>NW_015549571.1:764336-766472 GCF_001515605.1 Sinocyclocheilus anshuiensis
TAGTAAGAACTCTAGCTGCTGCATTTTGGACCAGCTGGAGTTTGTTTATTAAGCGTGCAGAACAACCACCCAATAAAGCATTACAATAATCTAACCTTGAGGTCATGAACGCATGAATTAACGTTTCTGCATTTGACATTGAGAGCATAGGTCGTAATTTAGATATATTTTTGAGATGGAAAAATGCAGTTTTATAAATGCTAGAAACGTGGCTTTCAAAGGAAAGATTGCTGTCAAATAGCACACCTAGGTTCCTAACTGATGACGAAGAATTGACAGAACAGCTATCTTAAGTGAACGTTTGGGGAACTGTTGGGGAAAACATCTGATGTGTAACAGTATATTAGATCCGTGCAGTACAGTAGGACTTACTATAAGGCCGTCTGTCTCATTAATGCTATTCTAACCATAGGCCTAAAAGAAAAGATCGCTGCTTTTGATTGAACTGCTTTTGTAGTTGTAATAATCAATTTATTTGTATTGAACACACTGAAGTGATTTTTACATTTGATTATTTGTTTTTCTTACTTGAATGCTTTTGTTTAGATGTAAAATTAAAAAAAGAGTAATGCATTATTTGTTTCTTTCTTATATTTTTTCTACTGTTGTTGTTGTTTTGCATCTGTTTTTACTTGAAATGTTGGTGATGTGTAATATCTACACATAACACCTGATATGTAATATTATATTAGATCCGTGCAGTACAGTAGGACTTACTATACAGGCTGTCTGACTCATTAATGTTAATCTAACAATAAAAGAAAAGATTGCTGTTCTTGTTTGAACTGCTTTTGTAGTTTTAATAATAAATGTATTTGTAATAAACACACTGAAGTGATTTTTACATTTGATTATTTGTTTTTTTGCTTTTCTTTAGATGTAAAATGAAAAAAAGTACTGCACTAGGCCTATTTGTTTCTTTCTTATATTTGTTCTACTGTTGTTGTTGTTGTTGTTTTTTGCATCTGTTCTTATTTTTAATTACAAAGAAAATAAATAATGGCTATATTGTGATTATTAATATAGTAATTAATATTAAGAAAGGAAGTGGAGGAAACAATGCAATCATGAATTCTGTCCATAGACTTCCATCCGCCACAAGAGGTCGCCTCTTCATCATATTGACTCTCACACCACATAGACTGTTACATGTCACTCCGGACATTTCCCATCATCCATTGCACTGATTGCACACAGCTGTCATAGTCTAGTCATAGTCTTGCCTTGTCTGTTTTCCTGGTTCCTGATTCTTGCCACGTATCTTGGATTAACCCTTTGCTTGCTGTTTCAGACTATGTTTGCTTCTCGCCTGGATTTATGCTCACATTTACGGATTACCCCTCTTGTCAATTCCTCTGGATTACGTTTGCTGTCGTCTGACTCAAGCCCGTTTAGGATTGCTCTTTTGTCTTGCCTGTGGGAAGTGGAGGAAACAATGCAATTCAGCATTCAACTTGATTTTTCTCAGAATTGAGTTTGCTGACTCTATCGACTTCAAACGGGTGAAGCTCAGTCATTTTTCATCCGATTCCAACAAATCATACATCATTTTAAAGGTTGAAAATAAAAATAACTCATTTTTGAAAATGTGCTCATTGTGACTCATTTTGCCAGAACAGGTCACATAGAATATTAACATAGCTTTAGTTCTAACAATTTCAACTTTGAACCCATTTGTTGCTAACTAGGGTTATGATATCAGTTTTTACTACATGATTATTTTGCCAAAATAATTCACCATAGGCTTACCGCGGTAATTAGTGTTATTATCAGTGTTACACAGTTTAAATATATCAAAACGAGGGAATGAATACCTCAAATTATTGCACTTTACGTCAATTGATATGTATTTTTCAATATTTCTCATTTTTAATAATTTCATTGTATTTTGGGATGGTGTTATGTTTTTTTTTTTTTTTCAACATCAACTGGAACAGCGCTTCAAATTGTGCTCTATGTAGTGCTATACAATGACAATAAAGGCTTTCAGATCAATTAGTATAACATGGCCACAATTTAATAAAAAGAGGGAATGAATTAAGTCGTACGAGCAAATTCTTAACTCGTGGGGCTTGGCCACAATAAATATATATATATATATATATATATATATATATATATATTTTTGTCCGCGTG
>NW_015549571.1:766551-772475 GCF_001515605.1 Sinocyclocheilus anshuiensis
ATATATTGTTGTCCGCATGTCGTGTGTGGGGTCTTAAGATGTCACCTGTCTTGTTTTGTTGCTATAAGTTCTATATTTAATATAAGTTAGTTTGTCGTTGTACTGTTTTATTGTTGTTGTGTTTTTAAGCGTTTGTTTTGTTCAAAGAAAGGGAAAGATTGATCAAAGCGCTACAGATCCTGAGTGTCAAATTTCCTCATTGTGGCATCGCTAATTCACAATAACAGTATTATTGCGGTAACTTTAGAAATTTTACCAAAAATAAATAAACACATCATTAGAGAAAAGAAGAGGGAAAAGAATGTAACTGCAAGAGGAAGGGGAAGTTATTTTGAGTAAAGATTAAGAGGGCACGTGAATAAAAAAAAAAATTGTTCATGGATAAATCATTTATAATAAATACTGCAATATTCCATAAAAAAAAAATAATTTGTAATTTGTTGAATTGTCAAGTTCATGTTGAATTAAGGTGCAATACTGCCACCTACAATGTTGGAGTATCAACCAGAGATGCAATGGATTATTTACAATATTATTGTATGTGTAGTATTAACAGAATAAAAATAAGATTTTTTTTGGAATATCAATACCAGTATTATTACGACACTCCTGACCTTTTTGTAGCACAGCCAGTGATTACAGTTCACATGATGTATCTTTATATGGGTGGTATTGGTGTGAAAATCCCAAAATACTTGTACCAAGTACTATCCTGTGGATATCTAGGTACAATAAGTTGTACAACAGTGTTGATTGCGTAAAAAAAAAAAAAACTGTGCATGTCATGTTACTACTTTTGTTTACTTTGTTTTTACTGTTTATTGATCACTCTTGCCAAAGTGCACTTATGTGATGCTTTCTAAAACTCATTTCATATGGAGGTCAAAGTGGCACATGACTGGTGCTGAGAGGTGCGTTGAAGTCCTGATGTGAGTCTTGTGTTTGCACACAGGGAGACATAATTTCACACTGATGTTCATGCCGACAGTCTGAAAGGCCTGTGTACCAGTTGCTTTCACATCACTACAGTGGCACAACACTTAGCAGGACTACACTGCAAAAAATGCTTTTCTAGCTTAGATTTTGTTGTCTTGTTTCCAGACAAAATATCTAAAAATTCCTAAATCAAGAAGGATTTTCTAGACAAGTAAAAATTATTGTCTTGTTTTCAGAAAAAAAAAAATTATTTCTGTTTGAAATAAGATTATTTTGCTTACCCCATTGGCAGATTATTTTGCTTGTTTCAAGCAAAAACGCACTTAAATTCGACTTGTTTTTCTGAAAATTGTTTAGATATTTTGGCTGGAAACAAGACAAAAAAATCTAAGCTAGAAAAGCATTTTTTGCAGTGTATCCATGTTAAGGATGTATTCAATTCATCAAAAGTGACTGTAAAGACATTATTTCTTTCAAATAAATGCAGTTCTTTTGAATTTTCTGTTCTATTCATCAAAGAATCCTGAAAAAATAAAATAAAATGTGCCAATTTCCCCAAAAACTATTTAGCTGCACAACAGTTTTCAACATCGGTAATAATCAGAAATATTCCTTGAGCAGTAAAGCAGCATATTAGACTGATTTCTGGAGGATCATGTGACACTGAAGACTGGAGTAATGATGCTGAAAATACAGCTTCGATCACAGCATCTTAAAATGTATTTATTTAAAAATCTAATAATATTTCACATTATTACTCATTTTATTGTATTTTCGATCAAATAAATACAGCCTTGGCAAACATAAGATACTTCTTTGAAAAACATTACAAAAAATTATTTGACCGGTAATTATTCCCAACTTTTGACCGGTAGTGTACAAATGTCTCTTTAAAAAAATATATATATATACAGTATATAATATTTCACAATGATACTGTTTTTATTGTATTTTTATATACAATTTTATTTTGAATAATTTTCTGTATCACTTCTGGATAATTCATTATACTGTAAGGTCAAGTTAAGCACTTGACAAGGCGAGCTCTGGTTGTGTACTGCACATTTGGGCAAATATACAAATATTAGTGTACTATTTTAAACATTTCTATTGTCATTTGATTTTTTTTCACGTTTACCCCAACACTACTTTAGACAATAATCAAACAGACTGCATTGTGTGTGAAAGCGGTTGAGAGCTGCTAATGTCTGTTGTCTCGGTGGCTGTGTGTTTCAGAGCTGGAGAAGGAGGACAGCTGCGGGGAGATGTCTGTTCCCAGCAGCCCACAGAATGAGGCCATCCAGCACAGCTCCATCAGCACATCCAACGGCGTCAGCTCCCTCGCATCCGGCCCCCCTCTGGGGCCCGCCGCAGACCACAGCACAGAGGAGGAGGACGACTCGCACTCTTCCTCTCACGCCCAGTCTTCAGGAAGCTGATCAGGCCTCTGATTGGTGGCTTTGATTCCTGGCAGCCATGTTGAAATGAGGGAGACGAGAGAACCCTGGAGCAGTTTTCATTTGAGCTCTTGGTGAAGAGTTGTGAGTAGGCACTTGTGAGGTGATGCAGAAACTGTACTGATTGTTTCATGGTTTTTCCATTTGTGGTGTGTCCGGATTCATAGCGAGAGGAAAGAGACGTACCGAAGCACTCTCAGAGGCTTAAAGATGGAAGAATTGGCCACTTTATAATTTATTTGCCTTTTATATTTTGCACATGAAGGGAGTGAAAGGTGTGTGTTTTTTTAAGCGATCATTGTTTTAAGTGCTTGACACAAGCAGTTCCAGCTGATTTTTAGGAGTAGCTTTAAAACCAATCTGATCGTCAGTCTTCTAGAAATAGTGAGGTGTTGTTGTGTGAATGTTTCACAAGGATCCTGGCATGTTAAAGGAAGATTTTCTGACATGAATGATTGTTCATCGGGCCGTGATTGTAGGTGTAGATGCTGACTTTTCAAATGCTTACTTCGATATGTGCCATTTATTTGGTTGCAGGTTATTGAAATTACAATAACACATTTCTTTTAGTTTAATTACAATGACGTGAATTCGTGACTTGCCTGAGAGCTTTTCATGGACTTATTTTGATAAGAACCTTGATGCTTTTTTATAAGTGATTTTTTCTGTGGCTGACTTTGTATTTGTGGTGTCTGACTCTTAGAGACATTGAGAAAAGATCACTAGTTCATTCACTTCTGATTACAGTGTAATTAAGGAAGCATTGTATATGGCATTATGATGAAATCATTGTATGTGATCTCTACTGGTACTATGTCTTAGGATCATGACGACAAAAAAATCACCTGAACAAACCTTTCAATAAGGCTTTCTCTGGTTTTCAGCAATTCTGTCTTTAAAAATTAAACTCGACAAAACTGAACAGGAACTGGAGCTGCTCTTCAAAACAAACAAAGACGGATATAAAACTCTACTGTCTTTAAGTTCTACTATTAAGGTACTAAGTAAGGAAAATAGATGAAGTCTTTCATTATCATCCTCTTCTATCTTTAAAATCTATTGGCTTACTACTGTGTAGTTCTACAAGACTTTGCTGCATTTCGTTCTGCTTTTAAGTCAACTTGATTTTGGTTTCAAAGGTAAATTTGTATGACTGAATTCTCTAAGAGAATTGTTTCAGAAGTGTTTCAACCATGTCTCTGTTGCAGTTGAACATCTTGGCAGCTTTACAATGGGGGTTTTGTTCTTATTTACTAGGTTCACTTTGGAAAAAGGATGTGATGTGGGAAGTCGTGGCCTAATGGTTAGAGAGTCGGACTCGTAACCCAAAGGTTGCAGGTTCAAGTCTCGTACCGGCAGGGATTGTAGGTGGGGGGAGTGAATGTACAGCGCTCTCTCCCACCTTCAATACCACGACTGAGGTGCCCTTGAGCAAGGCACCGAACCCCCAACTGCTCCCCGGGCGCAGCAGCATAAATGGCTGCCCACTGCTCCGGGTGTGTGTTCACGGTGTGTGTGTGTTCACTGCTGTGTGTGTGCACTAAGGATGGGTTAAATGCAGAGCACTAATTCCAAGTATGGGTCCCCATACTTGGCCACATGTCTATGGGTCACCATACTTGGCCACATGTCACGTCACGTCACGTAACGTCACGATAGTTATTGTGTTGGCGGTCAACTTGTAACTTGTGGAAGTTATGTATAAATTATAATAAATTAATAAAATGTTGTAATACATCTTTTAATAGCTATTTAAAGCAAGATTTTGTCATTGGATGAAACTGTTGTTTTTTTTTTTGTTTATTATTGGCTTGTATCTCTTTTATTTGAATGATATGTTGCTTTGTAAATTCTGCCATCTAGTGGAGAATCCTGGAAAATTCGATTGCCAAAACGTTGGGAGGAACTATTGTAGCTGTTAATTTGCCGGTAAGTTTTTGTGGGCAAACTGATTGTTTATTTCAGGATACATGTTTGAAAGGAAAAGGAATATCATCCCTGTGATTATGGCAATTCCTACACCGTATATGACCGCCTCATTCTTCAAAATACAGTAAAAAAATAAATAAAAAATCATTAAATGCACAACAGTGAGTGTAGAAACAGAATGCTGCCCTGTTTAATACTAATCAATCAAATATACATTAACAGTAATGCTGGCAAGATATGCTTTGCAATTCTTAAATAGGCATAACGTCAATCATAATCATTAAAAAATGTACTTAGCATGGTTAGCTATTAGCTATTTTGTCAGCTATTAGCTCAACATGCTGAAATTGGCTTGGTAAACCGATCTTGAGATATTGCCCTGTCACCTGACTTTACTAGCAAGTTAGCAACCAACTAACAGACATTTTACAGACTAACATTTAGGCCTATATGAGTGCTTGTTATGTCTTAATGACTAAATACACATTTCATGTAAGTTTCCGTTATATTGAGCTTTTTTAAATTCAAATTAACTCAAGATTCATTTGGCAGTGCAATTGGCTAATAATTTTTTCCGATGTTTTCATTTGAGTAATATTCGCTTATATGTTCCCATATAAGGTTTTTATTAAAAAATACAAAACTGTAGAAGGTTGATTAGTGTTACAAGATTAGGTAATATAGAATTGGTGCGGTTTGTGTAATATGTTAAGCATCAAGGTGATTTTTGAGCTAAATGGTTTAAAGAAATCGAGTCGGAACGATTCGTCGAGTCAGACAGGGTTGCCAGGTTTTCACAAGAAAACCCGCCCAATCTCAAAACTAGCCCAATGGCGTTTCGAGGGGTCCCCAGTTAAAAATGCGTTCGGTGGGTAAAATACACGTTTTTTGGCATTCATTCGCATTCCAGGGGATACATATCATGTTATTGGAGTCGCTTCAACCCGCATTCCCGCTGGAACCGCGAGACCCGACCAGATTTTTTTGCGCCGCGGGATTAAATTCCCGAATAAAACGTGGTAGCGGTCGGTAACTCTGGTGTAATTTGAACAGGAGCGGGCGGTCTAACAATATCCCGTTCCTGACGTCCATTCAGAACAACATATCTGCTCTTTATTCTTATTGACCACCGGTACAGCCTGCACTCGGACTGTTATGCACGCACTGCACGCATGCTTTCTGCGTCACGCGTTTTATTTGTGTGGTCTGTGCAGCATGTGCATAACTTTGCTCAGAGCAGGCTGTACCTGTGTAATATACGGCCCTCAGACAGAACAGGCAGGTTGTCGATGAGTGACAGAGCAGAATAAGGATGGAGCAAAGTGTGGATGCACTGTCCTTGAAGGACGTTCAACTCGGTTTTGTTTATATTTTGCTTAGTCTATAATTTTAAATGACAGATGTCGTATTTATTTATTTTTCTCTGCAACACTTATACTGTTAACAGAAAAATGTCAAACGAATTTTGTATTTTGACAAGATGAATAAAAATAGCTAATAGGCTATTTTTATACAACCTACATTTTTTTTTTTCTCTCTGTGACACTTTTTCCTATTGTGTTGTAAATGTTAAACGAATTTTGTGTCTTAAGATAATTCATA
>NW_015549571.1:774324-777245 GCF_001515605.1 Sinocyclocheilus anshuiensis
GTAAATGTTAAACGAATTGTATCCTGACAAGACGAATAAAAATAAGAAATACAATTTTTGTACAACATTATTTTCTCTTACACTTTTTTTTTCCCCTATGTGTTGCATAAAATATTAAACGAATTTTGTGTCTTAAGATAATTCATAAATTCAAGTCAAAGTCAATAAATTCAAGACTCTTGACAAGACGAATAAAATAACATAGCCTACAATTTTGTGCAGACTACACTTTTATTTGTTAGCCTATGTCTTTTTTTCAGTAGAGGAAATGTAAACGTGAGATTCTGGAAACGAGATCTAAATTTAGCGGGAACGATCGGGTCGGGAAGAAAATTATTCTAAGCGGACAGCGGGTGAACAAAGAGTGAATATATAGTGGGAGCGGGTGGGTGCGGAATATAACCTTGCAGGAAAAAAAAATCAGTCCCGCGCAGACCTCTACCGCGGACACGAAAAACAAACCGCGGCAACAATGTTAAAGTAGCCCAATTCCAATTCAATAAAACCGCGGACTTGGCAACACTGCTCGGGAGTGGCCTGCTCCCCCTGCTGTTGTGTGTGTGTTAAAAGGGGTCATGTGATGTTGCTAAAAAGAACATTATTTTGTGTATTTGGTGTAATCAAATGTGTTTATGCGGTTTAAGGTTCAAAAAACACATTATTTTCCACATACTGTACAGTGTGGCTGACTCTTAACTTTTATAAAGAATATCTCTTTGGATTTGAGACTTTAATCTTTGCAACTTTACAGATCTTCTTTATGCACCAAGAGCTTGTAACACTCCAAAGAGAAAGGAAAACTTGAAATCGCATCATATGACCCCTTTAACTTATTGCTCACTCATCTTGTTTTTTTCATCCGTGAACTTTAGCCTGATGGACTAAACAGAGTGTGAATGTACTGACCTTTCAGTGTTTTTGGTTGAGAGCATCTTCAGTCTGATGAGACTCGGCTTTCCAGTCATGGTTATACATGTCAAACCCATGGTTTTAGCTGAGTCACAAGTATGTTTATATTTAGCACATTACTGCTTTTAGACTCATTTTAAATTTAATAATTTAAGGGAATCAACTAGAAATACACGAGTTAAAACTGCATTGTGAACACAGTTATGATACCTATATTTTCTCAACCTGTTGTTGTTATTTCTTGTTATTCATTTCTCTTGGTAATTAGATGATGATTTAATGACAAGCAAATTAAATATAGCATCATCACAAGGATGATACTTTATGAACAAGCAATTTCCAGAAAAAGAACCATGTCTTCAGTCAAAAATAGCTTTTTATTACTTCATCCTACGCATGACATGCCTTGCACGTCTTTTTAGTCTTGTCGTATTCAAAAAAAAAAGTATATTTATTTGTATTCAACGGCAGGAAATGAGAGCTGAACAATAAATGCAGTGTCAGGGGCTCACGTCTTCTGAGCAGAACCGCTGGGTGGCTATTGTGTGCGCTTCCTGTTGGCGTGTGTACTCGCTACAACTTCTGTCAGTTCAGGGCGACACCACCATCTGGGGAACATATATCTGGGGAGAGTTTGTTTTACTTTAAACCATGCAAGGTACAAGCTTTTGCGGGGCTTTGAAGGGTGCTTTGGGATCCCATGGCCAACTAAGCATAAGGCTTTGCAATTATATAATGATATTGTTTGGGGAATGCATACTGAGACATGTTTTGTAAGACTGTTCTTTCTCTTACACATTTGCAAAATATGGATGCACGGAATAAATCTTTGCATTGCTTTGCAATGTTTTAACCATTTTGCAGCACTGTAACATCTAGCCTACCTTAAAATTCACATATATATCTGCATAATTTTTTTAAGTACATTCTTAGGAAAAAAAGGTACTATGCACTATTAAGGTACTAATACTAATATTTCAAAAGGTAGGGGACTACTATTTAGGTGCATTTTAGGTAGGCTACTATATGCGCCTTTAGGGGTAAAAAGGTACAAAAGTGTACCTTCTGAAAAGTAATGCCCCAGTGACAGCTTTTGTACCTTTTTATTCTGAGGGTGTATTTGTAATTCATTCATGTTGTTTGAATCTAACATACTCTCATGGTCGTTTGTAGGCCTATCTATTTTATGTTTCTGCAAACTGGTTGTGAATGCAAAAATTTCAAACTATTTCTGAGGAAGGGTTAGGTTTAGGAGGTATTCCTTCATGCTCAGCCTATTTGTTTCTAAAAATCATGTTTTTGTACAAATCAAATTGTACAAATTCATATGAAATCGCTGATTTGTGTATATAGTTACAAAGAGTTGAACACAATAAAATAAGTCACATTTTACACAACTTTGCAGTCCAAACTAAATGTAATAAGATAAAAAGACAATGTACTACAAAATGAAAACTTGTCTTTATATAATGGCTGCAATATAACAAAGAGTGAAAAATTGAAGGGGGTCTGAATACTTTCCGTACCCACTGTATATACTGTATGTGTGCTGTCTCTATTTATTAGGTATATATAAATACACACACATGCATGTGTATATATTTCAGAAAAATAAGTTGTTTATATATTAAATATATTTATTTATAATATAAATTATATGAATATAAAAATATACATGTAAATATTTTCAAAATATTTATATATACATAATACATATACACAGTACACTCACATATATTATGTGAACAGATATTTTATTTTGAATACGATTAATCATTTGACAGCACTAGTTAAAAGTAATCAAAAAGTAGCCTGATTATATTAAAATATGTAATGTAATGGATTACGTTACTAACTATTTTTGTCATGTAATTTGGAATCAGTAATGGATTACAATTTGTAAGTAACCTACCCAGGTGTGTGTGTGTGTGTGTGTGTGTGTATGAGAGAGTGTGTGTGTGTGTGTGTGTGTGAGAGAGAGTCTCTGTGTTTGTCTGTGTGTGTGAGAGAGA
>NW_015549571.1:777357-785221 GCF_001515605.1 Sinocyclocheilus anshuiensis
TGAGTGGGGACATTTTGAGTGTCCCCATATTTCAAAAGGCTTATAAATCATTCAGAATGAGTTTTTTTTTTATCTAAAAATGCAGAAAGTGTCCTGTGAGGGGTAGGTTTAGGGGTAAGGTTGGTGTAGAGCAATAGAAAATACGGTTTGAACAGTATAAAAACCATTACGCCTATGGAGAGTCCCCATAAACCATAAAAACAAACCTGTGTGTGTGTGTGTGTGTGCGTGCGTGCGAGTGAGGGTGTGCGTGCGTGAGTGTGAGTGTGAGCGTGAGCGCGTGCGCGTGAGCGTGTGTGTGAGAGTGTGTGTGTGAGTGGGCGTGCGCGTGAGAGTGTGTGTGTGTGTGTGTGTGTGAGTGGGCGTGAGCGTGAGCGTGGGCGTGAGCGCGTGCGCGTGAGCGTGTGTGTGTGTGTGTGTGTGTGTGTGTGTGTGAGTGAGAGTGTGTGTGTGACCAAAATGAGCATTATTCTGTCCAAATATGTCCAAATAAGTAGGAATAGAATAAAAAATCAGAATCAAATCAAGTGGCATACTTGTGAATTACATTTGTATATGGATACCACACTGCATCACCGAAAATCATCTTTGAAAAGCTATTTGTGAATGTATATTGTGTATTCTCTCTATATGCAATAATGAGGAAAAACTGCATTCATTTATCAACAGTTAGGTTTATTTAGTTTTTGATATGCTGCTGTTACTCTGTCTTTACTCCTTACATTAATACAAGCACAGGCAGCACACCTAAAGTTTTAGAAGCGTCTCGTATTATTTACGACGTGCTGAATCGCATCACTTCGTCACAGAGGGCGTCTCCATGGTAACCCGCAGCGAGGAGGGGCGCGCGCGTGTGTGGATCAGGTCATGTGGTCTCTCAAGATGGCGACTTCAGTCAGTGCTGGGATGTGAAGTGACTCCGAGCTCAGAGCAGCGCTCAGCACAGCCACCGGGACCGGGTCACCTCGCGTCCCAGCGCACGTGCGGTCCCCGCGGCGTCCGAGTCAATTCGTCAAGCCCTTCTCCTCCTGAATATAAGGTTGCTTGTCGTAGAATCAGGCTCGTTGCTTATGGGCTAGCTGCGGATGATAGGGTATAAGGTGTGTGTAGTTCAAAGCTGTGTGCGTCTGGATCACTGACTGCGATGGCCATCCAAGTGTTTGGTGAGTCCATCTCAATTATCCGCTTTTATTTGGAGTTTGGATGACAACAGATCGCTGTGTGTGTGTGTGTGTGTGTCACTTAAAGTGCGGCTTCACAAAGAGATCATGTGCTCAAAATAACTTCATCCTGCGGTGTGTTTATATTCTGGCGTTATGACGGGCAAGCAGGTTATTCTTCTCTTGTCCTCATCTTCAGTGTTTGCTTTGTTGAAGTGGTCACACTATAATAGCTCATGCACTGCAGATTGTCCTTCATGGCAACAGGTAAAGGAGTATTAAAGACGAAAATGAACATTGCGTATGCTGTGGCTTCATCTAAAATATTTTAATCAACATTTTCAATCAAAATTCTTCATTTTGATGACTCTTGATTAATATTCATGTTGTTTATGAGCTCATATTAATTAGGCGAATGTGTGTAGCCTACATGTAATTAAAAATAATGTCGCTGCAAGAACGTTTGGAATAAACTCGCGAAGTTAATTAAAAATAATGAGAAACGTGATGAAAACACATCTACATTTACACTAATACTTTCAATTTTAAGCTTAAACCTGAATGAAATCAAGCTCATGGATGGTTATATATCAGCTACTTAAATGTGACCATGGACCACAAAACCAGTCATAAGGGTCCATTTTTATGAAATTGAGATGTGAATGTGAAAGCTGAATAAACAAGCTTTCCATTGATGTATGGTTTGTTAGGATCGGACAATATTTGGCCGAGATACAGCTATTTGAAAATGGAAAATGTAAATTTAAATACAGAAATACAATGCCATTTTACATTTTAAATTGAATTTCGCTACCTATATGCTTCCATAACATATTACTGCCTGAGCTCAATAGCATACGCCTCAAACACTTGAAGAAATGTGTTTTCTCTTATCTCTGGATAAGGAAGCAGCCATTTTCTATTAATATGTAGTGCTGAATCATACGCAGATTATCAGTAGTAAGTGTGTGACTGTTAGAAGAAGATAGATCTGAATTTATGCTGTTAAACACTTATCCATCACTACACACACATACTGCTCTTCTCAGATGCCTTGAATATATTCAAATGCTTTACACTTGGATGTACCTTTTGTCATGAACATAATAGAAGTTTTTTTTTCTATTTTGGATGTTTGTGTGAAAGGAAGAGGAAGCTGTCAGAGGGTCTTTCCTCCGAGAGAGTGAGAGTGAGTTGGTGTAATGAGTTAGGAGCGCAGTATTGTGGAGCGGGGCCAGGTTTTTCTGAAGGGCCTCTCCCTCTCCTGTGCTCTATTGTTCATGAAGTGCTTCCAGCAGGGTTTTCCTGCTAGTATTCATTCATCTTATAATGACCACTCTGAAGAACCAGCAACATCTTGCTGTCAGTTTAACCATTTTCTTCCAGCGAATCCATTCGGAATCACCACTGAAATGAGTCATGTGCAAAATCATATAGAACATTGTATTAATATATTGCATATTTTCTGTTTTTATTTTTGCATACATTCGTTTATTAATATATTGCATAGCATATCATATAGTCCTTCCTTTTTAGTATCTATAGTTACTTTTGACAGATGCTTCTGTGATTTGGCATTACAAAAATGAATATCGCTAGTGGTCAGATGACATTAAAATAAATAAATATAACATATTGCATAATAATAATATAATGAATTACTCTCTAAATGAGCAACCTCACTACATTTTCTGTGAATATGGGCTGTTTTCTAAATTAATAAAATAAACAAAATAGGTTTTATGTTAAAAAAAAAACGTTTTGCATAGGATACAAACTTCAGTCGTGTTTCTGAATGAATTTGCAGGAAGAAAATGTTGTTAAGCTGACAGCAAGATGTTGGTTCTTCAGTGTTTATTACATTATCGGTCAGAATTTGGAGTAACCACTTTTTTTTTTTGAAGACATCTCTTCTGCTTACCAATGCTGCATTTACTTGATCAAAAATACAGTAAAACTGTAATAATGTGATTTATTATTACAATTTAAAATGACCGTTTTCTATTTGAATAATATTGTGCAATATAATTTATTTGTGTGTTGGCAAAGCTGAATTTTCAGCATCATTATTCCAGTTGTCATCATGATCCTTCAGAAATCATTCATGCTGATTTAATGAAAATTCAGCTTTGACCACAGGAATAAATTACATTTTAAAATATATAAAAACAGAAAACCGTTATTTTAAATTGTACTATTTTTACTGTATTTTTTTTTCATAATAAAATGTTTGATAAATGTTACATTTAGATCATCTGTGACTTGCATTGTAAAACAAAAGGAATAGAATAGTAATAAATGTGATAGTAATACAAAAAAAGTTGAACTAAAATGGAAAAAGAAATATGAGATCTTTAACAAAAAATACTTCCAGCAGATGGCGGTCTCACACAGATATGTGAAGTGAGCTGCTGATGTTTACTCACTGATCACTGGATATTAAAATAATTAATAAATGCAGTTAAGCTCAAGCTGCTGAAATGTTAATGTTATTGTCTAGGTCAGGGGTAGGCAAGTTCGGTCCTAGAGAGCCGCAGTCCTGCAGAGTTCAGCTCCAACCCTGAAAAAAAAAAAAACTCACCTGCCTACAGCCTTAGTAATCCTGAAGACATTGATTAGCTTGTTCAGGTGTGTCTGATTAGGGTTGGAGATGAACTCTGCAGGACTGCGGCTCTCTAGGACCGAACTTGCCTACCCCTGGTCTAGGCGCTGTCAGGGAACAGGGTATTTTTCTCAAAATACATAACGTGTCGTTTTCATGCATTTGAATTTGTTTAATTCATTTTTGTCTCTTATTTCTCTTAGATAATGATGAGTACAGGCCGCCTGTGTGGAAATCCTACTGTAAGTGTACTTCTTATTACAGCAACATATAAAACGTCTTATAGAAAAGTGTTTATTGTAACAACTAGTTTGCAGTAACATTTCACAGGTGAACATCATTCTACTAGAGAAGTAAACTGAACTCTGGAGACTACAGCGAATAGAAGAAAATACGTTTTGTCACTTAACCGCATCTTGCAAGAAAAAGAAGACATATGTAATATAGAAATATGGATTTAGATGTCATTTATGTAATTTTCAAAATAGTTGCATTCCATTTTTTCTGTATATAAAGCAGAATATCTGAAATGTTAGTGGTATTTTGTTGTAATAGTGTACCAGCTCCAGCAGGAGGCGCCACATCCACGCAGAGTCACCTGCATATCTGAGGTGAGTGATGAAGCCTTTACCTTGAATATGCCACTAGAACTGAAATATAGCATCAGTAGGCTCTTTGAAAATAAACAGGTTTTAACAAATGTGTGAATGAAAAATTTTTGGCATACAGATTTCTCTAAAAAGACAAAACATGACCTGAGAATTTGAATTCTGTTTTCTGAGCCTCCGAGCGACCCCTGAAGGAAAACAAATGCATGACTAAAAAACAGTAACCTGCTAGCTTAGTATGTCATGATTGGCTCCTCTAATCAGAATGCTTCGGTTGACCATGTCCTGTGCTATTTTGTTCAGTAATAACCCATATAGTTTGTTGATTTTTTTTATGCATGGTAAATATTTTAATTTCAGCCAGGATGTAATTTAGGTCACCCATCTTCATTGAATTACAAATGCATCCCTTAATTGCATGATGGTCTAGACTTGCAGTAACCTCCAGAGGCGAGATGCAATATAAAGACCGGAGAAGCAGCAGAGCAGAATCTGCACCCAGCGCTGCTCCATTAGTCAGGCTGATATTAGTGCCAGTAATTAAGAAGCGAGAGAAGAGAGATGGTGCTTTTGAATTATTCATCTGTATCATGATAATCTTGTGTTTGTGGAGGAAACTGCCTGCGGCCAAACATTTAGACTCATGCCGCCCTCCTCACAGTCTGCAGGTGTTTTATCAACAGCTTCCTAACAGATAAACATTTATTATGAAATCTGATGGTCACTATTAGCTGCTGTTTGCTAGATTATTTGACGATGGTATCAGGGATTCGTAATATGTTGGTGATCATATCGGTATTGATAATATTACGTTTTTTTTTTTTTTTTTTTTTAATCATAATTAAAAAGATCATTCACCCCAAAATGAAAATTTGCTGTTAATTTACTCACCCTCAGGCCATCCACGATGTCTTTTTATCTTTAGTTGAACAGTAAAGAAGATTTTAGCTGAAACCATTGTGATTCATAAAATGCAAGACAGCACGTTTTTGAGAATAAAAAAAGCATATCATGGAACAAACAAATGAATACCAGTGTTTCCTGATGATGTATTATTGAGGTCTTAAGAAGCAAAACGATTGCTCTGTGCAAGAAACATTATTTACAGCATTATTCCCTGTAATCTAAGGAAACACCATGGACTGTGGTTTCAGCTAAAACTCTTCTTTACTGTTAGGCTTGTACTGGAAGCAGAGAATAATCCAATCAATTCTGTCCTTTTAAATGCAACTCACAAAAACATTACCAAATGTGCATAAAATAGCCCTTTTTTTATAACGTTTTTTTTGTTTTAATTTAGCATTGCGACATTATTTTCATGATTTTTGTGACTTTTTTTGTTTTTTTTTTAATTATAGGCAGCACAACCAATACTGTGCTGGTTTGCTTATTTATTTATTTTCTAACGAAACTGAAACCTCTTATAGGACTCTTTTTGTGACACTATTTTCCTGACAATTAAACACAAGTATCCCCAGTAAAAATTATTGTATTTTTTTTTTCCATTTAAATCAGCATTAATTATAAGCAGCACAACAAATGAGCTTAATTGTCATGAACAATCTTTAAAAAAATCATGAAATGGACTTAATTTTCTTGAAGCAAAATGCAGTTTCTTATTTCTTCCTTTCAGTTTTGTGATCAAATAGGACCTGAATATTTCTTGACAGGTTTCTAGAGATTTACCATTATATTTTCTACTTTACTATCGACTCTTTTCTTGAAATTGTAGATTGGTGCTGGGGTGGGGCGATATGACCAAAATCTTATATCATGATACGAGTCATTTTATTTCATGGTATCAATAAAAAAATCGCAATGTAGGTATTTTTTGCTTTAGATAATGTCTTATGATATCAACATTTTTGATATCATAGACATTTCATAATTCTTGACGCCAGTGTCGGTATCATAAAAAAAACTAATACTAGCCTTAAAAAAAAAAAAAAATCAAGCTCACTGAAGACAAGTAAACAATCAGTGATTAAAAAAGAATAAGAAACTAATTACTAGCAATAGGACAAAAAAACTACAGTGGAACAAATAAATAAGAAATTCTACATGCATTGTATAAAGTAAAATTAAATGTATAAAAACAATTTATAATGCACACTGTAAATTAAATGTATACTACTACTTATTTAGGGGTGCTCCGATCAGGATTTTTGAGGCCGATCACAGAAAGCAGTATCTGCCGATACGATCACCGATACCGATCTTTTTAAAGCCTTCTTTTTATCATGTAGAATTATATATAGTGAGGATATAATCGAGATTTTTAGACATTTATTCAGGGCCTGAATTTCATTTTTGAAAATTAATTCCCCTCCTAGGTGACTCTTGTGAGAGGGGATTTTTTTTAATTTGAGGGGTGGAGGGGGGCATTTTTTTTAGATATTTTTCAAAAATATATATTTATCTCACCTAAATGTTTGATCATGCACTGTATTTTTGTTTTGACAATCATGTAATTGCTGCACAGTAGCTTACACACAGCACAGGCCTGATTTCCTGAGCTGTATGTGAGGCGACCTTTTACTCCAGGTTCACACATACTCCGTTTGCGGTGCGTATGCAGTCCATGTGCGGTACGTAAGCGGTGCAGAAGCAGTAGGGATGCACCGATACCATTTTTTCAGAACCGATCCGATACCAAACAATTCTGAGTATCGGCCGATACCAGCACTGTTTTTTTTTTTTTTATCAATGTAGAACCTGTGTTGTTGACCTGATCATCACTGTTTTGTGTGTTAAACATAATCTACTAAATAGACCACTTCATTTTAAAGAAAAATAACAATTGAAAAAATATATAATCTTAATCTATGACAAAAATACTATTATAAATTAGGTTAGTAAATAATTCAGCAGCAAACGTTATTCTAGAAAAATCATGAGTGCAGAATAATTTTATAAAATCTAAACATTTAGTGAAATAACATTATTTAGTGGGGAACAAATATAAGTGTAGGACTAAATCTGGTATATATATATATATATATATGCACACAGTATTGTGTATTGGCATTTTTCAGTATGGTGTAGTGCAGTGGTTTTCAATTCTAGTCTTGGGGTAGCGCTGCTCTGGATCTCCCTCCTCATGAGCTGATGATCTGAATCAGGTGCGTTAAATAAGGAAGACATACATTCAAAAGTTTAGGATCAGTAAGATTTTTAATGTTTTTTAAGGGAGTCTCTTCTGCTCATCATGGCTGTATTTATTCGATCAAAAAACAGTAATATTGTGAAATCTTATTGCAATTTCTAATAAGGCTGTGCGATTAATCGAAATCGAATCGCGATTTGAGACGTTGTGATTTGCTAATCGCAAAGACTGCGATGTGGACGCGATATTACTCTGTTCCAGAGCATATGCATGACTGCCAGCCTTGAGTTCTTACTAACCAATAGAGTGAGCGCACCGCCTTCTCCCCAATCAGCACTGCTCTACCCAACTGCGTAAACACCCACCATTAAAAAAAAAAACAGAAAGA
>NW_015549571.1:785670-796813 GCF_001515605.1 Sinocyclocheilus anshuiensis
AGCACATTTTCCACTTGTTCTTAAAATGAATAAATCAGCCTATGTAACATATGTAATACTTTAATAATTGACTTAAGAAATACAGTTCTTTATTTATAAAAAATAAACAAATATTTTCTGTGAAATTCAGTAATTAAGTTAATTCTGTAAAAGTAGTACCATTATAATCTTGCCTGCTGAAAAAAAAAAATAGAACCCCTCCCAAAAATATGGATTTCAGGGTTATAATGGGAATTGTATTAGTTTGAATGTAAACTATAATGGTGTCTATTTGATGGATTCTATTGGTGGGATGTAATCTGGCAGATGGCAACCAATAGAACAACAGTAATTCCTATTGGAATAATGCCCAAAACAAAAAGGAATTTTGTAATGGTTTAATGGAAACTATAATCATTTCTGTGATGGTTTCTATTGTTTTTTTTTTCAGCAGGGTAATGATACCCATACTGTGCTGCACATTATTGACAATATTGAGATGAAGCTTGACTTTGCAAATTTAAAATCGCAAATCAAATCGCAATCGCAATATCTGTCAAAACAATCGTAATTCGATATTTTCCCCCAAATCGCACAGCCCTAATTTCTAATATTGGTTTCCTATTTTAATATACTTTAAAATGTAATTTATTCCTGTGACGCAGCGCTGAATTTTCAGCATCATTACTCCAATCTTCAGTGTCACATGATCCGGAGAGAAGAGTTTACATGAACTTGACTTAAATATTCAACTACCTCACTTTAAACTATAGAACTGCTTCAGAACACTTGGAATATAGTGCACGGAAACTTTATGGTGCTTTAAAATGTTTTTGTGCCTTTCGTGCGGCTTAACAATAACAGAATAGTATACACACAATATGGGATTTGGATCGGTCTCGTCTGACTGATACCCGATCTGACAGAAAATACCAGTATCGGAGCCGATACCGATACTGAGTATCAGATCGGTGCATCCCTAAGTAGCAGCACTAACTGTGCTTTCACACAGGAGTCTGCAACTGATCCATGGCTGTTTACTACAAACACAACATTTATCCATTTTGATTTCAAATCTAAACATTGTTACTTAAAATGCTTTTTCAGCATTGTGATTCTTTTTTTACACCGTACAGTAATACAATCTTTCACAGACATGTTTAAACTCAAAAAAAATATAAGCAACACATTATTCAATGCTTTTTACTTTTGCATTTACTTCTAGATTTATGTATTAAGTTGCTCAAGCAAGTGGCAAAACATTTAAACTACTTTTCTTACGTTATCACAAACATTCTAAATTAAAACTTACCACTGACAGAAACAGTCAGCTCTACTGCATTTTCTTTGCATTGAAATCTTTATTACAAGCAATCCTGCGGTTCATAAAGAACTTTGTTTTCCTACTTCCATGAGTGCCATCTATTATTGCCTTATCTAAAAGTGTGCTTTCCCTTTAAACCTAGCCAAAAAGCCATATGTGTTGACTGTGAAACACAGTATACTTTAATAATATGCATTTATGGTGTAATTACTACATTTCGTGTCAATCCATGTTCATATTTACCGCAAACAATGCGCTGTCACTTTAATTCAAACTCACTTAAACTCGGTGTGGAAACGATCTCTGCGTTGCTGCAGATGCACCGCACCACTCATGGAGCGCACTGCCGGACCGCAACCGTGTGCAGTGTGAACGCTCTGATTCATTAACATGAGCGCAGGCTGTTACTTTAATTCAGCGCTTGCAGCGCAGCAAAAATAGATTCGGTATGGAAACGATCTCTGCTCTGCTGCAGACGCACTGCTCCTGAAACGCACTGCCGGACCGCAACTGTGTGCAGTGTGCACGCTTTAATCCGTTACATGAGCACGGAAAAAATATGCACCGCATACATGTGTGAACCTGGCGTTGTGTGTGCGCTGGGAGTGTGCATGAGCGCATAGAAGAGCGTGTGAGCGCTGAATGGTTTAAACACTGGCAAGAATTAAAAATAAATTAAATTTATTAACTTTAGTAACGATGCGACACTGCCTCGATTGTGCAAGTGACAATTCCTGTGTCAACTGTGCAGCAGGCAGTTCACTTTTATAGTGCAGACGCATTGTGATTTGAAGCCATTTGTGCATTTTGCATTATAATTATTTCACCTGTGCTGGACAGAGACTAAGATGGTGCAGCTGAATGTCTTGCCAAACCTCTTACGGCAGCTTGAGATCGTTTTTTTGAGATCAGCCTTTTTAGAGACTGCCGATCAAACATTCCAAAGCGATTATTAGCCGATAGTGATTGGTAGCCAATCAATCGGAGCACCCCTATTCTTATTAAAGTTGCAAAAGTGATTTAGTCAGGAGCAATGAGAGATTTTCTGTCTTTTGTGGTTTGATTAACATGAATTAGAGACAGCAGGAATATATTAGACTGCTGTCACTTTAAGAGCTGCCTGGATGCAATATACTGTTACACTTGTGTTTTCCTTCTCCGCTGTTTGCTTTCACTTAACACCTAAATTACTGTGTTTACGAGGATACTTGCAAAGACATGCATTTTGAGACATACACGTGTGTGTATTTAACTGTTCAAGACATCGCGGCAAAAATAACTCCTGTGCTCTATGAGCACTGTCTTCGCCTCACAGACAGCGCTCAGAAACACTCTCAGAAAGAGCGCACATATAGCGAAATGAGTTCTCTTTCGCTGCTGATTGCGTTTCAATGGCTTAAAATCACTTGTTTTGAATATGCAATGCTTAAAAACGCATGCAAATGATACATTTTCGTGACTATGTAGCACAGCAATAAGCATGTAACCGTGATAGAGAAGATAGTCCAAAATCTCTACCGGTTAATCGCGTCTTTCTGTATATCGAAACAGCAAAACAGGCACAACATTAGAACTGTTCTTTATGAATACTGTATCGCTATAAATCTGTTCGTGTGGCTGTGCTTCATATATTTTGATGTTGTGGTTGATGATAAAGAACATGTTCCTGCCAGTAAGCCGTACGCTGGAGTGACTCTCAAAAGACACAGACGTCCGCGTCTGTGGAGGGAGTTTTAATAAGATGTTGATCTGCTGACGGTGGGATGGGGTCTCCTGCTGTTAGCACAATTCAGCAGGTATTTTACCCCCAGACGTGGGCCCCATCCCCCCTCGCCCCACCACAGCCGAACAGCAAAACAGGCACAACATTAGAACTGTTCTTTATGAATACTGTATCGCTATAAATCTGTTCGTGTGGCTGTGCTTCATATATTTTGATGTTGTGGTTGATGATAAAGAACATGTTCCTGCCAGTAAGCCGTACGCTGGAGTGACTCTCAAAAGACACAGACGTCCGCGTCTGTGGAGGGAGTTTTAATAAGATGTTGATCTGCTGACGGTGGGATGGGGTCTCCTGCTGTTAGCACAATTCAGCAGGTATTTTACCCCCAGACGTGGGCCCCATCCCCCCTCGCCCCACCCCAGCCGACTGGACGGCGTATTAATTAACGGTGGATTAACATTAAACAGATGCACACTGCTCTTCATGTTTATCTCAAGGGCTTCTTAAGGATTCGTTCTGGAGCGTTTCTTGCTCTGGGCTGCTGGCCACTTATCTGCTCCTGTAAAGCGCATCACCCCTGTGCAGGGTGGAGGGTTATTGTGGCAAGAGGTTTAACCCTGTCTAATCCCCTTCAAAAGGCCCCGCAATTTTTTTTAGCATTCAGAGCATGCAAATCAGTGCCCAGAGTCTTCAAACACACACACACACACACACACAATCTGCAGCTGAGTCCAGCACCGCACACAACTCACTGGACACTTCACTCAAGCATCTGGGTTTACTTTTTATCAAGAGTCTTGATGACAAATAGTGCTTTTGCTTCAGGACCCAGATTTTAGGAACCAGATAACAGTGTTATTAACATTTACCAACAATTTTAAAACAATATTTGCTTTTACTCTGGAACAGTTTTAAAGTGTATACTGTATAAAAATGTCCTTTTAAATCTACGGTAAAAAAAAAAAAAAGGATGAGAAGAAACAAAACATGCATATAAACTACAATTCCAGGGACTTCTAGAAATGTTCTTTTATTATTTTTTCACTGTAAATTATACTTGTGCAAAAAGAAAAAATTATCAGTATTGTACAGTAGAATTTTATATAATGTAATGTTAATGTAACACACACACACAAACACACCTGAAATGCTAGAAGTTAGATTTGATATGAGGGGTTTTCTTCTGATTTTCCAGAATGTGTATTCATGTGTGAAGGAAAACCCAACCTTCATTCCCTGTGTGTGAGAGTCTTATGTAATTCTCTCTTCGAGGAGATTCATCTCTGCGAGAGGAGGACCATGATGTGTGTAAACCTAGATATTCAGTCAAGACATTTATGGTGGATGATTTTGGACTATTTTTTCTTGGGTATGAAATGCACACTAACCATTATTAAAACAATACACTTAAAGGGTTAAGTCCACCCAAAAATCTAAATTATGTCATTAATAACTCACCCTCATGTTGTTCCAAACCCGTAAAACCTTCGTTCATCTTCAGAGCACAATAGAGCTGCACGATTCTGGATAAATTAAGAATCACAATTTTTTTTTTGTGTCAAATAGAAATCACGATTGTCCCATGATTCTGAACATAACAAAATAATGTGTGACAAAATATTAATTGCTGCAGTCTATTTAAATGTGTTTAATTTGGATGAATTATTAAACATTTTAATATATAATATATGTATTTAAAATATAATATATTTAATACACCAATTTTTAGTAAATCATCATCATCTAGTAAAATGAATTGAATGAATGATTCAATGACTCACTGATAAATAACTCACTTGTTTCATTACGGGATGCATCAGCATTTTTGAACGAATCTCGAATGAATGATTCAATGACAAATAAATTTTTGAACTGTCACTTGTCGCCACCTAGAGGCAAAACAATGCAATCACCACAAATGCTATTTGAAGCGCCAGTTACTATCAAAAGGGGATTCGCTTTATTTTGATCCGCGCTACCATCATGGCCGGACTTACCATTGGGCTTGAGTGGGCTGCAACCCATGGGCCCCGCCTTTGCCTGTTTACGTTTGTTTGATTTGTTCGTTATATGCCAGCCAGAATTCAGAAATTATTAACCGCGTTTCCACTGCGCACGCAAGGTCTAAACGGGCCAGCCGGGGCTACAGCTTACAACTACGACCTTCGAGGCCACAATCAAACAGCATAAACTGGCATTTATGATTATTTCACATAGAAGAAGGACACACGTTTTGAATCGCGTCTGAACCGATTGGTTTATCACATGGCTAAACAGCTCCATTAAGCCTTTAGCCCCAAAGAGCGCACATTTAGAAAGATAAAGATAAATTCTCAAATGTTCACACCTCGTTTCTTTACAGAGGATGATTCTATATTATTAATTTTCCACTAAATTGTGCGATCATCTGATGACTTTTGAGCGCTCTCTCTTGTCTTTCTGCCATTATACACATAGTGGGGAAGAAATGTCATCAAAATGATTTTAAATTTAAAATAGCATTTTAATAAGTTTCTGTTTTTATAACATAGCTATGCCTATGATATAGGAGTTAGCCTATCACACAAACAAGAATCCTGTTTTTTTTTTTTTTATATCTGCTCGATCGCAAATGTACAATAAACAGAACAAACTCACAGAGTAACTTTCAGACACAAAATTCCGTTTTGCTCCGTCAGAAAGAAAATAGAACAAACAGCAGAACCGCTGCGTCTCCGAACAACAGTGTTTTGTTCCTCAGCGTTACACAGACCAGCAAATGTTTGCAAAGTTAAATGAATCAACTTTTTAAACGAATTGGTTGATTCAACTCACTCATTAAGACAGTCACTTGCTGCCACCTACTGGCAGTTGTAGTTTCATATTTAAAATTTTTGCAATCATTTAATATTTCTACATTAAAATGTTATATTTAAAATTTATGCACAATCCATCTATGAATTTTGTTGATAGTGATTTCATTTGATTGTTAATAGCCAGCATGTCTTTTTATTCAATTGAATTTATTGATTTAAATAAGAGCCTGACATAAGAGGACACAGATATGACAATAACTTTTATAATACTAATAAGCCAACATCTCTGACTTTTTTTTTTCTTCTCAAAGTTATTTCAAGGTTTTAATCTCTCAACTGAGAGAACACATCTTGTTTATTATATTATACTGAGTATTTAATATCACATTTAAATTTTGACTATAGCCTGTGTTGCATATTAATTGTACTATTTATGAACCTCGAAGCATATGTTTGTGTATTTTGTGTTACTCCATAATGATGTTCTATTAAGGGCGTTTGTAGTGTAGGTATAGGGCCCAAACATAATCAATAATCAAGCCCAGGGGCCCCCGCCCCCCTAAGTCCTGCCCTGGCTACCATAGGCATCAATGTTTGTATCCGAACTATAAACTTTCATCCCAGTATTTCTGTGATAATATGAATGACTGCAAGACAGAAATAATGCTGTGTAGTTGAAAAGACTGTTTGTGAAGCTGTTTCTTACCTAAACATGTTAACCGTCTGCACTCTGTGTCAGCGGCAGTGCGAATGCAGATTTGAATGTTCCAGTATGATTTAAAAAGGTTTAATTGACACGGGCGAATCATTGTCATTTAGAAATTAGATCGTGTGGGTAATTGTGCAGCTCTAGAACACAAATTAAGATATTTTTGATGAAATCTGAGAGCTTTCTGACCCTCCATAGACAGCAAGGTAACTACCACGTTCAAGGCTCAGAAAGGTAGCAAGGACATCGGTAAAACAGTCCATGTGACATCAGTGGTTCAACTGTAATGTTATGAAGCTACGAGAATACTTTTTATGCACATCAATGATTGATTAGCTCTATAGTGTTGCTGATTCCCATCATTAGCTGGTTTTATTACCCTGTCGGTCATTTCACCTACAACCTGCACACATGTGCACTTCACACACACATTAATAACACACAACCTTGCTTTACAAAACACTTTCTGCCTTTATTCTCATCAGGAAACAGTGTTATTCCATCCCGCATCCCATTTACCCAGAAACAGTCATTCATTCACTGACACATCTCATTTTCTGGTGTTGTGTTTCATTACGTCTTAAAGCTGCATCGGTTGGTTTATTCGTCCTGGATGTATATATTTCAGCTGCCTTATGTTTCTTGTTTTTGTAGCTGTGATCATCTGGATTTCCCATTGTGTAGGACTTTTGATTTTTCTCATGTCATTGTTAAAAGTTGTCAAATATATTTTAGTCAGAGTCCCCATAGTAAGCCTGCTCACAGAAGCACACAGCACTGTTCCTCTGCCCTGTGTTTGTGTTTCCTGTAAGAGATGAATGTGGGAGAAACGGGCTGTATGGGGGAAGGGAGGACGAGGATGCTTTGTGAATTCAGTGCTGCTGGATTCTCTGGAAGCTCAAGGTTAATCATTTAGGAGGGTGTTGTGGGGTTTGTTATGGTAATTTATTTGAGTGTTGGCTTTACGCTGCTGATTGTCGGATCAAGGGTTAAATGTCACCAACGAACAATTATGGAAGATGTATTCATGTGGTGGTGTTGTTAGTTATTTTGTCTTTACACTTATTTATAATGTCAATATTTTGTCTATGTGCAGTCCTTTTGGTGCTGTAGAGATTAGATTTTTTTTTTTTTTTTTGCTGTATGTATTTAAAAGCTTATAATTAAAAATAAAATGCCACAAAAAAATCTACAAATTTCATAGTAAAAATTAATAATCTGATGTAATGCTAATATACCAAATTACTAAAATCTGTTTTTACCTGTATAGCGTACTGAAACCCATAAAGAGTCAAATGGTTAAGAGAGGCACAAGCTGGAGGTCGATACTAATATACAGTGGGTACGGAAAGTATTCAGACCCCCTTAAATTTTTCACTCTTTGTTATATTGCAGCCATTTGCTAAAATCATTTAAGTTAATTTTTTTTCCTCATTAATGTAGTCTGAATACTTTCCGTACCCACTGTATAAACAGCACACAGTGTCATTCACACAAATACTAAACACTATCATGGTAACACACATCACACTAAAATTATGCAATACAGAATTCTGGGAATGTCAGTTTGCTTTTTTCTCACTGAAAATTGTGATATGTCTTGTTCCTTTTCACGTCCAAAATCCGTGCATTTAACAATATTTTACTGTAAAATTACATGAAATGTCCCGTTTTTACGATCACAAGTAAAGCAGTGTGTCCTGATAGATTTCACAGTAATTAACAACACAAAAAAAAAAAAGCAAATACTGTATGTGATTGAAAAAGGGTAGGACAGAACAAGAAAGGCTTTTAATAATCTAATATATAGCACAGTAATGGAGGCAGCAACATATGATAGATATAGGACTCATATCTTGATTGGATCGGTTCTGAAAAAAATGGTATTGCTGCATCCCTAGATTAAACATAAATTAATTTTACATTATAATTTCTTTAATACTACATTACTCTTAATAAAATCCAGATTAGCAGCATTTATTACAAGGCTCTCTGGAATACTTGTTATTGGGTGGCATTTTTATTATTTGATGTAGTAATTATTGTATTATTTAAAAATAATTCCATGAACTGCACACACATCTTCATTATTAACCCACAGGCCATCTGAGCAGAATGCATAGTCTATTGCTATTATCATACATGCTGTTATACATCCCATTAAATACAAATAAAGGTCTATATATAATTCATAGAATAAGTTTAAGTTTTGACTGGAGTTTCATTATTTGATTTGCCCGTGCTTTATTCAGTTATTCAATTAAACTGTCAAAATGCATAAATTTACATAGAATATTGGATTAGACTTTTACGTTCATGGCACCTTTTCCATAGACATAAATTATTAAAAATGATATCAGATGTATTTTACATATTCTGCCAAAGCAGCTGGGATGAGTTGACCCCCCCCCCCCCCGGGGAAGGGGTCATCTCACCCCACTAGTGGAGCAAGATTGACTTTCTTATGGTTTTGACAGCAAAATTAGCCTATATATATATTTACATTTATTATTTATTGTTGATGCGTATCTTCCTGCTTAACTCCCTAAATATGTTTGTTTATCAGTAAATGCACACTGCTCCTAAGAGGGACGTCTTCCCTACATTGCCATATATTTTGCAGTTTGTCCATGATAATCCACTTAGCTTTAATAGTTTCATGTCCCTCATGAAACACTCTATTACTTTGTGCTGAAAAAATTCTCCAGTTAACATTCATTTATTTTTGTGTTTATTAATGTGTGATGGTGACTGCCTGACTATGTTTATCCTTGACTTATTATACTGTTACTTTACCTCAGTTTAGTCTCTGAATAAAATCTCTCATCGTGCTGTGGACTATGATGTTCTCCAGTAATCCTATATGTGTGTGTTCCTGAACAATAATGAAATATTTTATTGCATAGGTTTTTAATCAGTAATGATCTCTCTCTCTCTCTCTCTCTCTTGTGTTTGCAGGTGGAGAACCGGCCGAAGTACTATGGACGAGAGTGAGTCTCTTTACACTCATTACAGACCCAGTTCAGATTCTGCGGGTGTGGTGTGGACTGACATGAATCCCCAGTGTTTCAGGATCTAATGCGTTTTTATTAATATTCTCTCTCCGATTGGTTTCCTGTGAAGGTATCATGGGATGATCTCCAGAGAGGAAGCCGACCAACTGCTCAGTGTGGCTGAGGGAAGTTATCTGATCCGAGAGAGCCAGAGACAGCCGGGCACATACACGCTAGCGCTACGGTACATGAACCTTCACCTTTGACCTTTGACCTGTCCAGACTCCTCCTCTTCTTCAGGATGTTCTGACTCGGTGTGCTTTATCTTTTGTAACTGCTTCAACTTACAGAAAGATAATAGCAACATGCTAAAACATTTAAGCAAGCATGGTAACATTAACAGCATGTTAACAATATGCTAAAGGAGACATATTATGCCCCTTTTTACAATATGTAATACAAGTCTCTGGTGTCCCCAGAATGTGTCTGTGAAGTTTCAGCTCAAAATACTCCACAGATCATTTATTATATCGTTTTGGAAATGCCTATTTTGAGTGGAAGCAGAAACACGCTATTTTTCGTGCCTGTCTCTTTAAATGCAAATGAGCTGCTGCTCCCCGCCCCCTTAGAATAGAGCTGTGCCTTTACAGCTCAGACCTGCTAAAAAACATCTGTTTTGGTTCTGATTATCATGTTTATCATGCTGAAATCATGCGTTTTAACACAGACTCACAGAAACAGTGTTCTGTGCTCGTCTGTGCAGCCAAAGACAGAACAGTTAGCATGCCTTGCTCAAACTGCGAGATCAGACGCGCTCGTTTTCTCAGAGGCTTGCAGAAAAAGGCTTCCCAAAACAAAGTTACTGGGTTCATCTTTTTCACATTTCCTTGGTTGGTAGATGCACCGGGGACCTGATTATAGCACTTAAAACCTGGAAAAGTTAGATTTTCGTGATATGTCACCTTTAAAACGTGGTTGCAGTTTGTTAAACCATGCTAGGAACATGATGAAGACATGCTAGCAACATAAGATGTAACAAAATAATATTAACCCTGCTGAAAAAAACAGCCTAAGCTGGTTTAAGCTGGAAGTAGCTGGTCTTCCAGCCTGACCAGCTAAAGAAGTGGTCAAGCCCCCTTTAAAACCAGCCTGGAAACCATCCATGACCAGGCTGGAAGACCAGCTAATACATTCTTTCTTTTTTAAATTTTAGCAGGGAACATTTTACAAAATGCTAGAAATATGCCAACAGCATGTCAAATCATGTCAGCAACGTGTTAAAACATGCTGTCAATGTGTTAATTGCTAGAAATATGCTAGCAACAGGTTAACTCATGTTAGCATTGTGTTACCATGCTAGTACATGTTAACATTGTGCTAAAACATGCAAGCAGCATGCTACATGTTAGAAACATGTTAGCAATGTGTTATAACATTCTAGAACCATGCTAGCAACATGCTAAGTTGTACTGGCAATATGTTAAAACCTGCTAGCAACATTTTTACTTATGCTAGCAATGTGTTAATATATATAATAAGTATATATATTTATTTATTTAGTCATTTATCAGACGCTTTTATCCAAAGCGACTTCCAAATGAGGACAACAGAAGCAATCAA
>NW_015549571.1:796924-797238 GCF_001515605.1 Sinocyclocheilus anshuiensis
TTATCAATTCAATATATATATATATATATTATTTCATTTCCATTTAGTTTGTTGAAGTATTCAAATAACTCAAATAAAATTAAATAAAACTAAAAACTTAATAAAAGACCTATACAGACATAATAAATTCAGACATAATGTAACTAAAATTACAATAAATAACAAAAGCAAATAACTATAACTATTATAAAAAATAACACTGCCAAACAACCATGCTAAAAAACAACAACTTACTTGCACATAGTAAGAAATGGTTATAAAAACTGAAACAGAAGCGAAACAAGTAGTAGGAAAGAGGAGAAATAAAAAGCAAT
>NW_015549571.1:797266-802234 GCF_001515605.1 Sinocyclocheilus anshuiensis
ATTTATATATATATATATATATATATATATATATATATATATGTTAGAAATGTTCTAGCAAACATCAGCAAAATTTAAAAAAAAAAATTGACCTTTAAGCTTTTAAAAATGATTTTAAACTTTCAGACCCGACTTTGTCAAGCCAACATCAAAATTGGTCTTCAAACTACTCTTCTAGTTAATTTTGCATTTCAAAATTTTGTGAGTCAATACCTCTATAAAGACGTTCTGTGCAGCAATTGCGATTATACGGGGTTTCGCTGACTGGTTGCTAATGTTGTCAGATTCATTTCTGAGGAACACATAGAAACCATCTGTCCAAAACTAACCTCGCAGCTCACTCCTATTCTACCTCAGCATTTGTCTATAACTTCTGGCCTTTAACCTCTCATGATCAGCACCTCGTGTTATGGCGCTTTTCCACTGCGTGGTACGACTCTGCTCGGCACGGTTCGGCTCGGTTTGCGTTTCCACTGCAGTTCAGTACCGCTTTAGAGTGGGCGGGATTATTCACATGTCGTTATAGTTGCGCCGCCTCTACTACCACGACTCCTAAAAAATGTTTTTTATTCCGCGTCGCCCCATCAAGCTCTCACTGGATCTGCTCCTCTGCTATCAACGAGAGGAAGGTCTGTACTTCCTCAACAGATAACGAAACAGCCACTTTTTGGTTGTTAAAAAAAGGTGCGCTCGTTCAAAACCGTTGCGTTCGATCCATCGCTGGCTGTGCTGATTTAAATCTAGCGGTTCTTTTGTGTTTGTGTCGCAAGTTCAGTACCGTGCCGTACCATGCAGTGGAAAAGCGCCATTAGTTTCCCATTCGTCTGTGACCTAGCTTCACCCTTTCTGCAGTCTCTCAGCCGTATCTTGACCTCGTCTCGACCCCTGTGTGTTTGGCTGATGTGTGATCAGTCCTGACCTGTATTAGCACAGTGGATGTTTCTGAAGGGCATATGGGTTTGAGAAATGTGCTGTGTGTGGCTCAAAAATCCATCCAGCTTTATTTTGCGTATGGAATGAAGTCTGTCCTTGAAGAGACTAATGTCTCCTAATCGGATTAGCATGATGTGTGTTTACTTTGGCTGGTTTTTGCTATTCAGAGTCATCACTAGGGCTTTAAAAATACCATTATTTTACATTTCTGTGTAATATTGGTCAAGGTTTCTTGCATTAAATCAAGTTTTACACAATTTCTTTCTTTCTTTCTATTGTTTTTAGTGTTTACTTTTTTCAGGTTTAGGACAATGTCACGTTTCAGCCTCTCACTGACCCCTAGAATTAAACAAGCTGATTTGACTTCTGTTTCATGAATACTCTGTATAAACAGCCATTGTTATGATTGGTTAGACTCTGCACACTGTGACTCTGTGTCTTTTAGCAGGCTAAAAGCTGGCAATGTGTTGATGTGTAAATGTGGGTTATACACAGAACGTTTTATAAATTGACAGTAAGGACATTTATAATATTACAAAATATTTATATTTCAAACAAACACTTCTCTTTTGATTGCAGCTCCCCCCAAAAATAGTTTCAACATTGATAATAATAAGAGATGTTTCTTGAGCATATCAGCATGATTTCTGAAGGATCATGTGACACTGAAGACTGGAGTAATGATGCTGAAAATTCAGCTTTGATCACAGCAATAAATTACTTTTTACAATATATTCAAATAGAAAACAGTTCTTTTAAATTGTAATAATATTTAACAGTACTACTACTTACTATTGCTATTTTTACAGTTTTTTTTTTCAAGCAAATAATATAAATGCAACCTTAATGAGCATAAGAGACTTCTTTCAAAAACAATGAATTGAAGTGTGTTAATGTAAAAATTGTAGGGCTGGGCGATATATATAAAAAAAAATTATATCTCGATATTGTCAATTTTTACGATATTCAATATATATCTCGATATGTTTGCATTTGCTTTTAAATGATAAAAAACATGAATTTAGTACAGAAAGTGCATTCTGTCAACTTTTTTGGTGCATACAATTCACAATTTACACTGCAACTGGGGGAAATAATTAAACCGTGATAAGTATTTTTTACAAGTTTTTTTGCTAAGAACACAAGTCTGTCAACTGTCTGGTTTAAGAGAAGCTCTGTGGCATGAAACTATGTTCCCACTGGCACTAAAAACCCTCTCAGATGGGAAGCTAGTTACTGGAACACATAGGTATTTATATACATATATATATATATATACAGTGGTGTGAAAAAGTGTTGGCCCCCTTCCTGATTTCTTATTTTTTTGCATGTTTGTCACACTTTAAAGGGGTCATATGATGCGATTTAAATTTTTACTTTCTCTTTGGAGTGTTACAAGCTCTTGGTGCATAAAGAAGATCTGTAAAGTTGCAAAGACTAAAGTCTCAAAACCAAAGAGTCTATATTATGAAAACTGGTAAAACAAATGAAAAATATGATAACAGTGAAATTCCTAATAGTTATTCCAAATTGCCATAGCCTATGCTTCTCTATTCAAACAACAGCGGTTGAGTAAGTGCATTTATTCAGTGATCACAATCGAAAACAATATAGTCGAGATCTCATGACAGAACACGGACTGGTTGAGTGACACTTTCATTTAGATCGCTAAACTCCAGCTCGTTTGTTGGTGTTTTCAGATCATCGGCGGCGGTGCTTGCGCACTGAGGAGCGAGCGCGTGCGCATGGTTGCCAGATTGCTTAAAATAAGCAAAACACTGGGCAGAAAATGTATGCTGACACAAAAAGTCTCGAGATAATCCCTTTTAATCTGCTTGTTTGAGCAGACGGTTGGCCACACACTGCTACACACTGCACGTGCTGATTTTCTAGTCCAGATTCTCTCTCTCTCTGTGTGTGTGTGTGTGTGTGTGTGTGTGTGTGTGTTTCTCAGCCGCTCTCTTGTGCTCATCCTCAGGCATGTGATTGTCCTGTGCGCAAAAGCTTTAACATCAAAGAGCTCTATTGCCATCAGGCTTTAATGACATTAGCCTTCGTGAGTGTTTGTGTTTCTGTGTGTGGTGTATCTTTCTGAAGTCATACAAACCTCTGTCTGTCTGTGTGTGTGTGTGTGTGTGTGTGTGTGTGTGTGCGCATTGCTGCTTCTGATATGAACTCCTTGTTGTGTGTATCTGTAAGTGTTTGCAGATCCGTCTGCATCTGATTTTGGGTGTGTTCGTCTGTAAGTCTAGATTTGTGTGTGTGTGAGTCTCTGTGGGATCATAATCAAACTCCAACAGGAAGCACATGCATTATAAAACCTCAGCTGTCCTATGATTTCCAGTGGCTCATAACAGCATTACCATCTCTGATCAGGTTATAATAGATTGTCCTAGAGATTCAGGGATCATACCGCAGTTTTCTAATACCGTTTGATATAAATATTTAAACTAAAAGGAAAATACAAATATTCATTTTCTAAAACTGTTACTATGTCACTATATGCACATTCATTCTTTGTTTTATGTATGCTAAAACTGCTTTATAAATGCCTCCACTCTGTTTACATTCACAATTATGAATTATACTATGAATCTCTGACTATAAATTTACATATTTTCAATTCAAACAGTGAGGGAGAAAGTGAGTAGTTTGGATAAATTACGATGTCAAATATTAATATATGACCGCCCACATCTACACATCAACAGCTATTCGGCATTCAGAAACTTGGTCCTCCACAATGAGGTCTCTAGTAGAAAGATTTCAGCGTCAACATTATCTCAGTGACCGTTTGAATTCACCAATCACCTGATATGAAAATTAATTCAGTTTACACGACTACTAGGACTGCATTATTGGAAAAAAGTGACACCGTGATATTTAGCTTTTCTGCTGTATATTACGGAATGAAAAATATAGGAATTTTCAGCAGATGACTTGAATAGCTGGGAGTGCCTTTCAACCCTCACAATACTCAAAAAATTTTGGTTTTAATTTCCCATTCACTTTATGTCATGTAATAAATAGTAGACACTCAAGTACTATAGAAACATATTAGCTGAGCTCCCACACATTGTTTTAGATAATTATGGGCCATTATTCGAAGCATAAACTATAAGATATGTCCACCCTGTCATGGACATATATATTACTGTTAAATACGTTTTCGTTAAGATGCAAATTATATTTTCTGAAAGGTATGATGTCCCTTTCCTTAAACAGGGTTATTAAAAAAAGAATATAATAATAATAAAAAATATAACTAGGGGTGTAAATCGGATGGTTCGTCACGATACGATATCAATTCTTTTCCCCAGCGATACGATATTTACCGATACCTCAAAAAACATTCTACGATACGATACGATTCGATTCGATACAGGAGTATATCGATCGATATTATGATATTATATACCTATTTTAAACAACCGTCTACATTTTTATTAACTCACAAATGCAACCAAAATATATAACATGAACATAGTGTTGCTTTCGTCAACGAAAATTATGACTAAATATCGTCGTCAACGAACCTTTATCACGTGACGAAAACGAGACAAGACGCAACGTAAATGCTGGTCATGTGACGATGACTATAATTAAATGTATAATGCAATATTGTTGACAAATAAAAATGAGACTAAATGTGGTTTACAAAATAAAAACTATACTAAAATGTCTCTTCATTTTCGTTGACCAAAAAATGGTATAACGTTATTTCGTCTCGTTTAGTCGCGTTATTATTATTATTTTGCAGTATTTCTGTTTCCTGTGTCTCACTTCAGGGGCTGCATCAGGTCGCACTGCGCAGACGCAGGCGACGTCACTTCCTCAAGCCCCACTCGCGGCATTATTTAGATCAGTGTTTCCCAACCAGGGTGCCGCGTCTGTCGAGAGCAGGGGTGCAGTGTGTGCAGTGTATTTTTTATATTTTTAAATTGCTAAAATGTTAAAAAAAGCAGCTATTATATAATATCCATTATATCCATTTCCAATAATTAGAGATGCACTGAAATTCCGGCTGCCGAAAAT
>NW_015549571.1:803457-808278 GCF_001515605.1 Sinocyclocheilus anshuiensis
ACAAAGACACAAGTTCAATAAACAGTGCTTTTCAGGTTTTTCAGCTCAGTCTAAAATCAATTTTCAGGTACGCTACAGAAATGTAATAATCAAATGTAAAATAAGTGCATAGTCTTCAATGTATAAATTAAATATAGATTAATCATTTTTGATGTTACAAAGGTTATTTAGTCAGGAGCAGTGAGCACTTGTATTTTTCTTTGACATCATTAGATTTATTATTAGTTTGCTTTCACTTTAAGAATGAAAACACGGATTTAGCTACTGATACACATGCCTTTTCTTTCTCAACTGTTTACCTTAAGACATAGGCCTAACTGACTGTGTTTACTAGGATATTCGCCAAAACGCGCATTTTGAAGTAATTTTGTCTGTATTTATTCATCCATGCACAAAAAGCGGAAGAGAGCTCAATTTAGTATTCGGTGTAGTGGCTGTCTGTGCGCGCGCGCTTCAGATGTGTGCGCAGAAAACTTCTCACACAGCGCTCGACTGTTCCGCAAACAATCCCAAGCGTCTTTTATGCTCACCTTGTGCCTTCGGGCAGTCCTTATATCGAGTCCTGATACGTGAGTTGCACGAGAATGCACGCGTTGTCGGTAATGCTTAGACAGACATTATGTGAAAATGTGGACAGTGCCAAAATAAAGGTGCCTATTTATATTACAGATATCTATATTGTATGCGTGGCATCGATGCATCGTATCGTCAGACATCGTATCGATGTAATTTGGTGGTTTGCTAGCCAGATATGTTTTTTTCAGTGTGGAGCATGGCACTGTGTTTATTTACACGCCTGCAGCTTTTACAGTGTTTTATCTCAGACCAGCTCTGTTGACAGTAGATGAACGAAGCTGCTCTGAGATACTGTAAAACACTGTATCATGAGCTGTGCACGTCTAGATCAACACAGGTCCACGCTTCACTCTGAAATGGCAAACTATATTTATTTAATAAATGGCAGCTTTTATGATATGACTATCACAATTAGCCAATCTTATTTGGATGTCTAAAAGCTTGATTTTTAACTTTTGAAAATGAAGAAATGCAGATGTAAATATTTTATTTTTATAACAGTGCTATTGCAATATGTTTCTTATTTCTTTAATATTTTGATTTAGTAGAAATCACAATAAATATAATATTGTTATTGTTATAATATAATATTGTGATAATATACAGATGTTTCAAAATCAGCCTGTTGGGTGGAAGAGCAATTAATATTGAAGGGTGGATATTAAATATCATTGGTGCAAAAGCCTAGATAAACTTAAAATAGGTCAAAAGGTTAAAAATACAGTGATAACCATGTAGAATAGATGTTTAAATGTGTGTAAACTGGGCTATGAACTGTGTGTGCGTGTGTGCATGTGTGTGTGTGTGGGGGGGAGAGAGTATCAGGTCTTCATATTGATCAACATATGAGCTCGTTACTTTCCAGGTTCATTACTACTACAAAGCAAAGTACAGGAAGTTGATACATCCAGAGATGTTCAGTGCGTGTGTGTGTGTGTGTGTGTGTGTGTGTGTGTGTCTCTCATTTCTCTATGGATCGTCTCACAGCTGTGTGTTACAGCACTCGAGTCCAACACACACTCTCTTTCTCTCTCTCAGCTTTGGGAATCAGACCCGAAACTTCCGTCTGTTTTACGATGGGAAGCATTTTGTGGGAGAGAAGCGCTTCGAGTCCATCCACGACCTGGTAACGGACGGCCTGATCACGCTGTACATCGAGACCAAAGCCGCCGAATACATATCTAAGATGACCATCAACCCCATCTACGAGCACGTGGGCTACACCACCCTGAACCGCGAGCCGGCGCTGAAGAAAGCCCTGCCCGTCTGCAGAGACATGCCTGATGGGAAGGACGCCGCTGGAGAAGACACCGGCCTGGAGGAGAGGGTAAGGAGAGGAGAGAGTTACCCAGCATGCCTCTGTGTGTTTGTCTTGTCATGAGATTTCTTCAGTTTTGCCCTCTGCTTCAGTCATATGTGTGACAGGGGTGAAGAGTTCAGTTACAGCGTTTATGAATATGATTTCTACTGTGGAAATGATCCCTCATTGCCATCATGGTCTTGTGCACCACACTGCCTCCCAATTTAATTCTTAGTTTACTTGTGTTTGATGTTTTCAGTAGGGATGCATCGATCCGATACTCGGTATCGGTATCGGCTTCAATACTGGCATTTTCTGCAGGATCGGGTATCGGTCAGACGAGACCGATCCAAATCCCATATTGTGCATATACCATTCTGTGTTATTGGTAAGCCCCACGAAAGCACAAAAACATTATAAAGCACCATAAAGTCAAAGTCCAAGTGTCCGTGTTGCTTCAAGCGCATCATTCTGTGCACGGGATGCGCATAAACGCTTTGTGCCGCTCTGGATTGGAGCTTTTCGTATTATAATACTTTTGCGCAACGAAAGATTATTTATAGCGTTTCTTGGTTTGTGCTATGATAGGACAGATCAAGAAAGGTTATTAATAATCTAATGTATAGGACAGTAATGGAGGCAGCAACATATTATCAATCATATGTTGCTGCCTTCATTACTGTGCTATACATTTAAAAGAAATGTCGTTTAATTTTATAGTTTGTTTATAAATAAATACATTTACTTGTTTTCATGAATGTATTTTACAACAAGACAAAGAGCAATGTGTAACATTTGACCAGATTTAGTCCTACACTTATTCACTTATATTTGTTCCCCACTAAATAATGTTGTTTCTCTAAATGTTTAGATTTTATAAAATTATTGTGCACTCATGATTTTTCTAGAATAACTTTTGCAGCTAAATTATCCACTAACCTACTTTATAATAGTATTTTGGTCATAGATTATGATATATTTCTTCATATTATTTTTCATTACAATGAAGTTGTCTATATGTAGTAGATTGTGTTTAACACACAAAACAGTGATGATCAGGTCACACACAGAAGTATACTCAGAATTTTCTGGATCGGATCGGATCTGAAAAAATGGTATCGTTGCATCCCTAGTTTTCAGAATGATATGAGCTTTGGCAAAATATATATTTTTTTCTCTCTTTTTTTTTTCTCCAGATGTCAGGCTGTTTATCGCCTGTTTTTATGGCGTTATTTTAATGACAAATGTCGAGAGCGCATTATTGTAGCGCGAAAGCACATTAATACAATGCGCGAGCGCAAATCTCTCCGCTCGCGCGCGGATTTCCTTTGCTCTCGCACAAAACCGGACGCTCGCTCAGATACACGCTGCTCTCGCCCGGAGAGAGTGCGCACACTTAAATCGTGTCTCCTCTCACTCAAACTGTGTCCTGTGCACTCTCAAATCTCTCTGTGCTCATGCGCTATAGATATTAATTCTTTTCGCACCTGAATTAAACATTGTCAGAGGTTATCATTATGCACTTTTGAAAAGTAGTCTCAAAACAGATTTGTGCAGGGCCTTTCCTTGATTTTTTTATTGTTGTATTTTTGTTTTAACATAAACTGGTTATTGTATGTGCTTTCGCGCTACAATAATGCGCTCTCGAAATTTGTCATTAAAATAACGCCATACGTTTTCATGTGGTTTCTGATGGTGCTCTGATTTTGTATTTTTTTTAACTCTATGGCCTGAAAACTTGAGATGTGTTCATCATTGGCACCGTTATGCTAAATGACAGCATACTGTGCAGCTATAGTCAAGCTACCCATTTCAAACAATAGTCGACTATCGGTGACTGTGACTAATAAATAGTCGTTAAATACATATACAAGCTATTGAAGTGGTCAGTGTAAGACTCACATTGTTACAAAAGATTTATATTTGTAGTAGATGCTGTTCTTTTGAACTTTCAAAAAATCGGTCACGATTTTCACAAAATATGAAGCAGCTGAACTGTTTTTAACATCGATCATAATAAGAAATGTTTCTTCAGCAGCAAATAAGTATATTAGAATGATTTCTGAAGGATCATGTGACACTGAAGACTGCGGTAATGATGCTGAAAATACAGCTTTACCCTCACAGAAATAAATTACATTTAAAAATATTTTAAAATGGTTAATTTAAATTGTAGTATTTCACAATGTTACAATTATGTATAAGTATACTATTTTTTACTGTATTTTTGATTAAATGAATGCAGGCTTGGTGAGCATAAAAGACTTTTCAAAAACATTAAAAGACCCCGAACTTTTGAACCCTGGTGTACATACTATACTATACAATAGATCATAGTATAGTAAACCAATATTTATTAACTGTGGTTTAGTTTTTAATAGTCAAAAGCTTTTTGAATGCAAGTAAATATCTATTTATCTATAAAAAAAATGTATGTGCAGGGCCTTCTGGGTTAACTGGTGAATATTTTTATACCTGTTCTTAGAAATGAGTCATCTAAATTAATTTTGTGTAAAAAAAAAAATAAATAAAAAAAATAGGTTAAGAGGGTCACTACTTTCAGTTGCTTCAAAACGAAAACCTTTGTGATTCCCATGCATAATGCTGTAAATATTTAGAGGATTTTACTTCATGTTACTTTTAATATTTAAAGGGGTCATATGGTGCTTTTTTAAAGATCATTATTTTGTGTATTTGGTGTAACAGAATATGTTGACATGCTTTAATGTTCAAAAAACACATTATTTTTCAAATACTGTACATTATTGTAGGTCGCTGACTCCACTGTGATGTGACCCTGTCTCTCTCTCTCTCTCACACGCGTGCGCACGCACACACACACACACACGCACACACATACACACGATGCCCAAAACTCCGCATTTGAACAGTCAATAGCAAATACTTAAACTAATAACAAAACATACTTACAGTCGCTGATTCAG
>NW_015549571.1:808959-824628 GCF_001515605.1 Sinocyclocheilus anshuiensis
TGCGCAAAACTCCGCATTTGAACAGTCAATAGCAAATACTTAAACTAATAACAAAACAGTAGCTGATTCAGAAGTGCCAGATTGTCATAGCAAAGTCAGAATTACCTCCTGTCCTAGGTTCACGAAACGGTCGTCCATAAAATGCTGTTCTGTTGTAAGTAATCTTAAAGATTCCTAAATGCATCTACTTTCGGAAGGCCAAATAAAGTGCTTTTGCTTTCACCTAGAAACACACAGCGTCTCCCTGACATGGCTGCTTCAACACTAACTGCGGTTACTGAAACCACGCCTTCTTTCTTTGCGTGCACATTTGGGCGGCATTATGCAAATATTTCCACATAGTGACGTAGACATGTGGGGGCGTGTTAGAATGAGCCGTTTTAGGGGGGCGTGGCAGAGTCTTAACTTTGATAAAGAATATCTCTTTTGGTTTGAGACTTTAGTCTTTGCAACTTCGGGGATCTTATCTATTCACGAGCAGCTTGTAACACTCCAAAGAGAAAGGAAAACTTGAAATCGCATCATATGACCCCTTTAAGATCCCCCCCCCCACATTGTAAAGCGATTTCAGTGTCTAGAAAAGCGCTATATAAATGCAACGAATTATTATGATATTTAGAATGATCAGCATTTTGACTCACAAGAGCAGAAAACATCTGTTTATTGGATGTGAGTGATGGAAGAGCTGCTGTCATGGTGACAGGACATCCCATATAGTGCTGTGAGCGCTCAGATAAAGGAACGATTCATTGTCACTTCAGTTTTCAGCAGGACTCTAAACCCTAAAAGATGTCTGATTTCCCACTGTGACAAGTGTAATGGAGAGGTTAACTGCACACTCTGGCCAGGATGAATGGCTGATTACGGTGGTCTGACTGATCATGTTCATCTTAAAAGCCTTTTGAAAGCTGTTTGTGCTTATGCTGGTAATGCAAGGTCAAGTCCAGCTCACAATATTTCCTGATCCCACCATCAACTGCCCCATAAGAATGGCAAAATGGCTAGAAATAATGTTAAATAATGAAGAAAATGCTGTCATCATTTACTCACGCTCATGTCATTCCAAACTTCCAGACTTTCTTCTGCAGAACACAAAAGAAGATATTTTGAAAAATGTTGATAACCAAATAGTTTTTGTTCCCTTTGACTTACATTGTATTTTTACCGTATAATGGGAACCGAAAGTCTTTTAAAATAGCTTGTTTTGTGTTTTGCAGAAGAAAGTGAGTCATACAGGTTTGACACGACATGAGAGTGAATAAATGATGACCGAATTTGTATTTTTGGGTGAACTGTCCCTTTAAGCAGGTGTGTGGGTGATTTGTCCTTCTGTACAGCTGTGATTGGTCTTGAGTTGATGAAGAGCAGCTGACAGATGCACAGACGGAATTTATCTCCGCATTAATTCATGCATGTAATCAGACAATCAGGGGTGATTTAAACGTGCAGTAATTACTCACAGCAGCTCGTCGCTGGTCCTCACTGAGGCTCAGGCTGTTCACAAACAAGGGCTGGGAAAGCCATTTTCAAGGGCATAAATATTATGATGACAGTGTTTGTGTATTAATCTGATATGTGATGTTCTGTTGATGTCAGGTCTGTGTTGAACAGATATGCTTTGTTTCATAAATGTCCCAGTGCAGTGTGTTTGTGGGATTGTCTGTTCAGTGTGACTGTATCCAGACCAACACGTCTTCAGCAGAACTGTAGTGCGTTACAGTAACAGCTCCTGGAGGCCAGCAGGTATGATTAACACACTGTCTTTGGTAATATCAGCACAGATAATGAAAAAAACAAAACCCTCTGCCAGCCTTTCTGTGTCCAGTGCTGGCTTTTGACCTTCAGTATCAGTCCTCGGATGAGAAGTTTTATTACGTGATTGATTGAGGACAAAAACTGCTTATCCACTCTACTTATTCACACACTTTTCAGTCCAAAGTTCAAACACCACTCAGTTTATCTATTTGGGTCCTTACTTAATCTTATTTTTAGACATTCATATTTTAGCCGTATCATCATGAGTTGAAACAGTTATGAAAGTATTTCCATATCAGCTGATGTTTGTACCAGTGAGTGCTGCATTTGTAAGATGGCCTGTTTTCTCATGTTTACTTGCAACAGTAAAGAGAGAGACACTGTGTCTTGGTTGCTGTAGGACATTTAGAGCGTGTTTAATGAACGCTTGTGTAAAATGTGGTTATGCACTTTCTTAATAAGCAATGTTTCTGTTCATTTCTGCCCTTGCAAGGCTGGTCTGTTGTCATTTTTAGAGGGTTAGGCTGAACGATGCACAGTGTTTAAACAGCCTTAGCCTTTTTTTTTTTTTTTTCTCATGCTTTCTCTGACCCTTAAGACCAAAGTAAGCCCAAAGTTGGGTTACACTTTATTTTAGTGTCCTTGTTAAATTGTAGTTACATATTTGTATTATTATTTAAGAACACGTACTTACTGTAAGATTAGGATTAGGGTTTGTTTAGTGTTAATTGCATGTAATTATGCATAAATTACTGTTGTTGCTACAGTAAATAAATACATGTAATGTGTAACAGGGTCACTAAAATAACGTTTTTACCCAACGTTTTAACATCGATGCTATGTGTACAGTGCATGTGTGTAGGTTTCGTCATCAGCATTAGGAGTGGGCGAGATGACCAGAATCTTAAATCAAGATATGAGTAATTTCATTTTTTCAATTTTTTGCTTTTAATAAGGTATTTATGATTTGTGATACTATAGGAATTTCCTAATTCTTGTCACCAGTGTCAAAATATGACAAAAAAAAATTCAAGCTCACTGAAGACAAGTAAACACTAAGCGATTAAATAAGAGTAAGAAACTAATTACAAGCAATAGGACAAAAAAACTACAGAACAAATAAGAAATCCTACATACATTGTATAAAGTAATCGAATGAATAAAAACACTGCATATTCTTCACTGTGTAAATTAAATATAAATTTCTTCTTAATAAAGTTACAAAAGTGATGTAGTCAAGAGCAGTGAGAGATTTTCTCTCGTTTGTTGTTTGTTTAACATAAATGACAGACAGCAGGAATATTAGACTGCTGTCACTTTAAGAGCTGCCCGGATACAATATACCGTTACACTGTTTTCTTTCTCAGCTGTTTGCTTTCACTTAACACCTAAATTACTGTGTTTACGAGGATACAAGGACGAGCATTTTGACACATACAAGTGTGCGCATATAGCAAAATTTGTTCTCGTTCACTGCTGATTGCATTTCAGCGGCTTAAAATCACTTGTTTTTAAACTGCAATACTTAAAAACATGTGCAAACAATGTTTTCGTGACACAGCACAGCAACATTACGTGAGCCTGTAACCGCAATAGAGACGATAGTCCAAAATCTCTACCGGTTGTCAAATTTCTACCGGTTAATCGTGCCTGCCGAAATGCCGCCCACTCCTAATCAGCATAGTTTGCACACATCCAGAATTTTCTAACCATGAATACTCTGTATGCGCAGCTCGCAACAGCACGTTGAGGTTGTAACACTGTACAAAGATATGTTTATCTGTCATAACTTCTAGAGAGAAAGAAACTTTCGAGTGCTCGTCTATTGAGCATCTGTATTCAGCCAACAGCAAACGAAAGCTGCATTCACACTAGCAGCAACTTTTGTCGCCAGGGGCTGGCGATATAGTGGGCGTTCTCACGTTGACAGCAAATCAGTTTTCTTGTCGCTAAATACAAACATTTTGGAGGCAAAAGACTAAATATAATATAAATATAAATTGAATCCGTACATAAAAACAAAAATGAATGACGACGGCAAGGATCAGCCTAATTTCCGTCACTGCTGAGCTGACAGGAAAATGATAACATGAGCTCTACGTCTTTTCCTATTGGCTGTCGCTCGTGTCGCCGGAAATCGCCAGCTTTCTATTGAAATGAATGGGATCGTGTCGTTTTGTCGTTGCGTGTCGCTTGTAGTGTGAACGCTGCTTAACGCGTGCGCTCTGCGCCTGTGTGAGAGGAATTAACTGTCTATATCAGCAGCTATCAATAGTATATATTCATCATTTAAAAGGAGAAACCGAAACAAGGATATAAAAGATATATGAAACGTAAACAAAGCAGAGCTTGCTTTACCATGTTGAATATCAGTTATGTTGATAACTTTCTTCATTTTAATCGGCTCATGTTGTTATGAAAATATTTGCATATTGGAATGCTTGGGTAAGATCATGTAACCATTAGAACAGACTTCTATCTGTGACGCCTTTGCTTAATTGGCTGTTTTCATCACTTTCGTTTTAATTCTCGGGCACTGACTCATTCGCTAAATTGAGCATCCAATCAGAGTTTTCACTCGCGCCGATGGCCCCGTTGAATCGGGCAAACTGCCGCCGACGTGCACCAAACAAACTATCCCGACAGACGCTCACCGACGGCCGACCATCAGCTTGGTGTGTCCCGGCCTTAAAAGCAGGCATCTGTCAGCGGATCCGTCTATGTGCAGATATATTAGGGATCTGCTGATAGACACGGCTTTCAAACGCTCCCGTGTGCTTCTGTGTGAGCCATGCTCGGTGAAGAGAGTGAAACGATGATCATTGTAGCCAATCACAGTCATGTCTGTTGAGTGCCTGAACACACTGGCCAATCAGCAGTGTTTAAGAATCGGCTCAACAGCACTCAAATCTTAGCGGGAAATGGACGTTTTTAAAATTTCAGTGCCGACTGGTACTGAAGTCAGTACATTTGACAACACTAATCTGGGCATTTGCATCAAAACTGAAATATACGTTGGGCTTAAGTATTGCTGGGCTGCTTTTTTTTTGACTGCTGTAACTTTAAGAGGTTTATATGTAAATTACCTCCATTATGATTGGCTAATATCTTCGCATGAGTGCCAGCTCGTACTTCTGCTTTATTACCTCACTATATTTGGCCAGGTTCCTAACCACACAATAAGAGATCGAAGACACATTTCAGTCAGGGTAGACAAAGCCATTGCAGTTCCTTCTGATTGGCTGAGAATGTTTGAATTTAACCAATCAGCTGCTTTGTTTTTGTTTGGCAGTGTAACGGTCACATTGTAGAGAGAGAGAGACGGAGACGGCCTGTTTAACGGACAGTAAGATTCTGCTAATAAGACAGAGACAGGGCATTCAGTCTGCTTGAGTGACCGAGAGCAGATTGCTTGTTTGATGGCGGTTGGGGTTGTGTATCTTGGCAGTTTCGAGCAGTCATCCTCTATTCTCCCTCATTAGGCTTGTTAAAAGATTATCACATGGTTAAAAAAAGAACCAACACAACTCTCTGTCCTTGCTCATCAACGCTGACCTCAAAAGATATATGGACTGAAGCTGAATTTGTGGATTTTGCATTAGATGCAAAGTGGCATCTGTGTTGAAATGCTGCTAAAGCTTTTCTCAGTACTAACTTCATTTAAAAAAAATAAATTTTCAGTGTCTTTGAATCAGCTGGTGTTTTGGTGATTTTTAGTGCGTGTACGAAGTCAGTTCTCCTCAAGTTCACACAGGAACCACAGGTGTAGAGAATCACATTAACTATCAACATGATCCACTGACGTTTGACCACTGTAAAAATGTCACAAGTTGTCTTCATTTTAAAATGTAAACAGTATTTTTATTGTTTTAACATTTAAAGAAATAGTTCAGCAAAAAATGAAAATTTGATCAATATACAGTATATATGAGAATATTTTTGGAATATTCCCCGGGTCAAGATGTAGATGAGTTTGTTTCTTCATCAGATTTGGAGAAATGTAGCTTTACATCACTGTCTCAGCAATGGATGCTCTGCAGTGAATGGGTGCCGTCAGAATGAGAGTCCAAACAGCTGATAAAAACATCACAATAATCCACAAGTAATCCACACCACTCCAGTCCATCAGTTACTGTCTTGTGAAGTGAAAAGCTGCATGTTTGTAAGAAACTAATTAAGATGTTTTTAAACCATCGCTTCTATTCATAATACATAATAATGCTTTCTTCAGTGAATGGCCTGAGGCGGAGTACGTTTTCAGCAAATTTTCATTTTTGGGGGTAAACTATTCCTTTAAAGCAGGGGTTTTCAAACATTTTTGTCAACCGAACTCCTTTGGCATAAATTATTTACTTGAAGTACCCCCTGAGATCTTAAGTAGTTTACTTTAAAATTAAGTTTAATTTTAAGTTTACTTTAAAAACAATTTTTTAAAAATCTTTTGAAAAGCTTTTATCATCATTATTTTACATAGCTATTGTTATTAGAGATAAAATAGCGTGAAAATTTCACGATTATAGTGACCAGGGTTTGGGAAACCTGCTTTAAAGCATAATTTTGTTAATTGTTTTGCTTAGTGTGACTTGAATATCCAAATACTTTTTGTTTGCATTAGATTACCCTACACTACATTACACTATATACACTATATTACATAAAATGATCTGGTGGTCTGAGGTTCCGTGTGCAAAATGAGGTCTGTGAGTGTGAATATCTCTCCATGATGATTATTTTTGACTCGTCTCGGGTGTAACTGCTGCAGTAAGAGAGCCACAGGGCTCATTAGATCAAGCTAAAGAAGTCTGACATTTGTAGGGCACACTGGACAGAAGCAGCTCCAGTGCGTCTCTATGTGTGTCAATGGAAAGTCCCAGTGTGACTGATAATCAGCTGTGCGTGTCATAGCCATCCATAGTCTGGTGAAATATTGTGTTGGTCACGTCACATTTGTGTGAAGTTCCCTTGAATGTGAATAACACCAGCTCTTCATGACATCCGTTTATCTGTTACACTTGTAGCTGTATTATTCTGTTTGAGTAATATTTTTTACTCCTCACCCTCTTTGCGCACAGCAGTAAATATTAGCGCTGAAGCGCTAGAATATTCCATTGTGTGCTTATGAGTTATGAATCAGGAATGAGGCTCTATATTAAAGGGCACCTATTATGCCCCTTTTTACAAGATGTAATATTGGTCTTTGGTGTCCCCAGAATGTGTCTGTGAAGTTTCAGCCCAAAATACCCAACAGATCATTTATTATAACAGCTGGAAAATGCCATTTTGGGGTGTGTCTAAAAAAAAAAGAGTTGTTTTGGAGTGTATTGCTTTAAATGCAAATGAGCTGCATATTTAAGCTGGCTTGTTTAGACATCCTCTCTAACACAGATAAACACTGTGCTCTGATGTAGGAGTAGTGTATGTCTTCAGATTGATGAATAATTTCACTGTCAACAGGTTGAATGATTCAGGCAGGAATTGTGTTTTAGGAGCGCTGTAGTTTCCAGAAATCACCGCAGATGTTCATCAGTCTGGAAAAGCACTGTTCATTCATGCAGGAAACATGCACACGCCACACTTGATGTGATCTGTGTAGCGCAAACCATGATTTTACAAAAATAGCATGCACTCGTGTACGTGGGTTATAGTGATAGACTGATGTATCTGCCAGAGAGATTCATCTGTTGGGGTTTTTTGGCTTGTTTGAGGTTAATAACATCCTGTAATCGGGCCAACATCTTTCCAAAGTTTCAATCTATACTATAAAATATTTTTATCCAACATTTTTTTTATTTCCTTTAATTTTTTTTGTTCCCTTTAAATTCTGACTTTTTCTGACTTTGAGATTTGTCGGTATATATACATCACAGTTGTACAATGTCATTTTATTGTCACGTAAAAAAGAGAAAAAAATTACAAGAATAAAGTCAAAATATACGAAAGTAAAGTTGTAGCATTGTGAGATTAAATTCCTAATAATTTGAGAATAAAGTCCTAATTACCATAACAACGTTGTATCAATATGAGGATAATGTCTTAGTTGTTTTGCAGTACTATGATTTTTTTTTCACTCAAAATATTACCTTTATTCTGAAAATATTACAACTGTAATATGTTATTTCTGTGACTTTGTTCTCATATTGCTATGACTTAGTTCTGGTAATTTAGATTTTATTCTCAAAATATTTCAACTTTGATCTCACAGTGCTTTGACTTTGTCTTGTAATTTTGCCTTTGTTCTCAAAATAATAACACTCTATTCTCGTCATCTTATTTTTCTGTATGTATTTTTTTTGTGGCACTAAAACACTGATACAATTCAGACTTTCCTTTAATTGCAATTTTTAAACACATTTCAACTATTTTGTGCAATTGCAAGTTTATATTTCACAATTTTGACTTTTTTCAGACTTTTTTCAACTGATAAGATTGCGAGATATATGGAAATAAAGTCAAATTTATAGAAATAAAGCAAGAATTGTGAAATGAAAGGTCTCATAATCTTTGTTATAGGGCTGGGCGATATAGCTAAAAAATGTATCAACGATATAATGTTTCATATCGTTCTGTATCGATAATTATTGACATTTTTATAACATTTTTTTTAAAACAAAAAGCAATAGAAAAAAGATGTTTAAATTTAACCACTGTATTTATAATTAACACAATTTATTGAGACATACAACAAATATTTTTTGTTTGAACAATCCAACACAATAAAAAATAAACATCTCATTTCTAATGTTTTATTTGCAGATTAAATAGGTCTTTATTGTATAGGTCTAATTGTCTCCCGAGTCCACAGGAGGGTGCAATGAGCAAAATAATGCAGCGCATTTAGCAAGTAACTCTATAAAAACGTGCATTACATCTAAATTAACTCATAAATATCAAATATAATTTCGTAAATTACATAAACAATTATGAACAAAACAGCATCATGTATTTATGCATTGCTTAATCCAAAGAACCGAAGCGCCATTCACACAGACTGCATTTAAAGCATAAGAGACACAGTGAAAAGGAATAAACCTCCACAAATTCGTGACGTGTTTTCTAAAAGTTTAAACTGTTTTAACTTTGCATGGCTACATCTCTTGTGTGAGACGCGAGTGCAGCAGTCGTATTTGTCCGTCTAGGAAATGCGCTGAATGCGTTCTGTGTGAATGGCTTGGTTTCGGTTTTAACCCAATCAAGATCTTCTCCGCATTGAGCTCTCGCGCGCCACTGATGACGCTCCCTGACCCACTCCTAACATTGAAATGCAAATGTTTATTTTAAATTCGACTAATATTCATTCTTTATTCACAATCTCCTCATCACAGGCACAGTACTCATTTCAGCATGTGTTTGTGTGTGCTGTCTGCGTCACTCATAGTACGTGCCTATATCGTGCGCTATATCGAACATTTTTATATCGATATCGAAGAAGGTGTACCGTCGATAAATATCGATATCGTTTTATCGCCCAGGCCTACTTTGTTATAATAAATATTGGAAATTATCTGTCTTCACATATTTCTGAATGGATTTTCACTCCGTATTTAGTGAATATTAGTTTCAGAAGCACATGAGCACATTTCGTTTGCTTGCATAAAGTTTTCATGAGCAAAATGAGCTCTCCTATCGCTCCAATTTCTCTAAGTGCCATTCATGTGCACTTACAGGTTTCACCGTAGTTACTATAGTAATTGTCTCGACCCTACATTAGCAGCTACATATCTAATCTGACTGTTGAAACTAAAGATTCACACCTATTTAGTGTATCATTAAACACATCAGGACATCTATACAGTGATCAGATTTTCATTCACTGGCTTTTGTTTGCACACTGATAGGGTTTAATCTCAGCACAGATGTCAACTGTTTTGTAGTTTAGTGGTTGGGATGGGAAGAACATTTTCAGACCCTATGACTATTTCAAAAGTTTGAGGTTTTAAAGCTTTTAAAATGTAGTCCCTGTGAAAAGCTGAAATCTCAGCTGCATCAAATGGATTACAGCTGTATCAGAACAAGCATTGTGCTACAGGTATGGGTTAAAAACACTTTCCTAGTGTCTCTAGTGTGAGTGTGTGTCTGTCCTTGCTCTCCTGTCATGCGGGGGAGACGGGAATGTAGCTGAGTTGTGTAACGCAATCGATCAGCAGTACACCGTGTGACAGTCAGAGGAAGTGAACGAGAAAGTTAGGATGGAGAGAGAGATGAAGAAGCAGGGCTCGTGTCTCATAATTCTGCAGTAAACGGCTGTAAACTCAAGGGCAGTGTGCACTTCACTGCTGTACAGCATCAACAACAGCTAAACAGTAGCTGTGACAACACTGGAACTGAGAAAGCATGTTTTTGGTTCAATTGTGATGTTGAAATTGATATCAAATCATTAATTTTGTTATGGATATCAGTTGAGGCGAACCCATCGGTCACAGGACGCCCATCTATCTTATCATAGCATAACTCAATTTTGACTCAATCTGCAGTTATTGTTTTGTAGCGCAGAATTTAAGTATGAAAATTCAGTCAGAAGATTTTTGTGCTTGTCTGTGCAAACTCTCTGTGGATATTAGCCAGGGTGCTGCTATGCGGTTGCTAAGGTGTTATGAATATTTTTAGGTGTTGCATTGCGGTCGCTAATGTATTACTAGCTGGTTTCTAAGTGGTTAGAAAAAAAAAACATCCAAAGACTGTATAATATTTTGCTCCCTATTTAAATGTACACAACCGTTCAAATGTTTGGGGTCGTAAGATGTTTATAAGTCTCTTACGTTCAATGATGGGTTTATTTGATCAAAAATGCAGTAAAACAGTAATATTATGAAATATTATTAAAATGTAATTTATTACTGTGGTCAAAGCTGAATTTTCAGCATCATTACTCCAGTCTTCAGTGTCACATGATCCTTCAGATCATTCTAATATGCTGATTTGCTGCTCAAGAAACATTTCTGATTATTATCAGTGCAGAAATCAGTTGTTTCATATTTTTGTTGTTAGAATATTTTTGATGATACCTTTTCCAGGATACTTTGATGAATAGAAAGTTCAGAAGAACAGCATTTATTTGAAATAGAATTTTTTAAAAAACAATCTTACTGACCTTAAACTTTGGAATGATCGTATAAAGGCCGTTCCACACTGAGTCGGCGAATCGCCGACGAACGGTGCTTTCACACCGAACGCGAAACGATTGTTCACCTTCTGCTAATTCACTCCTGCACGCTAGGTGGCACCGACCAACAATGTATTTTTCCTCAGATATGTATCTCGTAAATGGATTTAACATCATCCGCTGCTCAATATACAGCATTAAATTAAGATAAATAAAGTTTGGTTCTACACCAGAAACACAAACTATCTATAATGCTTACAAGAATAGGCTACATCCTAAAATATAATTATAAGTACAATTAGCTTCAAGCTACACTTGAAAATGTATGTAATTATTAATGTATTTGCTTACCCACTTTAAACCATCATCGAGTGCTTGTAATAACTTCCGATTGTGATCTATAGTTGATTTTGATTAATAAGCAGACACATGCACTCTTTGTATGTTTAATTATGCTACACTGCTAATATTTGTCATAAACATCCGTTATTGCTATAAAAATACCATGAGCTGCATACAAAACACATACAGAAAATATATCGTCATAATCATGTCTATTTGCTTTCATATTTCATGTGACGAAAAAGAGTGAATGCGCTCTGACTCATAACACTCGCACACGTGGAAGAAAACGGATGGTGCTCTACAGATCACTTAATTCAGTGGACAATTAATAGAAATGTTATTCTGTATAAAGAACATGTGAGAATAAATCTGTTCTCAAATACCAACGATAACAAGAACTCTGCATCCACTCTCTTCTCTTATCTGGGATACTCTTCTTCGATGTTTGTTTACACTGGTTTTTGAAACAGCGCCACCACTCTCACACTTTTTGTGCAACAGCAGCTGCTCCGGTCACGTGATCCTAGCTCAAATCTTATTGGACGGCCCGTGTTTTCGCTTTGCGAAACTCAAAAGATTCGTCAGACTGGTTCGAAAAAAAAACAATTCGCATTTTCGGTGCGTGAATGTTCGCGGTCTATGTGTAAGCATCCATAGAAATCTATTGTTTTATTCCAGCGCGTCCGATATTCGTTTAGCTTTTTCACGCTCAGTGTGTAAAGGCCTTAAGTCTATGGAATTTTGTTGCATCAAAAGTCTATTTACTTAGAAATGTAACAAAACACCTTTCCTCAACAGGCTGCATAATTTTATTTTTCACACCTAAAAATATTCTGGGTTCTGTAAGTTGAGCTTAATCAACAGCTTAATTAATTAATGTTCTCCCTTTTCTTTAGAAATAAGCAAAAATTTGTGTCACAGTGAGTAACTTACAATGCAAGTGAATGGCGCCAGTTTATAAATGTTAAAATATATTTACTTTAATAGTATAGCTACAAATTATAAACAACATGATTTTAGTGTGACAAAAATAATGTCATGTCAACACTGTACTATAAACACTAAACCAACTGTAAAACAATGATTTACGCTGCTGTACATCTCAAATAATACATGTTTTAATAGAACAATTAATGCAAGTAAATTCTCTCTCTTCACTTCCATTAGAAGTGCTTCACTGTAGCCTACATTTTGATGTCTTTAAAGAAAACCAGTGGTAAGCCATTTATTTTTTGTTTATAGTTATCAACATTATGCCACAAGCGCTGTTGACTGAGCTTAACCTATAATGAAACCGAAATATTATTTTCATGACTCAGGTTGGGGTTTGTATATGAACCGTCTCTGATGCTATAGTAGCATTGTATCTGGGTTTGTACCAGCTTCATCGTCCCTGTTGTTACACATGTTATGAGGATGATGACGATGACGATGATGTGTCTCCCAGTTCCGGTCTGCAATCATTCATCTTTATATGGTGCTGTGAGTGTTTGCCGCACCATTTGATCGCCTGCGCTGTGATTATGCATCACTCCATCCTTATGTAACGTTATATAACCAAACCACCCACATCACTGCAGCTCTGACTGAAGAAACTTTCCAAACTCAAGTGTGTGTTTCAGGGCACTGATGGAATGAAGACATTTCGATGATTGTACGCCTGTTGAAACACTGACACTCATGATGTTGATGTTATTGACATTTGTATGTTGCTCGGAAAAAGCAGAGAGTGAGTGGTGGGGAGGAGAGGATGGAGGGATGAACAGGAAATGAGGTCGGGTAGCTGACGGTTGTCATGCAAACTCAACAGCGCATTTAACATTTTACAAAAGCAGAACATTTCATTCCAGTTTCTGCGTGGTTCGGTTTGCTAAAATGAGGCTTTTGTTTATGAGAAGTGGGTGATAGTAGATTTCATGGCGATGCAAATTCCGCTTGCTTTTTTGAGATTAAAGAGTTCATTGTACTATGAATCATACTGTACATTTCAGAGCATAATGTACACTTCAGTCAGAAACTAGCATTTATTGAAACGTAGCTGCAGGAATGACTTGTTCTGAAAGTACTTGAATATGTCAGATCATTGGTGAGCACTGATTTAGATTTGCTTTAATTGGGTATTAAACACTTATAACGTGGAATGTCATGGAATTTGCCAAATTTTGGATGAATAAATCAAAAGTAGGTACACTTAAATGACAATGCGATATGGACTAGTGTCTGTGAATATTAAGCTGCAAAAAGACTATTTAAATGTGAATCCTGCATGTTCTGCGTGCCTCTGTGTGAATGAATGAGCGGCGCAGATGAGCAGTTTTGTTTACTACACACAAGCTACTGAAACGCATGTGTGCCACCTCAATATAGGAGTACATGAACAGAAATCTCCAGTTCATGAGCATTTTACTGTTTCTTTTGGGAAAAACTATCTTCATTTCATATATACAAACAGAAACTTAAAGGTCTTCACAGCAATCCATCAAAATAAAAGTTTGGTTTAACTTGAAGAAACTGTGACAGAACTATATTACTTAATGTAATGATAGTACTACTACTAATAATCGCTTTTAAATAGCTTGTAAATGCCAGTGCGAATTAGCGGCAATTCGGCGTTAATTGCTTTAATGGGCAACAACAAAACACTACGACAAACTCACTTATATTAAACACACTTCAACAGGCATTTTAAAATCCAAAATATGCAAACAGGTGCTTTTGCATTTTGTTTCGAAACTAAATCTTCCGCTATCATCTTGTCTTTCTTACCTCACTCTTGTCAGTGTCTCCTCATGTGATAAATGAAATCTGGAATCCAGAAAAATTAAAACGGAAAAAATTTTATTTAATAATTTAATAAATAAAAGTGATTTCATAGGGCCTTAGTACAAGTGTGTTATTGCAAATGTGATTTTAATTTATTTGTATTTTTTTACAGACTCAACAGATTTAAAATAAAAGCTTCAGAACTATTTTGGGTCAGAACTGTTTTGGAGTTAGAACAGCATTATCCAGATGATGATAGAGTTTAAGCTGTATTTGACCTTTAATATTGCTGTAAAGATTGCATTGGAAAATAATATTGAGTTTAAACCTTTAATGCCTGACATATGAAATAATAGTAGGAAAAATCTATTGTTTTGATTATTGAACCCTTTAAAAAAATAAAGTTTGCATATGCGTTTTGTATAGTTTACATTTATATAGTATGATATAGTAAAATGTGGAGCTTGAACATGAAAAGTTTTAATCAAAGGCCCAAACTGAGCAAAATATGTAATATGGTGCAATTGCTGATATTTATGTGACCAAAAAGTAAGATGAAATTCTGATAGCCTTTAATGTAAATCAGTATAACAGACTTAAAAATTGCATAAAATGTATGTAAATATCAGCTGTCACTCAATATTTCCCAATAAAATGTCTTAGTAAGATGATTTTTGAATGCTTAGTTTTATGATCAAATCTCAGTCGTTTTTATTGTGGGGAACAAAACATGCAATGCAATACAGTGAGGATTGAGAGAAGAACACATAAATGTTCAGCAAAATTTTGATACTCATATTTTAACATGATTTTACTAAAAAAAAAATTAAAAAAGGTGGATTATCAAGTAAACTTATAATGTTTTTAGACTAAGACCTTTTACTTCCTAAACTATCAGACAACACAAGGCATGTATTAGTGTACAACAGGTTTTTCAGCAGTTTTGATAATTTAAAGGCCTTTGTGGGGTTAAAGGTGTGTCATTTCTGTGCCATAAATGGTGTCAAACAGAAATGCAAAAATAAATAAATATTACAATTGTTTTCGAACAGGTTTCCCAAATTCTTCCACCATCTGCCATTGGTCGATCAAACTGGCTCTCGGTGTTGGTTATCACAACATGTAAAAAGCCAAACATCAAATAATAACATCAGATTTAACCGTGTTAATAACTCAACATCATAGAGCAGCAGATGATGTGGCCAAATTGTGTTAGTCTGTGCATGTGTGTGTTTTTCTCTCTCTGGGCAAATCTGGCTCAGAGAACGTCAAACTCCTGTGAACCCATCAGGTGTTGAGTGTCAGACTGAATGAGTGATTGCACAAACAGATGGACTCGCTCGTGTCGTTTTGGGAGAACAAAGGAAATGGCCTTGAATCAGCCATTCTTCGCCTCCGCCCCATATATGACCAGCGTTTTGCTCCAGACGCATTTGAGAAAGCAGAAAGATCAATCTTGTCAATTAGAGATGGGCCTGTAAGCCCACTTCCTGTCAGACGCAGCATGCTGTTGCGCTCTGGAGCCGCGGTCCTCAAACGCAGGCCGAGTGCACACATATGAAAAGACCTGCTGTGTGAACCACCTGGCACAGGTGTCTGCCGGGAGATGGACTCTGACGCTGAGCGTTTCATCTCGGCTCCAGCGGTTTCATATTCTCTGCCTCGGTTTGGCTTATTGATCTGGAAGCAAGCAGGCGGGGGGGCTC
>NW_015549571.1:824700-838312 GCF_001515605.1 Sinocyclocheilus anshuiensis
GGATGTATAAAATTGATCAAAAGCCATTTGATTTCCATTTTAAATAATTCCTGTTCTTTTTAACTTTCTGTTAATAAGTATAATAATAAGAAATGTTTCTTGAGCATCAAATCATCATATTGGAATGATTTCTGAAGGATCTTGTGACACTGAAGTAAAGAAAATAATATATTTTAAAATATATTAAAATAGAAAACTATTATTTTAAATTGTTATAATAAATCACGTTATTAAAGTTTTTACTGTATTTTTGATCAAATAAATGCGACCTTAGTCTGCAAAAGAGGCTTTTTACAAAAACATAAAAAAAATCTCACTGACCCCAAACTGTTGAACGGTACCTTATTTTTCTTCAAATTTACCCCAAAACATTTGTAAACAAAGTGTGCATGTTTTGATTGACAGCTGCAGGTAAGTTTCGGGACAGACAGACGTGAAGGTTGTAAGACATGCACGGTTGTTGATCGATGCCTTTCCAAATATCAGGCAGATATCAGCCAATTAATCATCCTGGCCAATATATCAGTGTATAATGTGCAGTATAATAATAGCACACAAACAGAGACCGTGTTTAGACATAATCTCTGTCTGATCTGTTTGGGAGAGATCCAGAGTCATTTGGCTGATGCTGTTATTGTGATTTATGAAGGCAAATTGCAGTATCTGATCGTGTGTGTGTGTGATGGGGAGGAGAGACTCGTGATAGCGTCTATATGAAGCAGGAAGTTGATTTCATTACACACACGGTGAGCAGGTTCAATCCCCGTGTCCAATATAGAAATTCACTCCACTTTTTTTCTGGTGTTTTATTAATGTTTTATAACAAACCCATTTCATTGAACAGAAAATAAATACATGGGACTTGAATTATTGATTTGAGTTGAAATTATTTTATTATGTGTGAAGGAAAATGTTCTATCTCTTGTATAATTCATATCTCTTGGCGTGATAAAAGAGATATGAAACTAGCTATGAAATAGTTAGGACATCGGTTACTGTGGGCAAAGGTCAGGTTTGCGTAATTATACAGAAATATTTGACCACACAATTACTCAATTGAGCATTTACAGTCAATTATTCCAGAGAGCTGTGTGATAAGATACTTAGTAAGGCTATACAGTTAATTCAAATTAAACCTCAATCATGATTTGAATATATGCGCTGTGCTGTGTGTTACATAGTGAAGTGCAGCACTGTGTTCATTTACACGTGAGCAGCTCATGATCCACCAGTGTTTTCAGCTCAGAGCGGATTAGTTCACAGTAAATGCTGCTCCACACAAGCTCCAACTACATCTGTATATAAAATAAAAGTTTAAGAGTTCAACATTTTAAAAAGAAGAAATTAAGATGTATATTGGTATTGGTAAATATTAAATATTGTAATTTTACAGTAGTAGTAGTAATAATAATAATCTTCGTATTATCATTTTTGAGTGTTTGTAATATTTAGTAATAGCCATGTTTATATTTTTATTTAGTAGTATCTATTATTATAAAAATTGTTGTTGTTGTTGTTTAATGTTTGACCATTTGAAAATAAATAAAATAGTAAAAATTGTATTTAATTGAGTAATTATTAGTATTGTAATCTTACACTTGCCATATAAAATAAAACATTATTATATTTTTATTAAATACTAATTTCTGTATAAATAATAAATAAAATGAAAACAAATAATTAAAAACAATATAATAATTAATATTGTTTGACATTTTAAAATTAATTAGGACAACAATAATTATTAGTAATGCAATTTTACAGTTGTAAATTATATTATTTTTCTTAAACACTCTTTTTTTCATTATACAGTGAAATATTACAATAGTAATATTTCTTATTTTGTTCCTTCATTATAAAAATTTTTTTTTTTCTTAAATACGCTTTTCTATTTAATAATAATAAATATTATTGTTATTGTTGTCGATGTTTAATATTTAAGTATTTTAAAATAAATTTACATCCATAAATATTACAAATATTGTCATTTTTATTTGATAATATTTTATAGCTGATACATAATCACAAAATTGTAGCCAAATTGTGCAGCCTTACACACAAGCAGCAAACCTGTAATTCTTTTCAATTCTAAAAATTGCAATCACAGTTTAAATTTTTTATTTTTTTTTTATCATCAAATCGTGCAGTCCTCATACAGTGTGGGTTGTGTTTATGGTGGATTGGTGTGGTGGCTTTGTGCTTTTATTAGAGGAGTATGAGCTCAGAGCTGATCCATGACTCATTCACCTCTCATTACCGTCCCACTCCTTATCTCCCCCTACGCTCTCTCTCTCTCGCTCTCTGTCTCTCTCTCTCGCTCTCTTGCGCGCTCTCTCTCTCTCTCTCTCTCTCTGTCTCTCTGCCCACTCATGCGGTGGATTGGGGGATTGGTTGCTGTAGGGGCGGAGTGAGCTCTCTCACAGACTCTGCTGGGATTGGCTGATTGGAGCTGTGTATTTTAGTGTGACTGTGGTTGGGTTGTCCCCGTCGCCCCCTCGCGCTCTCTTTGAGGCAGCGTTCCAGAGAGGATATCTGCTGCTCGCAGGCAGGACGGGATTAACTCAACAACTCATCTCATCTGCATATAGATGCCCAGAGAGAACCAGGCGCAGGGGCTTCAGACACTCGCTGAAGAAACTCTGTTTGGACTAATTGGACGTTCACATTGGTGATTTGTTTTGGCACCCTCAGATCTCTGGCAAAAGATGTAGAAGAGTCTGTTAGGGGATCTCGGAGTTGTGCTTAAGTTTTCTTTAGTCGGTGTGTGGAGTCGCTCCTCAAGCGTGCGAGATGCCGTCTCGCGAGTCCTGTGTTCTCCGTAAGGAGGAGAAGTCTCTGGTGCACAAGGCCAAGGCAGAGGGCAAGGAGCAGGGGATGGTGGCCGCTGCTCTGGGGATGAAGATGAGTCCTCAGAAACCTCCGGCCACTCTCTGGCAACCTCTCAAACTCTTTGCTTATTCGCAGCTCACGTCGCTGGTCCGTCGAGCCACACTGAAGGAGAGCGAACGGGCGCCCAAGTACGAGAAAGTCCACAACTTCAAGGTAAGGATCCACAAAGCCTCATGGCCTGCTTTAATGGGATTATCTTACTAGAAATCATTATGTTTGCATAAAGTCTTGAAATAAGGAATATGTCAAGTTTTTGCCAATTTTTTTTTTTTTGCCAATTTGTTTATCAGAATTGTCCGAAGAAGTGGATTTTTTTTGTTCTTTCTTCATGCATAAAGCTTATTGTAGTGAGTTTGATAATCTTGGTAATATTTCTTGGTATAATGTAAATAATATTGGTAATATTATTATTTATGGTCAGTCAAAACATTTTTTCATTTTTAAAATGATTTCAATTTGGCCTAAATTTTGCCATGATTCATTGAAATGTTTTGAATGTTTTAAATGTTTTGAAAGAAGAAATGCTGCACAGTTTTGTCAAATTAACTAAACAAAATTCATTTAAAGTATGTTTGGTACATGATTACTGGATTTCTTGTTTCATGCATGAATCTTGCTGAATTAATTTTGATTTGTGCTTAAACAAGAGCAAAAACTATTTGCTATTGGGATTAGAAAAATACATTTTGGAAAATGTTTGGTATATTACCAATAAATAATTTTGGTAATATTATTATTTGTGGTTTATCAACTTTTGTTTTGTTTTTTTGCATAATGGTCTCACTTGCGTCTCAATTTTACTGTGATTCATTGAAATGTTGACTGTGTTGTGTTGTTGTGACTCACTTTCAGAGCGACTATGTCATAGCATGTTATGCAAATTCTCCCCAAATGTGATTTAAATCCGTCCCGAGGGGTATGTTGTTGCCGTGGCAGCGAGTGCAGGTTTCTGGAGACGTTGGAAGAGTTAAGATGCTGTAAGCCGTGAGTCTGTTTAAGACGGGGTTATTTAGAGGCAGTTCAGCCAGAGGTTCTGAAAAACAAGTCAAATAAAAACATCTTGTGTTTGCATGAGAGAGGAAGGGAGCGTGAGGGAGGTTGTTTGGGGTGACAGATGGAGAGATTAGGAACTGATAGAGGATTGGTAAACATAACGGCGTTTCCTCATTTGGCTTCTGTCCTCAGCAGGTAGTGGATCCCAGACCCCAGCCCCCTCTCAGCTTCAGTTTGTCTGTAGTCAAACCCTCACAGACTGCTGACTCCACAAAGAGCTCTTTCTGCTGCTTGCTTTCTCTCATGCTTGCGTTTTCTCCTTGTTGTCACATGGTAATTGATGCTCAGATACTGGATAGCGGCTGCTTTTGTCAGCAGTACAGTGAAAATTACTAAATATTCAAGTTATTATCATTAGAAGCATAGAACCAGCTGTGTTTACACTGAACATACTAGATATTGTATACTGCGATAATGTACAGTCAGTAAGTCATTTAGCAAAAAAACATAGGGGTTATATGTGCATATAATATATCATTTTATTATAATTTATTTAGTTGTATTATTTCTTATTTTTATTACTTAATAATAACAAATGAAAATGATGTTTTTTAAATACTGTTTTTTTAATAGTATAAATAGTATGTAAAAAACTGTTTTATATATGGGAGTTGGAAATTTTGCCTATTTTCAAAAATAGTGGAGTGTTCCTTTAAAAGAACCATTATTTTCTAAAGAACATTTCTACTCAAAATCTTTTGCGGAATGGAAAGATTCCATAAATGTTAGGTTCTTCATGGAACCTTTGTTGCCAATAAAGAACCTTCTTTTTTTAAGCGTGTAGAAAACATGTTAGCTCGCTATTGCATACTTATGACTACAAGTGTTTTATTATTATTATATTTGTTATTTTAGATTTTGATGGGTTTGTAGTACATGCTTTAACTAAGGTTCCAAAAGGTTATTTTTTGTTTAGTTTTTTGAAGCAATGCAAAAGAAGAACCTTATTGGGTTCCCCAAAGAACCTTTCAGTGAACAGTTCATAAAAAAGCATTATTTCTTAGTGTGGAGATTTTAATAATCTAAAGAACCACTATAATGAAGATTTTGTGGAAAGGTTCCATGAATGTTAAAGTTTGTCATGGAACCACAGATGCCAATAAAATAACCTTTATTTTTAAGAATGTAGGAAGCGATTTAAAAAGGAAACAATTAAGAAAACAATTCCTGAAATCAATTAAGATGCTGGCATGAAAAAAATCTAAAAGTGGGGGGTTCTCCATGATTATAATGGTGCACAATGATACACCCTTGTGTTTATAAACGTAATATAATTTGTGTCATTAAAGCTATTAACTTCCAGCCGCTGAACCCCCTCTGAAGTGTTCAGTAGCTTCATCTGATGACATTAGGATAGGTTTGGGGTTTTGTAGGGGTGAAGTGAGGATTCCTGCATATATCTCAGCTGTGAAGCTGGTACAGAGTTGATGGCGTGTTTATTCACACACACGATCCGAGCTCACATAGGTCAGTGTGTTGCTCTGGCTGATGTGCATGTGAATACTCATTAGCCTGTGGAGGCAGCATAGACTGGCCTACATCTGCAAGAAACCAATTGAGCGCTGGAATGAGAAAACATTATAATGATAACAGACAGATGAAGACTTGTTTTATTTTATGCATGCAATTTATTTTTTTTTTGTCTTGTGCAAAACAGGATTTTTAAAATACATATTAGGAGTTCTAATCTCTGTTTAATTCAGGTTTTTTCTTTGTGGTTGGTTGTTTGTGTTTTAATGATTTATTTATAGGATAATGGGAGCGACACATATGTTTTCATGAACTGGCTTCATGAATAATGCATGAAACTATTTTGAAAGCAGCTTGTTCAAAATCCCTTATTCTGAGACACTTTTTACGCTATTTGTATCCACCTCCTTTTCTCACCTCTACCCATATCATTCTCTCTCTCGCTCTCTCTCTCTCTCTCTCTCTCTCTCTCTCTCTCGTTCTCTCTCATTTACATTTACAATTTTTGTTATTAACAATATTAAAAAATAATCTAGGACAGTGAAATCTCATTTGATGTAGAGATTTGCATTCAGCATTGTGATCTGACATGCTTTCTTCTTTTGCTTTTCGTCTGTGAGAGCGAGACTCCGAGCTATTGTTTTGGGTGTCTTCCAGCGTGCCAGCCCCAGTGCCCAGGCATGTTGTGCCACATTGCCTCATGAGAGGATAAAGCGCTCCCCCTCCCCCTCGGCCCAGTCCATCATGGCAGAGACTGAAAACAAAGCTGGCACGTCTTTATAATGAGAAGAGGGGCTGAGAGCTCGCAACTAGCTCCACTTTACACACACAGACACACACACACACGCATTAAAATTCAGGGCTCGTCGCAGCACTGGGTCACACAGTGAGTGTGAGAGGGAATTTCAGGATACAGGAACCGCTCAAAACATTCTCACAATGGAAGAAGACGTCTGAGTTTAGCTCAAGATATTTGCTTCTACAATGCCTTTGGGTAACACTTTGACTAAAGCCTGTATTTATAATGTGTTATGGATGCTCCTAATTAATTATAACATAGGCATAATGCTTTACTCTTTGTACTGCATTAATTTTTTTTTTTTTTGGTACACAATTTTGTCATGCATAGGCAAGTAACAATGTAACTGTGCCTATGCATGATAAAACCAGAAAATGCATTATATTGCATATATATGTTGTAACTGTGGTTTAAGGAGAATAATTGACTCTGGACCATTGAATTATTGAAAAGGAATGTGCATGCAAAGGATGCATTGCAGTGCATTCATTTTCAATAATTCAGTAATTTACAGCTGATTATTACGTGTCTTCTCAGGAAATGTGAATGCATTATAATGCAAAACTAAAACCGTAGAAAAATGTTTTTTACAAAATAAAAATGTATAAAATAAAATAAACATTAACTAAAATAATTAAAAAAAAATGCTTTTTGCTTATTTTATTTACATTTTATTTCAGCTGGCTGCCAAGGCAACATATCTCATTTTCATTTAGTTTAAGTTGTAATTATAAGTAATAAAACAGCTAAAACTAAATACACTAAAATTATATAGACAGGCTAGACTATATAGGTAAAATAAAGACCAATAATAATTACAAAAAAAATTTAAATGAAATCAGAAAATATAAAACTAAAATATAATTCAAAATATTAACTAAACTCTGATAGTATATCAATGATACATAAATAATACTGTCATTTAATATTGTTATATTAAATTTTATATACTGGCTTCAAATAAAACCCATTTTTCATCTAATAGCGCTTCTAAAGAAAATCTTTTGGCTGTTTAACTCTCCTAAAGGCTTAAACTACACGCATACATGCACTCATTCTCAAACGGAGATGTGTTTGTATGTATGCGTGTCCTGATATGTATCTGTCCACATGTGTTCCGGGGGTCACCTCTACGCCACTTTGCTGAACAAGGGCTCGGCAGACCTGAGCGAACAGATTGAATGCATTAGAGATGTGCCCTCTTAGCGCATGTCTCCTCCGCTTATCATAAACCTCACTCTTCTTTTTCAAAAATAATTACAGTTCTGCATGGCTGAAGTCTCAGGACGACAGAGTCGCTCAAGGGGCCGTTTTTTAATCACACACTGCAGAATCTTTATAATAAGTGTCAGCGAATAATTCAGTATTTGCAGTCAATGCTTTAGATTAGACTTCATTCTAATTCCAGGAGTCAAATGGGTAGAAAAAAAAAACTATCGCCTCTTATTGTTTTGCGGTAAAAAAAGGAAATCAGTCGCCAGCTACAGATTAAAATTTGGGGTCAAAGATGTAACATTCATTTTTTTTACCTCATCTTAAGCTCTTTATGACCTTAAAATGCATTCTTACAGACAACAACTTCAATGTTATCTTCAAAAAAAAAAAAAATCTGTCTAAAAAGATAAAATGAAGCAGTTCTAAAATATTTTTGGGGAGAAAAAAAAGTCAAGAATTTTCTATAATTTTTTTTTTTTTTTTAAGTTTCTAGAAAATATCCCAAATTTGAATTTTATGACATGAAAGCATCATGTTCATGATTTACAAATGTCATGTAAATAATGCTTTTTGCAGCACCTTGACAAAATATTTTTTGTAAATCTTTTTTTAATTGTTATTTCTTTTCAATGTAAAGATGTGTACAGTATGATTCATGAAGGAAGGTGTAACTTGCCATTTTTAGAGTCATTAAATCCAACTCTTTGTATGAAAACGGAGTATAAGTATGAATATTATATTTCTAAGAAAGTGGCACATGCATTTTAAGATAGATTTTTGCTCTTCATCAGGCTTAATCGTAATTGCTCTGTAGTAGACAGTCAAAGGCTGATGAAGTGATTCAGAATGACAGTCAGAGAGCAGAGTAGAGCAGAGCGTTTGGCCCATTTATTGCAGGAAATGAGGTCTGCTGAAGCCCGCAGGACTGACAATCACTGCCCACTCCAGCATTATGTTTGAGTACAGATCTGAAGAGTGGTCAGGTCACGTTGTTTTCAGTGTGGCTCACTGAGCATCCCACACATCTGCCCTGAGCTCGCATCGCAGTCTTTTATTCATCTGCTTCTTGTCACTGTTTTTCTGCGTTCTTCCTCTTTTTTTCTGTTTTCTGTCTCTGGTACCTGCTTTGAAGCAGCTGGCCCATTTAGTAGGCCACATTATATATTAATCAGCTAATTTGCCTAAATTTGCATATGCTGTGCCAGTTCTTGTGTGTGTCTGGCCTGGTTGCATGGGCGCAGTTGGGGGTTGGTTAGTTTTTGCTTTTTAAAATAACTAATTTAAAGGTTTTTTTTTTTTTTTTTTTTTTTTTTGAATTGTGTGCTGTTTGAACTATTGTTGATGTTTCTGGTAAAATGTGAAACGCTATCAAAATATTGCCCTGTTTGTTTTTGTTTAAGAAACTCAACAACATTGGCTCAACCAATAGCAGGAGTTGGGGGCAGGACTATCTGTTTCCCACAGTGAAAGACGGAATGTTTGAGAAACCCATTTGAGAAAAAGTTTTTTTTTTCATTCATTAAATGGGAGCAAAACTAATTTTCATAAAAATGTATGAAACATTACATTTATATAATGTAAATTTCTCATTCTTACATAAAATGTTCGTACAATTATCCTTGCATAAATTGTTACATTTTATGCAGATTGTAACAATTCTGCCTGTGTTTGATGGATTCAGCTTTTTAGTTTTTTGTTTACTTATTTTTACAGGAAAACAACTACATTACTGCATTTCTTAAACGTTATATATTTTTTTGTTTTGTTTAGTTTTTTTTTGTTTGGTTTGGTTTTATTTTTAATTGAAAATGTGTGTTTGGTGAATTGTTTTATAAATAAAGGGATAGATACACCAAAACGTAAAATTCTGTCATAATTTTCTTTCTTTTTTTTTTCTAGTATAGGACAGTGTAGAAAGTGACAGGAAGTCACTTCTTCTTAGGGTTGCAAAAAATTGGAAAATTTCCAGTAAATTTCAGGAAAAATCCAGAATTTCCCAGATTTTTTGGGATCTTCCGGGGATTTTTGGAAAGTTTCCAGAAATGTTCCACCCCTTTCCAACCCTACTTCTTAATATTTGTGTTTATCTTCCACAAAGGAAGAAAGTCACAAAGGCTTGAAACAACATGAGGTGTAAATGATGACACAATTTTTATTTTTGGCTTACAGTAACCATCCCTTTAATTAGCTATTGTTCATTTCATTTTTTCACAGGTTCTCAGAGATTTACTTTTGAGGCTTATGAAGCTATTAGGTGCCTGAAATTGCTCATGCATATTTTATAAGGCACCATTTGTATTCCTGCCAAGTTCTGTCATCGCCAGGGTGACACTATTGAAATCCCCGTCAGCCAATCAGAAGCGCTGGCATCACTGATTAGAGGTCAGGAGAGGTCACCGATTAAGCAGAATGAAAGCTCAGCATGCTGGGGACTCTAATTTCACTGAAGCACATCCGCCTCAGGATCGATAATACACACAACATACTTATTCTGTGATTTCAGCGTGTGACTGAACACAGTGGATTTACTGATTGATTTAGCCATGGGTTTGACAGGAATGATGAAATGAAGCCTGGGATGGAGTTGTTTGGTCAGCTGATGTGTGTTTGTGTTGTGTGTGTTTCTCAGATTGTGGGTTGAATGTCCATAAGCAGTGCTCGAAGATGGTGCCCAACGACTGCAAACCGGACCTGAAGCACGTGAAGAAGGTTTACAGCTGTGATCTCACCACACTGGTCAAGGCTCATAACGCTACACGACCCATGGTGGTGGACATGTGCATACGAGAGATCGAAGCACGAGGTGACTCGCTGACTCTGATTTACACTAAGCAACTGTGCAGATGTATAAGTGTTTTATATTGTGTAAATGTTTTTTGTGTTTTGTTTGGTTTGGTTTTACACGGTCAGTGATATGTTATAAATATTTTCTGTTGTGTGTTTGTTTTGTTTGTTTTTATTTTTCACAACATGGTTGAAGATATATTGTTTTTTGTTGTTGTTGTTGCTCAGCCCATATTTAAATTGTTTTTGTTTGTTTTTAATATTTTTTGTTGTTTGCGTGTTTTGATTTTTGCTTTCACAAGATCAGATTTTCTAATAAACAAAAAAACTTCATAATACTGATAGCCAATGTTATGACCACTGACTTTTGCAGTTTTTCTTCAGCCCATTTATTTTATTTTCGTTTTTCTTTTTTTTTTTCATTTGTTGTGTTTCATGTTTTTGTTTCTTGTATTCACAAGGATACCTTGTGTTTTTCTAATACTACAAAATCTTTTAGTTTAACAGTCAAAATATTCAGAGCTCTTAACAGTGCTACACATTATTACCTTAGCTTTTATTACATTGGAGACGCAGCGAAGCATTATGTGTACTCTATAACGCCTTCTTCAACCGTCTTGTCGCTCAGGTTTGAAGTCGGAGGGTCTCTATCGAGTCTCTGGATTCAGTGACTTTATTGAAGATGTGAAGTTATCGTTTGACAGAGGTGAGTGGCGTTTTTTCTGATTGTGTACAGTACTGATCCGTCACAAAGCCCACATTCCTACACACACTCACACACACGCCTGCACGTGTATCTGTGTGTGTAATCCTGATGAATCCCATACACATGCTCACCGCTGCTTTTTTAGGTCTCTCTTTGTCTTGCGTATAGAGCTGTGGGTTTATGTAATGTGAAATAGTCTGAGCTGCTTAAATGTTAAAGTGGCACATTTGTTGGAGGATTTTCGCCCATCTGTTGGTATTCAGATGCATTACTGCATTACTGTTTCATAATGACTCTCAATCCGGATATGAGGATATGAACAAAAAAATGTTAAGTTTATATATTAAAAAGGTTTATATATAATATAAATTATATGAATATAAATATATACATGTGAATATTTTCAATATATATATACTGTATATGTGTGTATTTATATATACATAATAAATATACACAGTACACACAGATATATTATGTAAATAAAAACTTTTATTTTGAATGAGATTGATCGCGATTAATCGTTTGACAGCACTAATTTATTTGATCAAAATAGAGTAAAAACAGTAATATAAAATATAATTTTTTTTATTTTAAAAATATTAATAAAATGTAATTTATTCCTTTGATGGAAAAGATTAATTCCATCAGGACCATTTCCACAAACTGTTTTTAACACTGATAATAATCAGAAATGTTTCTTGAGCAGCAAGATTACAATGATTTCTGAAGGATCATGTGACACAAGATAAAAGATTCTTGAGTAAAGAGTAAAAATGCTGAAAATTCAGCTTTGCATCAAAGGAATAAATTGTATTTTCATATATATTAAAATAGAAAAAATGTTTTTAATTGTAGTAATCTTTCACAATTGTACTATATTTGATATATTTGCTATATCAAAAAAAATGCAGCCTTGGTGAGCATCATAAAAAAACTTATTTCAGAGAAAAGTTAATGACTCCAAACGTTTGACCGGTAGTGTTTATATAATCCTGAAATAACACTGAAGCCTGGAATACAGAAGCAGTTATATTGCATAATAACACTAACACACCTGCACCATGCAGCATCACAGTACAGAAGTATTCTCACAAGCTCAGAATAAGATAAAGTTAGCTAAATGTCTTCAAGCTCGGTCCCTGGAGCCAAACAAGAGCGCTGTCTGTGTGAATGAGTGCAGAGGACTGACTCTCCCTGGAGCCGAGGGTGAAATGTGTTTGTGTGGGAATGTGTTCAGATGGAGAGAAAGCAGACATCTCCGTCAGCGTCTATGAAGACATCAACGTCATTACAGGTGCTCTTAAACTCTACTTCAGGGACCTGCCGATCCCCATCATCACGTATGACGCATATCCACGCGTCATGGAGGCTGCCAGTGAGTCACACGCTCCACATTTCTCCATTAGACACTCAGTTCCGGCTCTTTCCCCATATTTCACCTCCTTTTATTTAATAAAAAAGCAGAATTCATCAAAAGTAAGAGATGTTTGCTATGCTGTGCACACAGAACAGCATGAATCATGCATTTGTATCATATGCATACTGAAATAGCAAAACTCTTGCTTTAAAAGACGGCTCGTTTTGATACTAAAGCAGCGTCATTCTTGGATGAGCCAATGCCAGAATTGCCAGAACTGTTTTTTTTAAACACATTGTTGTACATACAGTTTTTGTGTTTATGTAATGTTTGTTCTTTGAACATAATCACATCAGAGTTTTAAACTTCAAAATTGTCTCAAATTTTGATACAGGGTTAAAGGTCCCATGGCATGAAAATGTCACTTTATGAGGTTTTTTAACATTAATATGAGTTCCCCTAGCCTGCCTATGGTCCCCCAGTGGCTAGAAATGGTGATAGGTGTAAACCGAGCCCTGGGTATCCTGCTTTGCCTTTGAGAAAATGAAAGCTCAGATGGCCCAATCTGGAATCTTCCCTTTATGTCGTCATACGGGGAAAGGTTACCTCCCCTTTCTCTGCTTTGCCCGCCCAGAGAATTTGGCCCGCCCATGAGAAAATAAGCTACTACCATGCGAGGCGAGCGCAATATTTTTTTTTCCTCGAGAGACATCATGGCTTGCAAATGAGCGAAGCATGGCAGTTGCCCCGCCTCTCTCCTCCTCATTAGCATTTAAAGCTACAGACACAGAAATGGCACGTCCTAAGGAAAGCTCATTGTGGGACTGGCTCATAGTGGCTGAAATTCTGCACCAAGGCTGAATTTCGGGAAAGAGACTTCAGATACAGTACTAGGGACCACTTAGGCCTATATAAAAGCATCCAAAAAGCAGCATGTCATGGGACCTTTAAAGAAAGCTACAGACCTCATATGTAGTAAACAGGAAAATAAAGCAGCTCATATAATATCCAGTATTGATATCCGGAAGTCTTGCTGCCTGCAGATCTGTGTCGAGACAGATGAGAGTTTTTGACCCGGTTGTTTATTTGTTTGTTTGTTTGTGTCAGAGCTGACAGACCCAGATGAGCGTTTGGAAGCTCTGCATGAAGCTCTGAAGCAGATGCCTCCCGCTCACTGTGAAACCCTGCGATATCTCATGGCACATTTAAAGAGGTGAGAGACGTATCGATATCAGACCTCCTGTAATAACATCATATGAAAATCTTGCAGTCGTCTGTACGAGTTTGTATATATATATATATATATATATATATTATTTGTTGTTGTTGTTTTTAT
>NW_015549571.1:838338-839301 GCF_001515605.1 Sinocyclocheilus anshuiensis
CACAAATGTATTTACATGTATATATTTATATTCGTATAATTTATATTATATAAATATATTTAATATATAAACAACATATTTTTCTGAAATATATACATGCATGTGTGTGTACATATATATACATAATAAATATACACAGCACACAAACATATATTATGTAAACAAAAACTTTTATTTTGGATGTGATTAATCGCGATTAATCGTTTGACAGCACTAATATATATATATTAGTAAAAATATATATATTTTTTAAAGTTTATTTTTATGGTATAAAAACAACAAAAATTTATGGTTAATAAAAAAAACAACTGCGATTGCCAGAACTTAACCGTAAAACATTTTGCAAGACTGAACAACATTTTTGTAAAAACTGCATATTTAATCCATTAATATTATGTTAATATTCCATTTGAAGTAACAAAATCTGTTTTATACCTGTATAACACACTGATAACCACAGTAATAATACAGCTGGTAAATCAGAGACATGTTAAATTCACAATCATTTCATCAAGAGTAGGTAAATACTAATATATAATAGCTGCACAATGTCATGCGTGTAAATACACCATCATGGAAACACACGACACTAAAATAATGCAAAAACATTAATAAGACCCTATTGTACAAAATTGATAACAAAAACTAACAAGAAATAATATTTCAACGAAATACCATTAAATGTAGTGTGGGAGTGTCAGTTTACGGTTTTTCGCTGTAAATTACAAAATGACTGCATTTTACTTCCAAAATCTGTACATTTAACAGTACTGTAAAATTACATGAAATATCCCATTAGATCTATTAGAGTTTTTACAACCTTCACAAACATGATGTTAACTAATGAATAGGTTTTTAGTGTAGCACTTTTACAGTTCAAAGTTAAAGACACTCTGTGTGTGTGTGTGTGTGTGTGTGTGTGTGTGTGTGTGTGTGTGTGTGTGTGTGTGTGTGTGTGTGTGT
>NW_015549571.1:839618-843734 GCF_001515605.1 Sinocyclocheilus anshuiensis
AACTCAGAACGAGAAGGATAACCTGATGAACGCTGAGAATCTGGGCATCGTGTTTGGCCCGACTTTGATGCGGGCTCCCGATCTGGACGCCATGACGGCTCTGAACGACATCCGCTACCAGAGGCAGGTGGTGGAGTTACTCATCAAGAATGAAGACATCCTCTTCTAGCGTCACTGTCGTGAATGCACCTCTCTGCTGTTTACCGCAGCTCTGCGCTGCGCTCTTCTGCTCTGACTCAGTCTGGACTCCCAGATGAAGGACTCTTGTATTACAGTGCATTTCTGGACCAGTACTTACTAGCACTTCTCCCTGTCTGATGGGTTCTGTTCCTGTATCTCGCATGTCTTCCTCCCCATTTTTGTCGGGGGTCGCTGAAGCTGAGGGGTGTGACGTACCTCAGCATTATTATGGGATGGCATCGCTCTGTCGCGTCAAAAGCGGTGGAGTCCAGCAGATCGGGTTTCTGTTCCAAACAGGCTTTTTTCTTTTGTTTTTGTAAAACATTGTGAATTTGATATTGTCAGTTTTGGAGACACTTTACCTGAAGAGCCATAAATAAAGTTGGTGACATTGTGCAGGCATAATAATCTCTTCACATGATATATAAACTCTTCATCAGTCATCATTCATACTTGTTTATACAGGTTTGTTATTCATGTATGTATATGAATGTTTATCTTTGACATATTTATGGCTGAGCAGGTAAAGTGTCGCCAGGGGTTTTTCAAAATCAGATTTTTTTTATTTTTGGTTGTTTTTTATTCCTTCCGTCAGGTTGATCTGACTCTGTTCTGCCTTCACATGTCGAAATAATTACTTCTGCTGTAGACAGGAAGAATATTTACAGTCCATGTACATTTCAGGATCCTTGATCTTAGACTCGCCTTTAGAAAACACTCTTACGCTCACATGACTGCTTGATGCTTTTTGGTTCTGTGTTTTTGTATTTGATTTAAGCATGAATACGTTAATTTATTAAAATGTACTTTTAGTGCGGTGTTCTGGGTCAGTTAATTCTAAACAAATCTATCCATTAAGATGTTATTTTTTAGGTTAATTAATATTTGAAAATGATTCCATAATATGGAGTGCAACAGTCTAGGAAGTAAAAAAAGAAAAGAAAAATCCCATTTATTCTCTCAATAGAGGATTTGCTTTTTAGCAATAGTTTATAAACTTTTAAAGACAGACCTACTGTGAGCTGCGAGGTGTTTATTTAATGGAGTGTTTCTTTAAGCCTTCAGCCCACATTATTTCAACTTTAAAAAAAATAAGAATCATGGCATTTCTGTTGAAAAACTACATTACCCATGATTCTGCAAAGACATTTCAATCAGAGAATCAAAACAAGCAAACTGCATCAAAAGAACTTTAGTGCCACATTGTAAAATGTTGTTTCTATTTGCGCAATCCATAATTATCGGTTGTTGTTTTTTGCAGTGCTTCATGGTAGCGTTTCCCTAATGAAGGCTGTTATGTACACAGACTTGTACCTTTATCTTGCTGATTTTCAAATATTTTTATTTTCGAATTTGTAATGTGATTCACCTCGTAGCTGGTAGGTTTGGTTCATGGCTTATAACTATTTGACAAAGACTTTTTAAAAATCCCTATGGAAAAAAGTAGATGGGAAAAATAGTTCCCTTTCAGTCGGTCACTTTCGACGTCACGTCGGTGAGCGACAAATTGGGAATCTCGCCAGAGAGACCAATCCACTTCGAGTGTAAACTAAACGAGCCAATGCACATTGGCATGCGATTATTGCATCCAGCTGCCGCTGATCACAGCGTGAGTATAAGTAGGCAGCCGGTGCAGCGCATAATCAGCTTTTCGCTGAGGAGCCGAGCAGTGTTATCGTTCTGCTCCTGCCAAGCCTTCGTGTGTGTCGAACGAGTCAGCGCTCTCAAAGGAGCTTCTCTGTGCGGGTGTTACGGTGCGACAGCGGGTTGGGCGACCTTCGTTGAGTGGGTGCAGACTACAGGCTGCACTACCCCCTGTAGTGTTGCGGCGGCCGTCTCCCCTGTGTGCTTCAGCACAACTAAAAGAGCAATCCTAAAAGAGGCATTTCACCCATGCGTTACTGGATGCGTTCGTTACCAGGTGCCGGGTGATGGTCACGATCGCTGCCTCACGTGCCTGGGCGTTAAGCACGCTGAAGTGGCGTTTGTGGATGAGTCATGTTCCCATTGCGGGAAGATGACCACCTCGGAGTTCCGGACCAGGCTCCACTACCTCGAAAGGGGTGGAGTTCCGGTGCCTCTGCCACAATCTAGTTCTCTTCCTGGCAGAAGTCAGGGGAGGACTACTTCTTGCAGTAGCTTGGGCGGTTTGAGGATCACAGTGGCGGCAACCCCTCCGAGGAACCAACCTCCCAGGGACCGCCACTCCTCTTGCACTACGCAACCAGCCGAGCTCCCTAAGGAACGCGCTGGGCCCTTGAGCCCTCAAGGTTGGATGACTGGTTTCTCAGGGTGGCCCGCGCTGGTTCTCAGCTCCCCACTCCGGTGCCATTCTTCCTGGAAGTGCATGAGGAGCTCACTAGGTCATGGATGGCACCTTTTACTGCCAGAAACCGGCCTAGTAGTTCCTCCTCCCTCACCACCCTCGATGGTGGAGCAGCCAAGGGGTATACGGAGATCACCCCGGTGGAGCGGTCAGTAGCGATGCAGTTGTGTCCTGGTACCGCTTCCACCTGGCGGGGCAAACCGGCCCTTCCCTCCCGAGCCTGTAAGCACTCGTCTGGTCTGACCGGCGGTGCTTATGCGGCCTGTGGCGAGGCTGCCTCCGCCCTACACGCCATGACGTTACTGCAGGTCCACCAGGCCCAGGAACTGAAGGACCTGCACGAGGGTGGTCACGATCCGGAAGTTCTGAAAGAACTCCGAACCGAAGGTCACGGCGAGTTCTCTGGGTCGTGCGATGTCCAGGAGTGCCAGGAGTGCCATCCCTGGCTGTGTCTGGCCGACATGAGGGACGCCGACAAAGTTCGGTTCCTTAATGCCCCTGTGTCCCAGACAGGCCTTTTCGGCGACACAGATGAGAGCTTCGCCCAGCTCGGCTGCACAGAAGCAGACTGATGCAATCCGACACATCCTGCCCCTGCGGGCAGCTGCTGCCTCCACCCGTCCGCCGGCTGCAGCACCTCAGCCTGCTCGTCGCCGAGGGCATCCGCCCCACCCATCTCGGCCCCCGCCAAACCTGGTGGTAAGAGCAAGAGGCCCTGAGACGGGCGACCCAGAGATGGACGGGGTTGCTCTTCGGGAGATGGTGAACGCACCACTCCCTCCCCCGGAGGAGGGCCGAACGGAGAATCTTTTGTTTTGTTTTATCCCGCCACTGACCTCTCGGTCAGTGGTAACCAAACACTCAACAAAAGAGCAATTTCCTATATCTCTGGGTCTCAAGAGTGCACGAAGAGTTGTGAATGGTCCACAGCCGGATCACACTCATCCTCTGTCGCCAGCGGGCAGCAGCGGGTGGTTCGAGAGCGTCATCAAAGGCCCTACTCACGCACCCTCTGCCCAACCTTGGAACCACCTTGGTCCAAGTGTTGCACCACATGCTCAGACCCCGCTTCGGTCGGTCCACGAGCTGCAATGAAAATATAAGTATAAATAAATAAATCTAAAAATTCTTTTTGTTTGGGACGCTGTGAGCATGGAGACTGTAGTGTACACCGTAAGTTTGAAAACGTTTAGCTTAAATGTTTAATATGAATAAACAGTGCTCATAAACGGCTGCTGAGGTAGTATTCTCAGGTGAAGCGAGTTGAGGCTTAGACCCGGAAACAGCGCTTCTTATGTCACCACTTAACAAGCGGATAGCCTTCGTGTGGACCCGGTATCCTCCTGTGTTCTCACCTCAAAAGGGTGGAGGCACTGAGAGGCCCCAGTTTAGTGTCGGTTTGCTAAAACTGCTCCAGAGAGTCCGTACTGTAGGCCCTGTCGAGCTCCTCCGTCCCCTCGGCAGCCAGCCGTGGCAGAACGTCCGGCGCCAGGCCCTCACTCACTGAATCCATGAGAACCGGTAGAGGGCTGGGTTCCATATGTAGAGACCTAAGTGGATCCCATATGTGTAAAGTCCACGGTATAGCCTCAGAGCCCGTGTTTCCCCGG
>NW_015549571.1:843826-861430 GCF_001515605.1 Sinocyclocheilus anshuiensis
TGCTTCCGAAACCTCCTTCGGGAAGGATGGGGCTTCCGCGACGTTCCTGTTCCAAGTGGAACGGGTACGTTTTCCCAGAGTTAATAAGTCTTACTGAGTGGGTAGTGCTATGACAACAGTGACTGTCCTTCTTGTTGCGAGCCCCGGCCTACACCAAAAAGGGGCCCGGGCGGCTCGCACAGGACACTGGAAGGGGCTGCATCCATGGCGCTTTGGTGGGGATTACCAATTCGTCGGTCACCGACCTGATGTTGAGAGTGACCGACTGAAAGGGAACGTCTCGGTTACGTATTGTAACCCTCGTTCCCTGAAGGAGGGAACGGAGACTTCACGTCCCGTCGCCTTGGCTGCTGTACCACCGCTGAGCGGCTGGGTCACCGGCTCAGCTCCTCAGCGAAAAGCTGATTATGCGCTGCACCAGCTGCCTACTTATACTCACGCTGTGATCAGCGGCAGCTGGATGCAATAATCGCATGCCAATGTGCATTGGCTCGTTTAGTTTACACTCGAAGTGGATTGGTCTCTCTGGCGAGATTCCCAATTTGTCGGTCACTGACACGAAGTCTCCATTCCCTCCTTCAGGGAACGAGGGTTACAATACGTCACCAAGACATTCCGAATCCAAGGACAGTGAAAAAGCGGGCGGGCATTGTTGAACTCCATTGTGACACCCAGGAAGTGACATCATCGTAGACTGTCCGCAGCATGATGGGAAAATGACTGCAGTTCACTTTCTCAGTTTTTACACAAATTGTGTTGAATGTATTTGTTAAGTTAAATCGCTCAACCTTGTTACCCAAATTATTGTAAACAAAAATAATTTATGGCAAAGAAAATTTTGTAAAAAAATATTTGGTCACAAACTAAATAGTAGCTACAGAATGCTTAATTTAGGATAAATCTGTTACTTGCAGTTCTGTACCCGGTCTGACTTTATTTTTATTTTGAATACCTTCTATTTTGTGAATTATTATAATATTCTATTATTCCTTCTATTTTTATGGAAGTTAAACTTCAAAATTGTCCCAAATTTTGGTAACAGAGTTGAAAAAATTGCAGTACTAGTGTAGTATTCAAGAAATCGAAAGTAATCCCATCATTAGTAAGCATCTCCTATAATATTTTGTTTGTTATGCTGAACAAACCACCACCTTCTACTGAGCCTTTTTCTGAGAACAAATAAAACATGGCTTTTTTAAGATGTTGGAGCCCTATTGTGTGCAGCATATTTTGAGAATAATTATAAGTAACTGTATGTTTTTTAGTCATAGCAGATGAGTTTGCTGCAGCAGGGTTTGTGTGTGATCTGTGGAGTGAGGCCTGAGCCCTGCAGCAGGTCTGACTCAATCCTGCAGTTTTATTTACAGATGAACACAGACATAAGCGGTCCTGCGGCGGACCCTCTTCACATTCACGGTCGTGTTTTAATTGCTAGATGTACATGCAAATCTCTTCATGGCTTCGCCCTGCAGTAACAAAAATGCCATCAGGCTTTATATCACATTATATCAGAGCAGGTTGTGTTGAGCTCTCAGGGCTTTAGTTGACAGTGTGTTTCAGCTCGGACAGCCCTCCTTCATTCGTGACCCTTCTGTCAGCTACAGAGCCTTCATTTTCCGTGAAATCCCATTAAATTATCTCCCATTCTTCTCGCTGGTACCCATGAATGGCCTTCAGAGCTGCACTCATAAAAATACGCGAAGCTTGACGAGCTTTGATGGCTGCCTGTGTTTTTGGGTTCTGTGACATTTTATTTGAATATTATCCCCTCATTGTTATGATGTTAAACTAAGGGTTTAAATATCTAAATATACATATTTATTTATATATATATATATATATATATATATCTAAATATATCTAAATATATCTAAATATATATATATATATATCTAAATATATATTTATTAAATACTTTTGAGCAAGGATGCATTAAATTGATTTGAAATAATATAATTTAAATAATTTCAAATAAATGCTGAAATGTATGCTCAACAAAGAATCTCAATTTCCACAAAAATATTAAGCTGCACAACTATTTTCATCATTGATAATATGGATAAGATCATTTTTAATGTTTCTTGAGCAGCAAATCAGCATATTAGAATGATTTCTGAAGGATCATGTGACACTGCAGACTGGAGTAATGATGCTGAAAACTCCGCTTTGATTGCAGAAATAAATTACATTTTAAAATATATTAAAGTAGAAAACAGTTATTTCAGATTGGAATGATATTTCACAATATTACTGTTTTTACTGTACTTCTGATGAAATAAGATACATTAAAATTACAAAATCTTAGTGACCCCCAACTTTTAAACAGTACTGTAGTAAAACAAATATATAATACCCAAATCACTCCAGAATCAGTTGACAAAAATTGATTTAATGACATTTCAGTATTTATCACCGATAAAGCCAAAACCAGAGCCTTTATGAAGCTGAGTGATCAGACTCCTATTTTGAAATATTCTGCCGTCAGATTCAGACATAAGACTGACTGCATCATTTTCTGTCTGTGGTTTGAATAGATTATATTCACAGTTCTGATTCACACCACTGACTCCATATAAAATGTACCAAAACAGTATAATTTATGGGTGGAATTATTGTGTAAATTAGTAATCCATCTCCATTAGTAAAGAGTCAGTGCTGAATAAGAAGGTGATTTCCGGCTGGCTGCTGTGGAGGTGATGCCACAGTGCTTGATTTACACTCCACATGCGTCAAAAGACGTGTGCCACGGCTGCGAAAGAAATTACAGTTTGATGGAATATGTATTTGTGTTTGTGTGTGATCCATGAAATAAGTGACCTTTCTCTGTGCTGATTGACGTTAATTCCAACTTTCCACACATGGTGTGCTCGCTCAAATAGGCAAATGCTAACAATGAATACTGAAATAACCAGAGGTGCTTGAGTGACCTCAAATGCTCTGACACCTTTGACACTTCAACATACATGAGCCATTCTATAGGTAACTGGACCATTGGAAAAAGAAAGAAAAAGGTATGTTTGATGAAGTCTGAGTGCTCTCTGACCCTCCCATAGACGGCAAGGTAACTACCACGATCAAGGTCCAGAAAAGTACCAAGATGATTTTCCCCCATAAAATATTGAAAATGCGATTTTTTTTCCTTTAAAATGTTGGAAATATTGAACGTGACAAGGCCAATATAAGTGCTATAATGAAAAATAGATTTTCTCTGCTAGAGAAAAATCATGTGACTTTTATAATGTTACTCCTTCAAATATAGTGTCAGAAAAATTCAAACTTGAATCATTTCTCCAAAAATCCAGAAATAGAAAAAGAAAATACTACATTGACCGTAAAAGCACTGTTTTAATATCAAAGAAAGTCACGTTTTGGTTCTTCGTTTTAATTGTATATCATTTTGAGGGTTTTTATAGTAAGCCAGTGAGACACAAATGTGTCATAAAAGGTACATTTCTGAGAATTACCCATTGCATGTATTGTAATGCAGATTGCTAAATAAGAAAAAAAAATCATGACAGAGCACTGTTATTGATGTTTTAAAATCAATAAAATCCATATTTAAGAAAAAAACTTTGTTTTTATTTTTTATATGTTGGGACGTGCAAAATAGTTCATATTCAGATTTATTTAATAATAGTTATTTATTAATATTATTACTATGAGTTCATATTTTTATAAATGTTATAATTTTTATATTTTATTATTATTATTGCTGCTACTACTACTAATTAATAATAATATTAATAGTACATTTTAAATGTAGTTATTAATTTTAATTTTAGATCATTTTGAGGGTAATTTAATCAGTAGTAGTAAGCCACGAACACACAAATGTGTCCTAAAAGGTATAATTTACTGAGAATTACCCATTGCATGTATTGTAATGCACAGACTTTTATATAACATTTAGCATCTAAGCCTGTATATCCTGGTGTACACAGTTGAGTACTTTGGTTTTAGCCATTAACGTGTGTATATATAATGTTCCTAGTGCTCGGTGTTGACAGGTAGGCTTTCTAATGCATGTCTTTGTTGACAGAAGAACAAACAATACTGAAAAATGTCCAATTACACTCCAGTGCCTAGAGAGAATGCTCTAATCCAGCCTGAGGACATGAGAGGACACCGGGGTGAGTTCACTCTCCCAGCATGGCTAACAGATGTTCAGCATGGTCCCCATGTTTAGAGTCAGCTTTTACAAGCCTGGTAATCAAATGTAAAAAGCACATTAAGAAAAGGGCAGGCTGTCTGCCCCTGCTGGGACGCAGAAAGCGTTTCTGTGCTTCAGAAAGCTCTGCGTTTGACTCCTCTGAATGGGCTTCTCCTCTCGGTCAAGGTCAAATGGCTTTAGTATTTGCAGGGGACACGCGTGGGGGTGCTGAAGGGCGGGTGGAGTACTGATCTCTCTTAATTCAGAGGTTGCCAAATGTGATAGTCCGGGTCTAAGTAAGATGAATGAAGCATGGTGTTGAGTGTGTCCTGTGAAGGGGAGGAATGGGGAACGCTCACCCCATCAGCAGCTCAGCAGGATGGGGGAGGATTTCAGACGGTGCAGGGGTGGGGGTGGTTCTTTCCTTGTGGAGATTTGGGATTTGGCAGGTAAAAAGCAATAGATGTTAGTCTGTAGTGGAAGGCTGTGCATTTACTGGGATCATCATCCAGTGATATTGTGGTTTTGGGAGGCGTATGCGAGGGCAGCAGGTCTGCGGGTGGGTTGTGTTGAATCTGTTGGAGGCGGGCGGCGGTGAAATGCATGTTAGACGCTGCTATCTGAAAAACGAAAATCTAAATCAATCCAGTCAATCACCTTTGTGAGGTAATGGAATAGGACACACAATTTTCAGCCGTGTGTGTGTGTGTGTCAATGCATTTATATGCCAAGCACCCATTCAAATAAATATATTCACACACAGGAGCCCTTTTCAATGGCAAAGACAAAACCCTTACAAAAAGTGCTGTAGTGGTGTATATACAGTATGATTTTAATATTCATATGCCACATTATTTTTATGGTAACCGTGCTGAAAAGAACAGACCAGTATACATTTTTACTCTAATAAAAGGAGAGGTCTGAGGTGAGAACTACACACCATCTAAAATATATTTTTTATAAATATGTAATATATAAAAATAAAGAGATTTGCAGATTTATTTACACTAACTTTATTGGAACATGTAACATCACAACTATGGTTTGTCTAATGCATCGCTTCAATAATATCACATCATGAATAAGAGTGTTGTTGTTCCAAATATCTCAAACCTATGTAGGTCTGATACAGTATTATGAGTAATTATGAGTTTGAACAGTTCAGTAATAACAAGAGTAATATTGAGTTAATATTTTAGATATGATACTGCCAGTTAATCTGCATTGTCTCTGTTAAATAAAACAGTTCCAAACAATGCCACAGCAGAACGAACCATTGCATATCTCTGTAAAACACAGAAGAGATGAAATGAGTCAGGTGAACAAATCGGTTGAGTAAATCATTCAATGACTTACAAAGATAGTCACTTTTTTCGTTCCTAAATAGGCCAGTAGTTTTGAACAAATTGGTTGAGTGAATAATTCAATGACTCACGCACAAAGATAGTGATTTGTTTCATTCCTAACTGGATCAGTGTTTTTGAAAGAATTGGCTGAGTGAGTGATTCAGTGACTCACTCATTAAGATGAAATCGAGCACTTCCCTACTACATAGTAGACCAAAAATAGCATATGAAATCCTATGTCCGAATTTACAGTATTCATAAAACAGATGACTTACTGCTCCTGGTGAGATTCTGAAGTGTACATCCAATGGACATCTCATGTTTCCACAGAAGAGGATTTGTGAATGTCAGTCAAGCAACACAACTGACACTAGTAGGTCACATAACAAACAATTACATTAATACTACACTCATTCACGCTTCATATTTTTAATGGTTGTGAACTAATTACTTATGCAAAATATGTTCCTATTTAGGGAGCATGCAATTTTATACACAGCCATAGTCACTAGTTTCATTCATAAATAGATCAACAGTTTTGAATTAATCAGTTGAGTGAATGATTCAATGACCTACACACAAAGACAGTCGATTATCGCAACCTTCTGGTGTATTGATGTAAACTGCAGAAAGTCACTGAAAAAAAATCTCTAATGCACAAATTGCCAGTCTGCCTGAAATGCACAAACACAAGCATTGTCATAAAGTGAAATTTCACTCTTTGATCACCGCATACTCGTTCAAATGTGAGGACTAGGCTTTAGGGACAGGGACCAATCAGGTAGCAAGAAATAAGAATCGGGCAGGGATTCAATATTTGACACAATACAGCTGTATAATATAAACTGTTGTATAATATAAGAGTGTTGAATGTTCTAAAACAGACAGAAGACGAGTATAAATGAGAGCACATTATAGAGGCATGGCCACTGTGTCTGACGGTTTCATCTGTAGTGACTGCTGGCAGGTGCGCCAAAGCAGTTGGCATCAAAAAAAGGCACAGACTGCGTCCACAGAGCACTGCTCTCAGATCTGCCACTAGAGGAATGACAAAGAACGAGCAAGGGAGGACAAGTTAACCTTTCTGCCTCCTTTTTCTCCTGTGAAGGAAAGATGAAATGTAAGACATTTTTTGCCAAATGATGGTACAAAATTACTGCAGTATCTGTGAAATATTTTCATTCGCTGGTGTTTTGCTTGGGTAAAATACACAGCATAGTCATTACAGTATGTACAAAATAATATATCTGTTATTATTTTGACATGCTTTCATTTATATCATGTCACATTAGATGCTGGCTCTTAAGTGTCTCAGATAATTTCTTTCTAATAGGACCTTTTCAGTAAATATCAGTCAATCTTATTCTAAATCTGCTCCATTGAATTGTGGTGTTCCCCAGGGTTCAATTCTTGGTCCAATCTTGTTCTTATATGCTGCCCTTAGGTTCTATTTTTAAAAGGCATGGAGTTTCTTTTCATTGTTTTGCTGACGATACTCAGGTGTATCTACCTTTACGGAAACAGGACAAGAGGACAATTACATCTCTACTAAATTGTCTGCATGAAGTTAAACTATGGATGTCAGCAAATTTTTTTACATTTAAATGAAAGTAAGACCGAGGTACTTTGGTTCGGAAACTCTGAGTCTCAAGTCCTCTTTGATTTGGGGAACTTGGCTCCTTTCTGTAAATCGGTAGTTAAGAATCTTGGGGTTCAGTTTGATGTCTCTCTGAAATTTGATAAACAGATCAGCTCAAGTCTTGTTTCTTTCAATTGAGATTACTAGCTAATGTAAAACCGTTTCTGTCACCTAGCAATTTTGAAAAGCTTATTTATGCCTTTATTTCTGTAAGGCTGGACTACTGCAATTCTTTGTATGTGGGTGTGAGCCAATTGCTGTTAACTCACTTACAATTAGTGCAGAATGCTGCTGCTAGATTACTGATGAGTGTTCGTAAACACCAGCATGTAACACCTGTCTTAGCTACTTTGTATTGGCTTCCAATTCACTACAGGGTCTATTTTAAATGACTTATCTTAGTATATAAAGTCTTACACAATCTGGCTGCCTCTTAATTGATCTTTTACATTTACACAAACCTCAAAGTAATCTAAGGTCATCAAACCAGATGATTCTAGATCTCCCTAGGACAAGATTAAAACTGAGTGGTGACCGGGCATTTTCAGTGGTGGCCCCAAAGCGTTGGAATAGCTTTCCTTTATATCTTAGACTTTTACCTACATTGGGTTCTTTTAAAAGAAATGTGATTTGATGTGCTCTATAAATAAAACGAACAAACAAACAAACATTAGAAAGGCTTGTGTGTAATTCTAATGCTGCAAATGTGTGAAAGTAAGTTATGCTCTGTGACAGTTGGTGATTCAGACACTTTTCTACACATAAACCAGATCTTTCTAAATTGGACATCTGTTTTAGCTGATATTTGAGCTGCTGATATGGTTTATTATGGTGATACTCTGTGCCCGTCATAGCACCTCCCTACCACCAGAGGTCGTATTCCTCAAACTGTGCTCTCATCTGAGCTAAATTTCTTATTTTCTAGTATTTATAGGCCAAAACAAATGCTATGTAATTGACTCTAGTTACACAGCATTTGCTGGCTAATAAATAACTTGGGTTAAACTTTATTTTAAGGTGTCCTTGTTACAGTGTGTACTAAGTAATATTAATTACCTATATGTAGTGTTGGGGCTAACTCATTACAAGTAATGCGAGTTACGTAATCATATTACTTTTTTCAAGTAACTAGTAAAGTAACGCATTACTTTTTGAATTTACAAGAATGTAGCCTACTTACTAGGCTATATGATTAGGTTTTGCCTTAGGGTTACTTGCATGTAATTATGCATAATTAATTGTTATTATAATAGTAAGTATATGTAACGTGTAACAAGGACACCTTAAAATAAAGTGTTACCATAAATTGACACAAAATATTGATTTGAGTTCAAATTTTGCTTGCATTAGGCCAACCTTTCTTTAAAAGATAACACAAGACAAAGTGTCCTAATATTTTATATATATGAGACATATAGTTGTGGGAAGTCGTGGCCTAATGGTTAGAGAGTTGGACTCGTAACCCAAAGGTTGTGGGTTTGAGTCTCGTACCGGCAGGGATTGTAGGTGGGGGGAGTGAATGTACAGCGCTCTCTCCCACCTTCAATACCATGACTGAGGTGCCCTTGAGCAAGGCACCGAACCCCCAACTGCTCCCTGGGTGCCGCAGCAAAAAAATGGCTGCCCACTGCTCCGGGTGTGTGTTCACGGTGTGTGTGTGTTCACTGCTGTGTGTGTGCACTTTGGATGGGATAAATGCAGAGCACTAATTCCAAGTATGGGTCGCCACACGACACATCACTTTTTCACTTTTATATGAGACTGGCACAGCTGTATGGGAAGTTTGTTGAAGTTTGTGTCCTTATAGAAAAAAAACATTTGGCAACAGAATGGCACATTTGACCAGTGACACAACTGACCATCAGAATAAAGAGTCTAAAATCTTACATTCCATTTCTGGTCATGTCATGTCTCTGAGCAAAGTTTTATACCAGTTGTCAAAATATCCTAAAAGACGTGTGAATGATTTCTAGTGGATTTTCAATCATAAATAATAAATATCTAAAAGGATAAAAAAAAGAGTATCTTCTAAGAATCTGCAAAGATCCTACTGGATAAACTGAAAATAATTCTAATGACTTCACTCTAAAAAATGCTGGGTTGTTTCAACCCAACTTTGGGTCAAATATGGACTAACCCAACTTTTGGGTTAAAAATGTAATTTAAAAATTTAACCCAAAAGTTGGGTTAGTCCATATTTGACCCAAAGTTAAGTTGAAACAACCCAGCATTTTTTAGAGTGTTTTATGACAGAAATTCCATTAGCAATTCTGTAAACATCTTAAAGAATTGTTAAAAGCTAAACTAAAATATATTTCAATCCGAGAACAGTGTTTATTATCTTCTGTTATTAAAGGAAAGCCCCCTTCAGCAATGGGAGGATGTGAATCCCTGCAGTGGAAAGATGTGGACGGATCCAGAAGATCAGTGTTTGGTGACAAGGTCAGATCTCAAATAAGCTTGATCACCATCTCATAAGCAGACACTGCTGAGTATTGTTGAGCTCTGTCCGGTGTGTATGGGACTGGAGGACTCCATCAGGATAACTGAGGTCTCTCCATCAGTATGCGCACACACGCAGGGCTTTTTCTCCCTGACGACGGCTCTTGAGCATGTGAGCCCTGCGCTGGTGGCTCTCTGGTTGGCTGGCACGGCTTGCAGTGAGGCTGGTGTTGAGCCAGGCTCCTGGCAGACTGTCTCTGTGTGTTTACATCCTCCTCGTTTGGTCTCCTTTCTCCTTTTCATCCTGTCTCTTCTCATATATACACTTCCTTATTCTATTCTTATCCAGAGGGCAAGGTTCAGAATTCAGTACTTGCCTACTTCACATACTACTATGCTACTGCTTTTGATTTGACTAAGTACGTATATTAAATAGTATGCAGTGTACAATAAAACTTTAATAGCAAAATTACTGTTAATAATAAAAGTGATAATACTAAAGCGTGGTGTGATGTTAGTGATTTAGCTTTTTTTAATCCAATTTTGTGTAGTATTTCTCCTTTTTCCAAATGAGTCAAACATCTTACGTTATGTTTGATGTTACTTCCTGTTCATTCATCACACTTGGTAAAACTGAATGCACTGCATTGTAGGATACAGTGAAGTGAAGATTTGCATACTGCACACAGTACATTTAAACCATTTTTAGAAACATGTTTTGATGTTAGCAGAACAACTCAAGTAATGCCAGTGGCAATATCTCGCTCACTGCTGCCACCTGCAGTTCACACACTCTACAGTTAAAGCGAAAGGCTTTGGAACCAGAAAGGATGAGCAATATGAACAATACTGTGCCTCAGATTACCACAGAGGATTGTGAGGTAACACTTTAATTTGATAGCCAACCTTAGACATTCAAGTAGCCTAACTTTGCAACTGCATGTCATATGGCTCATATGGTTTGATAGGACAATATGGTGGTCATAGGTAGAAAAACACCTCAGTTTCATTCAGAGGCCCAAACTGAGCAAAAAATATACAGCTAGTGGAGTTGCTGATATTTATATGGCCAAAAGTTTGATGAAATCCTCATGGCTTGTAAACCAGTGAGGTCTTTATTATGACAGACTACTTACATAAAATGCGGATAAATATCATTTGTCACTCAATATCTCCCAATAATATGTCTTAGTACGATGATATTTAAATGCTTATTGTATGATCGAATCTCTCTACAGTGTTTATTGTGGGGGGCAAAACATATAATGCAATACAATATAATGATGATTGAGAAAGGAACAAATAAACACTCCTCAAAAGCCTGATATATCATATTTGGTACTTACATTTAACATGATTTTTTTTAGGAGTGTAATACAGCAGGCTTTATAGGTTAAAGAAGCTCCTTTGGATTACAAGCAGGTACATCGTATTTGTATAATGGTTAACCACTGCATAAATGTTTAGGGCTTAAATTACATTACTGTAATATTATATAAAGTGTCATGTCATGAACCCACAAGCATTTAGACACTGAAACCACACTTAAAAAAATGATCAAAGACACTAAATTTGGTATTGTGGATCATGTGACATGTGTAATGATGCGGAAAATTCAGCTTTGCATTACAGAAATTAATTACATTTTACAACATCTTACAATTGAATAGAGTGTGAACTTTGCTATAACTGAAATAGCATGATACAAATATTATAGCATGCTTTTCCAAATGAAGCAAACTTGACAGCTGCTGATTAAAAGTCACTGAGCAAAAATGACTAAGAAAAGTGAAGTTAGTTCTGAGAAAAGCTCCTGCACTATTTGAGCACAGGTACAGACGCTCGCTTTGATATTTAGTAATGCAATGATATTCAGGTATTTTAAGTGTCCAAATATTTTCTGTGCCCTTATTTGCACCACATTTCTCCTTTTCAGTCATAAACCTATCCCCGATTTCCTTTCACAGAAACATGCTTGTTTTGTTTAATTCACACGTTTTGTGGACCACACTGAGAATATCTGAATCAATGATGACTCCAGTAGTACTAAATCCACAGATTCAGAATATGTGTGCACTAAAATTTTCACAGAGGACCGATTTGAAGAACAAGCTCAGTGTGAGCAGCAGGCGAGACCAGCGTCAGATCTATTTTCTCCAAATGAGTCATTTAGTTCCTGTTTCTGTTAACGTTCTCAGTAGTTGGAGTTCATAAGAGCCCTGGCCTGGCTAATCTCACTCTTTCACAGACACTGTGTGAGGAAACGCATGTGCTCACAATCGTTTGCATGCTGCGATCAACAGCTCGTTCTGTTGCATGAACGGCTCTTAATTCGCAGCACCACTGCAGACTCTGATTGGTCTGTGGAGTCATAGAGAGGAAGTGCAGCGCAACTTTCTCCAAACCTTGGATCTGGTGGCTCCAAATGCTCTGACATAGGTGAGTCTTTCTTTAAGTGTAGAAATGAAGGAGTGAAGCCTGTGAGGGAGAGCGATGCAGTGTCCAGCCTAGAGAGCATCCCTTGCTGGATGAAAGTTGGTGTTATTTTTCAAGCTGCTGCTTTTCTAACAGTGCTCAACCACAGAGGAAACTCAACAGAGGAAATGTAGCTCACTCTCTCGGTTTTCACACAGCTTCTGAACAAAAAATAACAGTTTACTTGCTGTGTTAGATTGCATTTCAGATCATAAAAAATGCATTTTCAATGCAAATGATGTGCATCTTTGGATGTAATGTGTATAATAACTGTTCTTCTTTGAGCTCGCAAAAATGGAGAACAGGATACACATGAATTTAAATGCAAATATGTAAAATAAAAGTAAAATAGTGTCTCTATGATTTAAGCAAAAATGTAATTATAATGTAGCACACTTGTCTTTACAGAGCAATGTCCAATATACACTAAATAAACTCTAAATTTTTGATGTCACACACACACACACACACACACACACATATATATATATATATATATATATATATATATATACACATAAAGCAAGGATGCACTAATTCTGGTTCAAAGTGACAGTAAAGACTTTACAAAAAAAAAATCTATTTCAATGTTGTTCTTTTGAACTTTCTATTTATTAAAGCATCTTGAAAAAAAGTATCATGGGTTCCACAAAAATATTAAGCAGTGTAATTGTTTTCAAATTTTAAAATACTAAAACATATATTTATTTATTGCAGATTTGACACAACATTTGACTGTTTAAGTTATAAAAAATGTAATATTATCAATCTACTTAAATTAATGCAGTATATTAGTTTATAAGCATTCATGTTCACAAGATTATCATACATTTTTAAAACAATCTTTTAAAACATTTCTAATATTATAAAATCTTACCTAAAATCTTTCAAAGTTTTAGAATTGTCTTCAATGAGAGTCAGAAGGTTTTCCTGATGTTTGGAAATTTTCTCTCATTCTCTCATATTGCCTTTTAAACTGGTCACTGAAAACTAGGGCTGCCCTCGACTAAGGATTTTTCTGGTCGACTAGTAGTCGTTCATTTGAAGCATTAGTCAACTAATCGCACGTTTATTAATAAACCATTTAAATCATTATAATGAGCCTTTAATTGCCTACATAGCCTATAAGCGCTCAAGCACACGCATAAAGCTTGCCACAGCGCACCGCAGAAGCTAATGGTTATGAATGTGTCAGTGAAAAACAGTAGGGAGGCTGCATTAACATTTTGATAATGTATTGATAGGCCTACACTATAGTGCTTTTTGTGTTTTCAGCATAAGTGTTGAAGGCGTCGATACTAACTCGTCATCTCCGCAGGAGTGATGCGCCTGTATGCATGTTTCATATAGTTTACATAATCGGAGAATATTTGTTTTCTATTTGAATTGGTTCATTTGAAAGTAGACATTTTGCTCTCTATATATATTTTTAATGTCTGTAAGGCAGCCATGTAAAGTTGCTAATACTTACATATTTCAGATGATAAGCCATATTTGAGAGGTCAGTGAATGATAGGCAAGCGTTTGGATGTCCTGCCCGATGTACTGTATTACCACAAAGACCGGCCGTTAACGATCTGTCCATCACGGACTGCGTGACTTCGCCTGTGGAATTTTTTTTTTTTCTGCGACTAAGCGACTAAAAAAAATCTTGGTCGACTAACGGTTAGTCGACTATCAGGGGGCAGCCTACTGAAAACTGCTGTCCTCATTACCAGAGGATGGCAGTCCACTTTTACTCTTTGGTGACTGCAACATTCATCTGGCCTAGCTTCATTTGACCTCAACCCCTTACCACTACAAGCACTCACAAATCAGGCAACTAACTTCACTTAATTTACACACGCAATTGTATTGCAGACAACATTTTGGTAGAACCCCTACATATCTCTGACCATTTCTTTATGACATTTACCCTACATCTTTCTACCTGTGTGCCACCAACCTCTCTACCGGTTACTTTTAGACGAAACCTTCCTCTGTAGTATCCTCCTCTCTTCCCTCACCTATCCATTTGAGCAACTGACACTTTATGCTCTACTTTAACCTCTTGTCTAGACGATATATGTCCTCTCTCCTCCAGGCCAGAGAAAATGCTGAGAGAAAATGGCACAAATCAAAAGACCCGTCAGACTTGATTATGTATCAGTCTTTGCTTTCATCTTTCTCTGCTGAAGTACACACTGCCAAATCTTCATACTTCCACAACAAGATCACCAGCGCTCCAGACATACGTAATCTCTTCAAAACATTCAAGTCTCTCCTCTGTCCCCCTCCACCACCTCCCACCACTTCAATAACAACTGATAATTTCGCCACATTCTTCACAGACAAAACTAGAACAATCAGCAGTCAATTCTCAGCCCCACACATACAAGACCTCCAACCAACCACATCCACTACTAAAACTCCCATCTTCTCCTTCTGTCCCCTCACTGAGGCAGAAGTATCCAAACTTCTCCTCTCCAGCCATCCTAGACCCAATCCCCTCACACCTTCTCCAAGCAATCTCTCTTACCAGCACTCACACATATCATCAACACATCTCTCCTCACAGGCACCTTCCCCAATGCATTCAAGCAGGCTCGGGTAACCCCACTGCTCAAAAAACCCTACATTAAGCACTTCACTTACAGACAGCTACAGACCTGTCTCTCTCCTTCCATTCATAGGGAAAACCCTCGAATGAGTTGTTTTTAACCAGGTATCATTGTTTCTTTCACAGAACAACAAACTGGATGCTAACCAGTCAGGCTTCAGGAGTGGCCATTCAAATGAGACTGTGCTACTGTCAGTCACTGAAGCCTTGCGGATTGCAAAAGTTTATTCTACATCATCAGTCCTTATTCTGCTAGATCTATCTGCTGCTTTTAACACTGTCAATCATCAAATGCTCCTGTCCGCCCTCTCATCACTGGGCATCACAGGGATTCCACTTCGCTGGTTTGAATCCTATCTCACTGGTAGGTCTTTCAGGGTGGCCTGGGGAGGGGAGGTATCCAAAACACATCAACTGGTCACTGGGGTTCCTCAGGGATCAGTTCTTGGACCCCTCCTCTTCTCCATATACACTACATCACTGGGTCCCATCATACAGGCACATGGCTTCTCCTACCATTGCTATGCTGATGACACACAGCTCTAGCTCTCATTTCAACCAGATGATCCAACAGTAGCTGCATGGATCTTAGGCTGCCTGGCGGACATCTCAGCATGGATGAAAGAACATCACCTACAGCTCAATCTGGCAAAGACTGAGCTTCTTGTTTTCCCTGCCACTCCATCTCTACAGCACGATTTCACCATCCAGCTAGGTTCTTCTACAATTACCCCATAAACTTCGGTCAGAAATATTGGTGTAATCTTTGATGACCAGCTGACCTTCAAAGACCACATTGCAAAGACTGTTTGATCTTGTAGGTTTGCATTGCACAACATCAGGCCCTTTCTAACGGAGCATGCTACACAACTTCTTGTCCAGGCCCTTGTCATTTCTAGGCTGTCTAGGCTCAATGCTCTTCTGGCTGGACTGCAATGCTCTTCTGGCTGGACTTTCATCAAGCACAATCAAACCTCTACAAATGATTCAGAATGCAGCAGCACGACTGGTCTTCAACGAGCCCAAAATAGCCCATGTCACACCTCTCTTTATCTCCTTGCACTGGCTGCCAGTTGCGGCTCGCATCAAGTTCAAAACATTGATGCTTGCATATAGAACAGCCACAGGCTCAGCACCCGCCTACCTCAACTCACTATTACGAATCTACATCCCCTCCAGAAGTCTGAGATCCGCTAGTGAGCGACGCCTCGTGGTACCATCACAGAGAGGCACAAAATCACTTTCCAGAACATTCTCGTTCACTGTTCCTGGCTGGTGGAACGATCTTCCCACCTCAATCCGAAATGCTGATTCCCTGACAATCTTCAAGCGACAGCTGAAAACTCATCTCTTTCAACACTATTTGATTTCATCCTAAATAAAAAAAAAACTTTCTCTTTATTTATTCCTTCCCTTTCTAGCTTGCACTTGTTTGGAACAATGCCTGAAACTTGGTATTACGAGCACTTCCTGTGTCTGTTTGCCTCTTTAAGATGAATCGCTTTATGTATTCCCCAATTGTAAGTCGCTTTGGATAAAAGCGTCTGCAAAATGACTAAATGTAAATGTAAAACTGTAAAGAGCATCAGACTGAAGTTACTGCAACGTGAGCATTTTGTTCTCAAAAATGACTTTTCTATATATGTGCACCAGTTAGAATAACAAGTATTGTAGTTCTGCACGTAGGCCACTTTGACTTCGCAGGGGGTTTCATTGACCATCTAATGGATTGTACGTTGACCATCTGAAGGTCATTGTATAATCTGCAGTGATATTGCAAATGAAGCAGTATGTCTGTGTTTTGTCCATCCTTCTAGCTGGAGAGAGAGATGTGAAGTGTGTTTAATGGTGAGCTGCTCTCTGTACAGCACAGCTGTGTTTATTTCTGCTAGTGTCAGGAAGTCATTGGCTTCAGTGCGATCACTTGAGAAGCAGATAAGACCTTTTAACTATTTAGCAACTGTCTTACACTATTTAAGTGTGAAATAGGTCATGTTTTGGTGCATTCCACAAGCTGTCATTTTGGCAGACTGCCTTCAATATAAGCTGTTTTTAGTCTAACGAGGAAGGTTTAAGTTCTGAAACTTACAGGATGTTTTTTTTTTATAGCACAATGATCTCTTTTATATCAAAAGATCAAGGGAAGTTTGGTTTGTCAGGTCATGACCCCTTTAAAGTGCACTGACTAGTTGCCTGAGTGTTGATTGACAGGCTGTTCTGGGTGGATGTTTGGGTGTTGGTAGTGTTAAATACCAGCGGTGGTTTTGGTTTGTTGTGTGGTTCCTGTGTATGTCAGTGGCAGTTCTGCTGTTAAAAGGAAATGAGTGGAACTGTGCTAGTATCTGTTTAAATCCATTTTAAATTTAAGAGACACGAGCAGCACTGCATGCCATGATTTTACTGCCTATGTAAAATATCCACGGTGATGCACATGAGTAATCAGGTCACAGCTGTCATCTGTTCACTTATGAATAGCCCTTATTATGAAAGTCTTTCTGCCGTTGGTGGTCTACACAACATCAACTGCAAGTTTTATTTTATCTTTCCTAAAAATACATTCTGGGTTCAAACTGAGCATGCTGCGCAATATTCATGTGCTAATTTTTTGTTGCAAATAATACACTTTTTGAAATTGTATTTATTTATTTAACTTTACTTGTGTCACCCTAAGATAGTGAACACCTGCTGTTTTGTTACTTTCATATGGTTGCATTAAACTACAGAAGGGTACGTTTGAAGTATGTGTGTAAATATGTGCGTGTCATGTGATATCATGTCTGTTTCTTTGGAAATTGGAACAAAAACTGTTGAAGATGAGGTATGTGTCTTCGGAAGATGTGCTAATGTGACTCTCTTCCTCCACTCCATCCTTGTTGATTGGTTGTTACTAATGTATTCTTTATCTGTGTGCTCTCAGTCTTTTAGGCTAGAAAGAAAGAAGAGGAAATATGTC
>NW_015549571.1:861489-865590 GCF_001515605.1 Sinocyclocheilus anshuiensis
TCTGGCCCACCACCCCCGCCCCCTCCTGGCCCTCCTCCAACCTTTGCACTGGTATGACAGCATTGTTCACATCTACATATTTTGATCATTAGCTTAACTTAGTACTTAAATGTATCAAATATTTATACTGAATCTAAAACAGTTATTTTGATACTGATTATGTTATTAGTTCATTTGTATGAGCTACAATAGTATCTTACATAAAACAAATGTTCTGGTGAATCTACAGGATGTTCATTTGTTTTCAGGAAACAGTCCAAATTGTGCCTGAAAATGAAAGTTTTTTTATACCATTTCATTTGACAAGGCTACTGTTAAAGATACTGTATTTTGCCACCTAAAATTACTCTCTTTGAGTCTTTATTGATGTTGTCCAAATAACTAGAAAATAGCTGAGTACACTTTTTATGCCAAGAAACCAAGTAACCAAAATCAAATACCAACTTTATTATGCAAGTTGAAATTCTGGTCATACTTTTTTCTCTTAAGCACATTTTACCAATTCCAAGCCACATCAATCTTAATAACTACTATTAATTTTGTATTTAATAATTTATAAGTGATATATAATTGTTAACAAGGGCTGGAAGTGAAAAATATTTAGGTGTGCATAATTATTAGCAATGCCTAAATCTTAAAAAAAGAGAGATTTAAGTCAAATATTGTGAAATGCCCATGAGAAATATTCAAAACTAATGCAATACAGAAACTGCAAAAATAAATCATGACCACTAGACAGCAAAATGCGAAATGTAGTTGGGACTACTATAGTAGTATAGTATAGCATAGCATAGCATATAGCATAACATAGCATAGCATAGCATAGCATAGTATAATATAGTAGACCTATTGTTATTTCACACCAGAATATGACCAGAATATCAGCTTGCATAATAATTATGCACACACTGTATTTAAATCATGTGCTCACAAATGCATACATGTAGCATGTGTAATTATGTAGCATACACCATACTTCTGTTCAAAGTTCTTGGTATTCAAGGCTCAAAAGCAATTTTGAGTTGATGGCAATGTGTGTGGTTTATGGAGCCTGTCTAATTTACAATGACTATCATTAGGCAAACACAGAGAAGCCAAATCTGAGCAGATCTGAGCATCAAGGAAGAAACGCTTTACTGTCAGATATCAGCAAAGGAGCTCGACTGAAGAAAGCCGTCACCAATGATCGGAGTTCCCCAGTGCTGGACAGTGAGTTCACCTTGTTTTCTGAAATATATTTTGCAACATATTTTATGTATGTGTATGTGTGTGTGTGTGTGTCTGCATACATCCTTTATTTTTTAAAGAGTGTAGAGCCAAAGACATTTGTGACCTGTGCTGGCAAAATGAGTTACAATGACCACATTTTCAAAAATGAGTTATTTTTTTAATTTACATTCACCGCTAAAAGACCTTAAAAATGGTGTATGACTTGTTGGAATTGGACAAAAAATGACTGAGCTTCTCCCGTTTGAAGTCTATAGAGTCTGCAAAGTCCATTTTGAGAAAAATCGAGTTAAATTTTCCTGAAGGTTCCGAAGCAAAATCACCTAGCAACATTACATCTTTTCCTCCAGTTCTTAATAATTACTATATTAGTCTAATAATAATAATATAGCTGTTTTTATTTTATCTTTGTTATTGTAAATAAGAACAGATGCAAAAAAAAAACAAAAAACAGAATGAATATAAGAAAGAAACAAATAATGTGTTACCTTTTTATTTTACATCTAAACAAAAGCATTCAAGTAAGAAAAACAAATAATCAAATGTAAAAATCCCTTAGTGTGTTCAATACAAATAAATTGATTATTGTAACTACAAAAGCAGTTCAATCAAGAGCAGTGAGTGACTCCCTCTTTTCTTTTATTGTTAGATTAACATTAATGAACAGATCTAATATAATGTTACACATCAGATGTTTTTCCCCAACAGTTCCCCAAAAGTTCACTTAAGACTTGTATGTTTGCGTGAATACTTAAATACTGTAATTTCTAAAAAAAAAACAAAAAAAAGCAAATATCTATTTATCGGGATCGTGCGCTGTCGGAAGCACCGTTATGCGCACTCTTTGGATGACAGTCAGCGTGAGAAGCGAGCGGAGAAAAGGTACTCATCTCAGAAAATGTACAAATAAAGATAATTTTAGATGTTTAATTACTATTTGGAGCATTGGGAATACTAGACAAGGGCTTAATTAACTCATCTTTGTGAAAAAAGTTGTCTAAAATCAAAAAAATTTATTTTTTTTGCGTGTAGCTCAAAGTTAGCCCGTGCGCATTCAGACTCATTTTGCCAGCACAGGTCACATTTGAAGAATTCATTTTTGTGATCATAATATGTAACGATAATATTTTTATTTAATGCAGAGCCCAAAGGAGGCGGAGGCGGAGGAGGTGGAGGAGGAGGAGGTGGAGGGTTTGGGGGCGGAGCTCCAGGTGGACTAGGCGGGCTGTTTCAGGCTGGAATGCCAAGACTGAGATCATCAGGAAACAGAGACAATACTGGTAATCATCTCAAATTAATCATATTTAGGCTGATTTAATATTGCACAAGCCTTACACAAAAGCGGTGAAAATAAAACTAAGTAACTAACTAACTAAATAAATAAAAATGTAATAAATATTAAATAAGATAAATATTACAACAACAACTACAACTACAACTACCACTACTACTACTACTACTACAGCTGCTGCTAATAATTCTAATAATGCTATTTATAATTTAATCATATTATTTTTGCATTTTGACAAAAATTTTAATCAAACAATAATAAAAACTTGCATACTTACAACATACTTACATACTATTCTATACTTATTTCTTTAATAATAATTATAATTGTATTTATAATTAAATCATACGTGCAATGGGGTAAAAAACTAACATCAAAATGTTTACATAATACATACTGTACTATACAATACTATACTATGCAATACTACACTCTACTCTACTCTACTCTACTCTACTATACTATACTATACTCTGCTCTGCAATGCTATGCTATACTATTCTATGCTGTGCTATGCTACACTATACTATACTATACTATTCTATTCTATGCTATGCTATTCTATTCTATTCTATGCTATGCTATTCTATTCTATTCTATGCTGTGCTATGCTATACTATACTATACTATACTATTCTATTCTATGCTATGCTATGCTATTCTATTCTATTCTATTCTATTCTATGCTATGCTATGCTATGCTATGCTATGCTATACTATGCTATGCTATGCTATACTATACTATACAGTATAATGCAATAATTCTAATCTTATTTATAATTTAATCCTACTATACGATACTCTACTACACTTATATAATGTAATAATTATAATCTTCATTTTTCATTTTTCAATCTTTTTTTGCATTGTGACAAAAATTGAAATCAAAATGTTTACTATACTATACTATACTATAATTTTATGCATTGAGATCAAATTTTATATCAAAATGTTACTATACTATACTATACTATACTATACTTGTAATGACAATTCTAATCCTATTTATTATTTAAATGAAATAAAAATGAGACTATACTATATACTGCACTATACTATATTATACTATATACTAATATACTATACATATATAGTAATCCTAATCATAATTGAATCATTATATTGTTTGAATTGTGACAAAAACTGAAATGTGCTATACTTAGAACTTTTCTTCATGTTCTTTGTTTTATGATGACACTAAAGCAGTAAGACCACCGATGCCTCCTACAACGGGGAGATTCCCAGCATCCAGCAGCGCAGCAGGAAGCAGACCCCCGCTCCCAACCGCTGGACGACCTTCTCCTGGGAGGGCCGGACCCCTACCGCCCTCGTTTCGCTCACCCCAGCACAGCTCTCCCAGCGGCCCACCGCCTCTACCTGGAGGCCGACCGTCAAGTTCCTCATCTTCTGTTCCACCCCCCAGCCAGCCGGGCAGACGTCCAAACCTTCCTCCACCACCGAGAGAGTCCCAGTCTTCCTTCCCTCCACACCCAATGCCCGCAAGTGCCCGGCCGCCTTTACCCACAATCCCAAGCAGGCCCTCAGATGACTTCCCTCCCCCTCCACCACCCACTGGAGGAAGA
>NW_015549571.1:865693-868984 GCF_001515605.1 Sinocyclocheilus anshuiensis
AGCGTCATTTTCTCGAGATGGACCACTACCACCACTGCCGCCAGCAACTGAGAGTAAACCATTGAGTTCTCAGAGGCCTATGGGTAATCCACCTCCATCCTTACCTCCAGCAAGAGGAGGGGCCCCACCCATCCCACCATCCCCACGGGACGACCCCTACACAAGAGGCCCTCCTAGAAACAGCCTTCCTCCTCCACCACCTCCTGGACGCTCCAGCCCACTGCCGCCACCACCTCCTGGACGCTCCAGCCCACTGCCGCCACCACCTCCTGGACGCTCCAGCCCACTGCCGCCACCACCTCCTGGACGCTCCAGCCCACTGCCGCCACCACCTCCTGGACGCTCCAGCCCACTGCCGCCACCACCTCCTGGACGCTCCAGCCCACTGCCGCCACCACCTCCTGGACGCTCCAGCCCACTGCCGCCACCACCTCCTGGACGCTCCAGCCCACTGCCGCCACCACCCAACGAGAGGCCGTCTCCATCGGGAAGAAGACCATCCGTACGGTCAGGTATGAGCAAGGTCGTTTCTGTTTTGCTGTTTATTTTTTACTGTCACAATATTAAGTTTTTTTCCAAAGTCAAATTTATTTATTAAATGTATTTTTTTTTTTTTACAAATTCATTTTTTTTATAAAGCATCTTTACAGAAAATGTTGTTAATGTGAATACTTACTGTATATATCCAACTTCATATAAAGAACTGTGCAAAAATATGCAATATAAACAATCAAGTAGTTGAGACTTGCTATATAGTATACTATGTATACTTTATATCCAACTCTGTGCAATAATATAGTTTACTTTTTGCAACATTATTTGAAATTCAACTAGTATGACTAACTAATATATATATATATATATATATAAAATATTTGATGTTAATATTGTATTTATAAAACATACATTGCTATTCAGAAGTTTGAGGTTGTTAGGATTTTTTATTTATTTATTTATTTTTTTTAAGTTGCTCATGCTCATCAAGGTTGCAGTCTTCAGTTGCTTCATATTTTTGTGGAAACCATTATACCTTTTTTTCAGGATTCAGGATAGAAAGTTCAAAAGAACAGCATTTATTTTAAACAGAAATCCTAAACATTATGCATATCTTTACTGTTGATTTTTATCAATTTAATGTGTCCTTACTGTATAAGATTATTTTCTTTAAAAAAATGTAATGACCCCAAAGTAGATATTAGTGGTAGTATGAATTGCATATGCTTTTAAAGTGTTAAAGTGTTACAATTTTCAGATAACTAAAATGCGCACTTGAAAATACCTTCAGACACACAGTTCAGATGACTGTTATGAGGTATATGAATGAGAGGAATTGTTTTATTTTGTGGACTCATCATTTTGTGACTGCTCCTTCCTTCAGGTCCTCTACCACCTCCACCCACTGGAGGAGGAGGCAGAGGAGTGTCTCCCCCCGTGCCTCCTCCTAATCGTCCCGGTGGATCAGGCAGACCCCCTCTACTCTCAGACCCTCCCAGAGTGCCCAGCTTCCCTCCACCACCCCCTGACACCATCAATGGCTACCAGTGCCCTCCACCATCTGCCACAGGTAGGACTGCCACAGGAACCTTACACCTGCTGATGAGAGAGAGGCAACCTATAGCTCAACATACAAAAGGCAGTGAGTTTAAAGCTGAAGAGTGGCATTTCTGCATCACTACCAGAGCTGCAAATAAAGTAGGTTTTCTGGGATAGCAGAAAGTATTTTTAAAAGAAAATGAAAATATACTATTGGGCAGTTTAACAAGTTTTAGCTTAAAGGAATAATTAGCACAAAAATGACAATTCTGTCATCATTTACCCACTCTCAAGTTGTTCCAAGCTTGTGTGACTTTCTTTTTTCTGTGAAATGTAAAAAACAAAAGAAGGTGATAATTTCAAAAATGTTCCTAATCGAACAGTTTTGGTTCCCATTGAAATTCATTGTATGGACAACAAATACAATGGAAGTCAATGGGCACTGAAACGGTTTGATTACCAGCAGAACATCTTCTTCTGTATTGCGCAGAAGAAAGAAAGTCAGGGTTGCAATGATGTGAGGTTGAGTAAATGATGACAGAATTGTCATTTTGGGTGAACTATCCCTTTAATGTCTGGACAGACACAGCATGATGTCGATATAAATATTGACTCAATATGGTAATGAAACGGCTATTGAAAAACTGAGTGCTAATATAATTGTTATTGATTGACTCTGTTTGGCTGCACATATTCTCTTGTATTCTTTTCCTATAGATGAGTGGGGGATGAGGTTTTCCTTCCATCCTCTGTCTGAATTACCTCCACCAGAGCCGTACGTGTCCTTCTCCAAGTCTTACCCCAGCAAAGCTGGCGGCAAAGGTGAGCACTGCAGCATTTTGTGCAGAATTGTAATAAGAATTTTTTTAAAGTTATTCTTCAGTGTGTGTTGTGCTGTCCACCCTCAATGCATTTTAGTTTTTTTTTCTGCGTTTACATAAGACATGCAATATTTTAGTGTTTTAATGTTGTAATAATCCGTTTGATCATTTCATATCTATTTGTATCTGTTTTCCAGGAATGAGAGACAGAGGAGCGCCACCCTTGCCACCAATTCCCAGATGAAATGCTTTGACATTATAGTGTGAGCTGGATTTTCATCTGCTGAATGAGACTCAGGAACTCGTTTATGAAAATATGAATGTTTTTAGCTTCTCAGTGACATTTTTTAAAAACACTTTTTCATGCTTTTTAATCCTTTGGGGGTAATTTTATATCATGGTGCAAATGTATGTCCAGATATGGCGATTAAAGTGCATTCTGTCATCATTTGAGAAAGTTTGTTTTAATCATTTATAGCATCATGTTATTCTGCACATTTCCCTAATTACAAAAATATCGAAATATTATATTTCGATTTATTAATGTCACAGACACATACAGTAGTATATCATGCCACAGACACATGTAGGTATATCATTTATGATATATTAAAGATCTTATAATCAAGGAAGTGTAGCTTCTACAGTTGTTGTGAACTTCTGCCAAACCAAGCCACTGACATTCACCACACTGCCATCTATCTCTTCAACCACACGTCTGTGTGTGACCTGGACAGTACTACTTTCTCAGTCTAGTAAAGATGCAATCTGATTGGCTGAAAGGACACACACGTTTTATCAGAACATTTGAAAAGCAAATACACTGAGCTTCTGAATTCAGCCCAGGACATTGTTTAGCAGCTTAAATGTACAGTGGGTACGGAAAGTATTCAGACCCCCTTAAATTTTTCACTCTTTGTTATATTGCAGCCATTTG
>NW_015549571.1:874442-877303 GCF_001515605.1 Sinocyclocheilus anshuiensis
TTAGCAAATGGCTGCAATATAACAAAGAGTGAAAAATTTAAGGGGGTCTGAATACTTTCCGTACCCACTGTATATTTTATGGTGAGTCTGCAGTTCCTACGCAAAAACTGCTCAGTGGCCCAAACAATGACGTTCGACCAATATATATATATCTATTTTTTTTTTTGGTAATTGCAAATTGTACACAACAGGAGCAACATCCAACAACATAAGGCACATCGACCATAAATAATATGAATAATCAACATTATACTCACGACAATAATAGCAACAATGAGGAGGGAAAAAACACACAAGGAGCAAGAATCAATAGAAGAAGTACATATAGACATCAAATAAAAATGAGTGCTGTCAAACAATTAATCGCATCCATAATAAAAGTTTTTGTTTACATAATATATGTGTGTGTACTGTGTATGTTTATTATGTATATATAAACACACACACATGCATGTATATATTTAAGAAAAATAGGTTATGTTTATATATATATATATATATATATATAAACATAACCTATTTTTCTTAAATATATACATGCATGTGTGTGTGTTTATATATACATAATAAACATACACAGTACACACACATATATTATGTAAACAAAAACCTCTATTTTGGATGCGATTAATCGTTTGACTGCACTAATAAAAATACATTAAAATAATAAACATTTTGAGATAGAGCAACAAAGAGTTTCAGACTTTCTATTTAGTTTTTTTTTAAGTACTTGAAGCTCTACATTTTCACAAACTCACAAAGAAATATAGGCTATTAAAGGAGGGCGTACATTTTTTGTATTATTTATTTATTATTTTAGCACTGGTAATCCACCGTGATAATACAGTTAAACTCTTTATAAATAAGTTTGTTATTACACTTACTATCGAAGAGATCTACATTACATATTTTTTTGGATTATTCTTAACAAACCAGTATTGCATTGCATACTTTATAATAGCCTTTAATTGTAATTCTAACTCCGTATTTATTACTAAAATCATTATGAGATAAGAAATACACATTTGCATCTTATAAATCATGAATAAAAGTAACGCCTTTACTATACAATCACTTTTAAACAAAGACTTCCTGTTAATAACTACAGCCCTATTGTTCAAAAGAGTGGAGTTGTGAGGGGAAAAGACAAGTTATAGGTAAATATAATTTCCCTAGAAAGCTGTACTTGTTTATGAAAATGAAAAACCTTCAAAGGAATTTTAAAATAGATCAAGATTACATCTTAACACAAATTCAAGGCCACCAATGGTTTTGAAAATATGATTAGGAATATGGTACCATTGAGTGAGGCTTTGCTAAGCACTCTTTAAGCCATTTTATTCTGAATGCACCAAAAAAAATTCTAATTAGCAGTACATTGTGAATCCTTCCTGTAGAGAAAGGCTGTCGTCTATCGGTCATCACGAGAACTTGTCTTGCTCGTTATTTTGTAAGCTGTCAAATGAATTAATACATGAATTGTTCAGTTTTTCAGAATGAATGCATTTTAATGTTGCAATGTTAATATTATTCCCCATATAATCGAGAGATCTCATAACTGTTTTTAATAAAAGAGTTGGAGCTCTCAAGTCTGTTTTGGGCTCATGCAAAGCACCACGTGAAAGGTCCCTGCGCATGCGCAGAGTCTTGGCTGCTTTCTATTGGCGATCTGCAGCTCGTGTGTTATGAGTGCTTCACTGCAGCGGTGTGTGTGTGTGTGTGTACTACTGCGATAACAGACACATGCTTCCAGCACTGAGAGAGCAGAGGCGAGCAGACCCGAGGCGGAAGAGCTGTCATGGAGCTGAGTTCATTGCTCAAAGTCATCTGGATGAGACAGCATGAGTGAAAGTGTGTTTCTCACACACTAGATCGGATTTACAGGAATCAGCTGATCCGGTGAGTCTGTCAACAAGTCACTACTGTACATCTAAAGTAGACTCAGGTCAGGTGTTGATCAGATCATTTGACCATAATATCATTAGATAGTAAATATAGTAATCATTCAGTACCATGGTACTACCATCTGATGCCTTCACTGTATCATGCTACAGCGCTTTTTGAGTGCAGGGTCCGACTAAAAACATATGCCCATGCGTCTGTACTAATTTTACGCAACGATTACAAAATTTGTCTAAAAAGGGTTTTATTTAAAGGTGCAATGTGTAATATTTACAACGATCTATTGACATAAATGCAAACTATGTTTTCAGATGTGTATAAAGACCTTACTTAACCGGTATGTTTTTATTACCTTAGATTGAGCAGTTTCTATCTACATACACCGCGGGTCCCTTACATGGGAGTCGCCACCATGTTTCTACAGTAGCCCTGAACGGACAAACTGCTCTACACAGCGCGTTTCGTCACTTTGTTGACACAATGATGAACAAGTACATTAACATTCCCAATAACAACGATTTATTGAATGATTAAGGGGTGGGGGGAGGGGGGGACTGAGCCGTTGGTTGCAATTTGCAACCTCACCACTAGATGCTGCTAAAATTTACACACTGCACCTTTAATGAAAAATTAGCCTTATTAAACTATTATTAATAAGCTTTTTTTAATATATTTTTTAAATTCTTTATAAGCTCATTCTGGGGCCTGAAATGGAGGAATTTTGGCCAATACTGCTAATTAAACAATATTTTGTTGAATGTATTTTTGTGCTGGCACCTTGGCTGGTTTAGGTCTGTCATGGATAAATAAAGATGACAATAAAACCACCAGTAGGTGGCAGCAAGTCCCTGTTTTAAAGGGGTGGTTCATTGCGATTTCACTTTTTTTAACGTTAGTGTGTAATGTTGCTGTTTGAGCATAAACAATATCTGCAAAGTTATGAAGCTGAAAGTTCAATG
>NW_015549571.1:878187-878459 GCF_001515605.1 Sinocyclocheilus anshuiensis
AAAACATAGGCCTACCATTAAAAGCCGTGCTTGCACAGGTTCTGCACGATCCTCTTCAATAATATCCTCTGCTTCTCAATCGGGCTCAAACTGATAAGCGATATTACGACGCCATGTTTACAATACACCCCGGACCACATGCCAGCGCAGCAAACAATTGCCTTGTCCAAATACCCACACTTGCGGTCTTTGCACTTGACCACTTGAACACTTATATGACGTATTTCCTGTATTTGGCCCAAGTGTTCAAGTGAGCATGAAGACCACAAGTG
>NW_015549571.1:878862-879082 GCF_001515605.1 Sinocyclocheilus anshuiensis
AGTCTCACGATTTATTTCCAGAACATGATGCATGATGGGATACACTAAGCCTCGAATAGCGCTCCGGAGCGGTATTCCAGATAGTGTGGATTTAGTGTGCGTTAAGGGCACTTGAACTGAATGGTTAAACACTGGTAAGAATTTAAAGGTAATGCAATTTATAAACTTTAGTGACGATGTGACACTGCCTCGACTGTGCAAGTGACAATTCCTGTGTCAA
>NW_015549571.1:879490-880253 GCF_001515605.1 Sinocyclocheilus anshuiensis
TTATTCAGACACCTTCAACATTTCTCACATTATCACAGATTATTCGCTATAGTTTAGAAAATGGTAATAACATATGACAAGAACTCAAGAGTTAAACTGTGTCAGAACAAATTCATCTTGATAATGTCAGATAACTTTGATAGAAAAGTATGTAATGGATTACAATCAACCAAAAATTATTCAGCTTTTAAAATTAAGTACACAATTAGATAATACCAATTTAGGTCAACCAATTACCGAGCATTGCTTAATTTTGTTCAGTCTGTGGTGTAAAAAGGTCGCATTAGCAATTAAAGAAAAAACACTTAAACAAAACATGGTCAGGTCAAAGTGTCTGAATAATTTTAGTCCCAAATTGTTTATTAATTTTACTGGTAGTCCACTGTATGAAGAATTTTTGGGTGTAATATGTCACAGTTTACTTTATTTTGCTATCCTCACTTACATAAATGAACTATAGTGTCCTGCACCCACTAGTAAAACAAAAAAAATCAAATATTATATCTATAATTTTTGGTTTGACTATATGTTTAAATGGAACAGGTAATTGAACCTTTATACAAAATAAAATATAAAACTATAAAACATGTAAAACTGTAAACTAAAAAGAAAATCTAAAAGAGTTTGCATATGTGTTGTGTTTTGTATTATTTTTACACACCAGGCTTTTATAGCTCATATTACATTTACATTTAGTCATTTAGCAGACGCTTTTATCCAAAGCGACTTACAATTGGGGGATACATAAAGCGATTCTTCTTAA
>NW_015549571.1:880394-941348 GCF_001515605.1 Sinocyclocheilus anshuiensis
CAAGTAGCTTCGAAAGAGATGGGTTTTCAGCTGTCGCTTGAAAATTGTCAGGGATTCAGCATTCCGGATAGGGGTGGGAAGATCGTTCCACCAGCCAGGAGTGGTGAACGAGAATGTTCTGGAAAGTGATTTTGAGCCTCTCTGTGATGGTACCACGAGGCGTCACTCATTAGCGGATCTCAGACTTCTGGAGGGGATGTAGATTCGTAGTAGTGAGTGGAAGTAGGCGGGTGCTGAGTCTGTGGCTGTTCTATATGCAAGCATCAATGTCTTGAACTTGATTCGAGCCGCAACCGGTAGCCAGTGCAAGGAGATAAAGAGAGGTGTAACATGGGCTCTTTTGGGCTCGTTGAAGACCAGTCGTACCGCTGCAATATAGTATGATATAGTGACAATACGGAGCTCATCTTCACGGAGGAAAAACACCTCAGATTAATTCAGAGGTGCCATATGCAATTTAGTGCAGTAGCTGATATTCATATGGCCAAAAAGCCTTTGGATTTGTAAAAAACTATCAATGAGGCAACAGAAGGCATGTAGAATATTTTGTACAGCAGGCAATTTAGCCAAATTTTGATCATGATGATAATTTAGAGGCCTTAGAAATTCATGTATCAAATATGATATAATAGGCTTCATAAGGTTAAAGGTTCGACTAGACAGTCAAATCCTGGTATAATGGCACTATCTACACATATGTGACCCTGCAGCACAAAAGCAGTCTTAAGTCGCTGGGGTATATTTGTAGCAATACACTGTATGGGTCACAATTATCGATTTTTCTTTTATGCCAAAAATCATTAGGATATTTAAGTAAAGATCATGTTCCATGAAGATATTTTGTTAATTTCGTACTGTAAATATATCAAAACTTAATTTTTGATTAGTAATATGCATTGCTAAGAACTTCATTTGGACAACTTTAAAGATGATTTTCTCAATATTTAGATTTTTTTGCACCCTCAGATTCCAGATTTTCAAATAGTTGTATCTCGACCAAATATTGTCCTATCATTACAAACCATACATCAATGGAAAGCTTATTTATTCAGCTTTGAGATGGTGTATAAATCTAAATTTCAAAAAATGTACCCTTATGACTGGTTTTGTGGTCCAGGGTCACATATTCATATAGTCACTGTGCTACAAAATGTTTGGTTAGAAACACATTTACATATTCACTAGATATGTATGACTGTTATATTTTGTATTCTTCTAATAAAAAGCAACACAAAACTGTCATTTGAATAAACGAATGACCTTTTTTTCCTTTGCTTTCAGAGTGTTTTGGTACTTTACAGTTGTTTACCCGTCTGCCGGGTTATGAGGGGTCTGTGGTCGGCCTGAAGATGGGTGATCTCTCCGTTAATAGCTCCATCTTCAGCAGCAGGAATGGATCTGACCCCCCCTCCGTCCCACCCAGCATGTCAATCGACAAGCTCCTTCCAGCCCTGCTCGAGTGTTTTGGGATCATTCTCTGCGGATACGTCGCGGGCCGTACAAACATCATCCCAGCGACACATGCTAAAGGACTGGGCAGCTTTGTGTCCAAGTTTGCGCTTCCAGCTCTGCTTTTCAAAAACATGGTGCTGCTGGACTTTGGCGATGTAATCTGGCCTTTTTTCTTTAGTATTTTGGTGGCTAAAGTGACTGTGTTCTTCTTTGTGTGTGTCCTCACACTTTTGGTGGCGGACAGAGAGAGCCGTTTCTCCAAAGCTGGCCTCTTCTCCATATTTGCCACACAGAGCAATGACTTTGCTCTGGGGTTCCCTATAGGTAAGTAAAAAAAGGAGAAGCCATACGTAAAAAAAGTACTAAAGCATGTTCCATAGACATAAGGGAACTCCATATTACGGGTAACAGAACAAATCCAAAAATATAACTAAACCCACAAATCATGAAAAACTTGAATCTGTGATATTTTGACTGTCTACAGATATATTCTTTCGCTTTCATTTGCCCAAAGTTATCTTCAAGCATTATGAATTTGTAGGTTGCTGTACAACCTGTTAGTTTAGTTTGAGGTTCATTTTTCTTGAATGCATTTCCAGGGCTTGGCACATAGTACTAGTATGATTCACATAATACCGCACCTCAGTCGGCATGTGCCTAAACGTCAACGTTAAGAAGGGGTTAAATAATGTCAGTTGTTGTTTCAATATTGAAAAAAAAAAAAACGCTGAAACAACGTTAAGTGCTAAATGGTTGTAAAAAGATGAACGAAATACTTCTAAATCAGTGTTGAAAATGTAAATGTTGAAAAGATGTTGAAACAACATTGCGATATCAACATTGATTTGCAAAATTGAAACAACGCTGGGCAACGATTAATCGCGATTAATCACATACAAAATAAAAGTTTTTGTTTATATAATATGTGTGTACTGTGTATATTTATTATGTATATATAAACACACACATACAGTATATATTTTGAAAATATTTACATGTATATATTTATATTAATATAATTTATATTATATATAAATACAGTATATTTAATATATAAACATAACGTATTTTTCGGAAAAATATGCATGCGTGTGTATTTATATATACATGATAAATATACACAGTACACACATATATATTATGTACACAAAAACTTTTATTTTGCATGCGATTAATTGTGATTAATCGTTGCCCAGCACTAGATTCAACCATCCATGATATTGATGCCTCTGTGAATTAATGTAGAAATGTTGATATGTGGATATACTGTATGTTTTTTTTTTTCAAGCTATAAATACAGAGAATAAGACTTAAGGCTGCTTCAGACTAAGAATGATGTCTTTAACAATAACGGCAATATACTGCTGCAACTTAAAATGAAACATTGCAATAACTAATGATGTGCTGTTTCCACTTAAAAGCGTTCGTGCTGCCTTAAACTGTAAAGTTTAATCAACCTTTGATTTTTAATTAATCTCAACAAAAAAACGCTAAACAATTTGTGATTACTAATCTTAACAATCATGTTTACAGTGTATATTAGCATCCACACCAACACACAATAACGGTCTGTTTATTAGCATGTGCTGCAGTTCTGTTGTCTGCTGCTTTGCTCAAGCTCTTTACAGATATAGTTATAATACTTGCTGTGCATGGGCCTTTAAACTTAAAAAAAAAAAAAAATAGTATTGGATGATAGTGTAAGCTAAATGGTGTTCCATTAACCTTTAACCCAGAAATTGTGCAAACAAAAAGCCAAATGGAACTGAAACATGAATTTACGTGTACTTTGCTTCTCGTTTCCACCACATGCCATTATCTTCTGTCTTCGACACAAGAATCTTCATAGAAGAATGTCCAAGCTGCTCTTTTTGGTATAATAAAAGTGGAGCATTTGTGCATATTCAGCCATGGCTCTTAAAACAAACCAATGCTGTTTTGGTTTATAAAAAAGAACACCTTGGACATTGTGATAAACATCTCCTTTTGTGAAGAAAGAAAGTCATAAGGGTTCGGAACCAAATTAGTGTGAGTAAATAATGGCAAAATGTTAAGTTTTGTTTTTGTCTCTGCCTCCTCCACAGTTGAAGCTCTGTACCGCAACACTCATCCGGAGTATCTTCAGTACATCTACCTGGTTGCTCCCGTCTCCCTCATGGTCCTGAACCCGCTAGGCTTTGCGTTCTGTGAGGTGCAGAGGCGAAGGACTGGAGAACCTCAGCAGCAGAGTAAGCTGCAAGTGCTGGGTTTGGTGCTCCTTCAGGTGGTCAAGAACCCTGTTGTCTTTATGGTGGTGATCGGGGTCATTTCTCACTTCCTGCTGGGCCAGAAGATCCCGCCCTTCATGGAGGAGTTTGTAGATGGTCTGGCAAACTCATTTGGAGGAGCAGCGCTGTTTTATCTGGGTCTAACCATGGTGGGTCAGCTGAAAAAGCTTACCCGCTCCACTGTGGTGGCACTTATTCTCCTCATCACAGCAAAACTGTAAGTCTACCATGCAAATTGTTAGTAGTAAAAGTTGAAATATTCTGTCGAACACAGAATAAGAAGTTTAGCAGAATGTCCATGCTGCTCTTTTCCATTCAAACTGTTAAAGGGACAGTTCACCCAAAAATGAAAATCATTTGAAAATCATTTGTATTGTTCCAGAGCCTTATGAATTTCTTTCTTCTGTTGAGCACAAAAGAAGATATTTTGAAGAATGCTGGTAACCAAACAGTTGCTGGTAGATATTGACTTCCACAGAAGAAGAAAATTCATATAAGTTTGGAATAACTTGAGTAAATGATGACAAAATATTATTTTTTTTCTGTGAACTATCCCTTTAAGTTTCTAAATGGACCAAAAGAGCACCATAAAAATAGTCCATATGGCTTGTTATGCGATCTGGGGCTGGTCAATTATTGCAAAAATCATAATCACGATTATTTTGGTCAGTATTGTAATCACAATTATTTAACACAGTTATGAGTGGACTGCATGACCACAACTTTATATGAGTGATTTATTTAAAGATAGCAATATATATCAGATATATATTTTCTGTAAATAGGGTTACTATGACATCTACATTTTATATACCAGGGAAAATTCAATTGTCAACACCACAGCAGAATACTACACACTAAAAAATGCTGGGTTAAATACGATCCAGTGCTGGGTGAAATATGGACAAACCCAGCAAAATTTAACCCAACCGCTGGGTCAAAACAACCCAATTGCAGGGTTTGTCTATATTTCACCCAGCACTGGATTGTATTTAACCCAGCATTTTTTAGAGTGTAAGGTAACTCATCTACGTAAAAAAAAAATCCTCAAAATAATTGAAAATAATTACACAGTCAGTAATACAATAAAAACAAAAAAGGGAAAAGACAAATACAACAGAAAAAAAGATAAAAATGAAACAAACCGTGATTTAAGCTTTTCATGCAAGTCTAAATTGTTCGTGCTACAGAAATTGAATAATCGAATGTAAAATAAAACAGCATAGTCTTCACTTTAGGAATTAAACTTGCTTTGTTTCTTATTAAAGCTACAAAAGTCCTTCAGTCAGGAGCAGTAAGTGATTATGTCTTTGTATTTTGTTGTTTGATTAATATTAAGCACACAGTCGGCAGCAGGAATATTAGCCCGCTGTCACTTTAAGAGCTGCACGGATCCAATTTACATGTATGTTCACAATACAAATTCTATTTTTAAAAACATGAATAAATCTAATAAACTTTAATACAAACCAAGCACGTCCCATTTTGCGAGTCACGTTACATGATTTTACTGATTTGCACGTGAAATTGGGCTTTTATGGAGGAGCGAATGCGCACTGTTGGAAAGGGGTGGAATGGGGCACAATAATGTTTTATCTTGATTATTGTATTTTCATAATGGTTGAAGGCCGAAATCAAAATCGAAACTGTATTTCGATTAATTGCACAGCTCTAATTCCAAGTCTTCTGAAATCATATGATAGCTTTGTCTGAGGAATAGACCCACTTTTAGATGAACTGTACATCAGTAGCGCGTATCAGAATTACATTTATCTTCACCCACATTATTAAGAGTGATCTTTGCACGTTTTACTAAGGCGAGAAAACGAATTTAATGTTTTCTTGCCCTCGGGTTATTTGAATCTGTAAATATGCAGGTAGCAGCTTCCAGTGTATCTTGGCCACAGTACAGTGTTGGTCCAATGGGAATGTTTCTCAGAGCGTCAACAGAGTGAATCCATCTACTTTTAATGCACAAGCTTAGTTAGAGGACCGTAACACTGTCTGTGACAACTGATCTGTTTGACCTGCTCATGTTTGTCCTGTATATTTAGTTTACTCCCAAACTCTTTTTCTGTTCTTCTTACTTGTATTGATGAGTAAGATTAAACATAATGTTGTTGACAGTGCTAAAAATGGTTCCTGTAGTTCCTGTAGTTCTTGGTTTCCTTATGGTTTCATTGCATAATGCAGAACTCACTCTGTTCATCTGTGGCCTCTTTAGACTGGTGATGCCTCTGATCTGTAGAGGGATGGTTGAGGTTTTGGACTGTGGAAGCAGAAGCTCGATGAACCACACCAGTCTGTCAAACTACGCTTTCCTGTATGGAGTCTTCCCCACTGCACCTAGTGTGGCCATATATGCATCACATTACAACATGGAGCTGGAAGTGGTATGTGCATTGTGGAGATGTGTTTTGCACCTTTATTTATTTATTTATTTGTGACCCTGGAGCACAAAACCAGTCTTAAGTCGCTGGGGTATATTTGTAGCAATAGCCAAAAATACATTGTATGGGTCAAAATGATTGATTTTTCTTTTATGCCAAAAATCATTAGGATATTAAGTAAAGATCATGTTCCATGAAGATATTTTGTAAATGTCCTACCGTAAATATATCAAAACTTAATTTATGATTAGTAATATGCATTGCTAAGAACTTAATTTGGACAACTTTAAAGGCGATTTTCTCAATATTTTGATTTTTTTGCACCCTCAGATTCCAGATTTTCAAATAGCTGTATCTCGGCCAAATATTGTCCTATCCTAACAAACCATACATCAATGGAAAGCTTATTTATTCAGCAATCTCAATTTCGAAAAAGTTAGCCTTTTGACTGGTTTTGTGGTCCAGGTCCATTTATTTAAGAAAAAAAAATCAATAAATTGATCAAAAGTGACCGTAAAGTCTGTGAGCACTAAATCATCATATTAGAATGATTTCTGAAGGATCATGTGACACGGAAGACTGGGGTAATAATGCTGAAAATTCAGCTTTGCATAACAGGAATAAATTACATCTTAAAATATCTTAATATATAAATTGTGATAATTTTTCAAAAATATTACTGTATTCTTGGTAAACATAAAATACTTTTCTTTCTTTATTTTTAAAAGGGACAATACACATTAATTAACATGAGTAAACAAGTCTACTATGTAAATGGACTTAATGTTTTCTAAAACATTAAAACATTTTATAGACCTCAAACTTTTGATGTCATTCAATCCACATCCAGCTGAATTTTCGCAGTTAGGTTGTATGTGTCTCCGTATTAGAAATTATATTCTACATTTGCATAATTTTTTTTTTTTCCTGACACCACTCCCATGGCACACTTAATTCTGTTTTAACCGTATTTAATTAGTTACATTTTGATTGACTCGTGTAGTTTATCAAAGTACCGCCACGGTATTTTTGTGATGAGCACCTCTTATTTGTCCCGTTCAGGTGACCTCAGGGATGGTGATCGGCACGTTTCTGTCTGCTCCCATCATGTATGTGTCTGCCTGGCTGTTGACCATCCCGTGGATGGACTCGGATCCACTAGCATCAGCGCTGCAGCACGTCAGCTTCAACATCAGCATTATCAGCCTCTTTGCATTGGTGAGTGTTGAGGGTTTTCATTTCTCTTCCCTTCAGTCTTCTAATTTTGTCTGGTTTTGCTTCCTCTTAAAGACATGAATGGTTACAATGTGTTGATTTTGCTGTCGTCCCTCATGCTGGTGGTGAGAGCACATGTTTGTGCTACTTCTGCTCTCATGCAGGTGATTATTATGGGATGAAGGTAAATCCGTGTTATTACCAGTATTGCCGGAGATGCCATGGAAACCAGGCATTAAATGGATTTTAATGGACATGCTGTTTGAAATCTGAAATCATGTAAAATAATGTTTTTTGGGTAATTGAGAACAAGATTTAATGATACTGTGTCCAGATTTTTGTCTGGGTCTATAAATGTATTCAAAATACATCATTAATTTATTAAAACATTAAATGGATTAAAACTCTAGTAATATATTAGAAAATTTCTGACTTAAAATTAATTTAAAATTGTTGGAGAGTGGTACAGGGTGGTACAGTACAACTGTCCTGGTATCGTAATGAGTATCAAAAAGAAACATTCTTAAAAATAAAATAATTTTATCATAATCTTTTTACCATTTTAAGTTAGTTCAAGCAGTAAAATGTACAAAAAATGTAATAATTTAAATAATAATTATCGATATTTGTAAACATGTTGGAAAAATGTATACTTTTATACAATTATTTAAACGCTTTTGTAAAATAGGTAATAAATAACAATAATAAATAAGATGTGTGCACTCACATGTATTGAAGGTAAAAAAAAAAAAAAAAATAAAATAAAAAATAAAATTTTATTACGTGGTTATACCACGTGACAAACATAGTCGTTAAATTTGAACTTTTGTTGAAAAAGGCATAAATGTTTTTCAAAACCATAGGACACTAAAATGAATACGAAGAGTACATTTTTTGGTATTTTTTAAAGATTTTTCCTTTTCGTTGTCTTAAATGCCGTTATTTGTCATTTCAGATAAGATAAAGCCATATGAAGATTATTTAGGGAAAAATCTGATAAATCAAAACTGAAATAGAGTTCATTCAGCTATACGACAAAACGCTGATAAAATCAGCTCGTTATAAAAATCGACAATTTTTCTTTGGTTTTAACTTTTGACATCAAACATGCACACATTGAATAAACACACCAGAATGTCAGTAAAAGTGTTTACATGCGAAGTGAAATTGGGTTAAAGGGCAACAGTTAATGTGCACAGATCAGAAAAGAACTGCCGGTGTTTGCACGATCATGCATGTTATCAGGCTATTAAGCATAATCATTGTTAGATGCATGTAAACACTCATTTTTATTTTAAGTTGTTATGATCATTGAAATTCAAACACTTTGCAGGTTCAAACAGGTCCTGTGTTTGCATGTCTAGTGTAGATGTTGGTTGCAATGTTTCCAATCTCAGATTGTGTCATGCTGTTGTCAGATGCATCTGTTGACACGTCCTTCCTCTTTGCGTTCAGCTTGAGAAAAAAGCAAGAAACTGAAGTTTGGTTTAAGCTTATACAGTATATAACAATATTCAAGCATATACACGCGCACACACACACTCTATGAACCAGTTAAACTGGTTTTGAGAGGTTACTGTAGGTGTATGTTCACACTGCACCGGAGGGGATGGAAACACGTTGTGCTAAAAGTATTCAAACTCTGGCCTGCACTTCTCTGAAATGCTCTGTTCGTGTTTGTTCTTCCTGTCCCTGCAGGTGTGGAGTGTTGCAGTCATGCTACTGAGCAGAAAGTTTCACAGAATTCCTCACATTTTCACCATTAACCTCTTTGTGGCGCAGGTGAGCTTAAAATTAGTAGTTGCTTGGTTTTAGAGACACTGTTATACAAGCTTAAGGGATGCTCGAAGGGTTGGGTTAGGCACTAGTAGAAATAGTGGTGGGAGTTTCCGGTTAGAGAAACTGGAAAGAGAGCAGGTCCCAGTTAGAGGATTTATTTGGATTATTTCTGCATGTATGAAGTAGTACAGGCACTGTGTGCACGTGTGTGTGGTCTACAATGAACAGAGGAAGCAAAATACAATGTAAAAGTTGTTCATGTAAACAATATTATACTAACATAAAGAGTATGAACATTATACATAGCAGTAGCAATAATAATTCAAGTTATCCAAACAGCTGCATTCAAGTGTATCATTTCATTGATGCAAGACAAGGGTACAAGTCAGCTTACATATCTAAATAATACTGTGGAATATATGCAACTAGGCGCTATTAAAGGAGTTTCGACATTTGGCCTAACTAGGTCTGCATGCAATTTACCTGAACATATACATATTATTTAAATTATTATTTGAACTGGTACAGTTCACATATGACAATAACGGAGTATGTAAAATATTTAAGTTTGAACAGCTTGGAAGGTAAACAGATAACTTCTTAATCATTCACTCACAGGAACAACAAACATGCAATCCGTACTCTTGAACAAAAGAAAAAGAAATCAGTCTTTCTGCCTATAGACTGCCCCTGATACTTGTTCAACTCAACTCAACTCAACTTTTATTTATAAAGCACTTTCAAAACCATTAAAATGGACCAAATTGCTGTCCATAAATAATTCTAAAATTCATGCAAACATAAAATAACAACAAGACATAACATCTAGACTTATACAAGCATTAATAAAGTTATATACGTAAAGATACCTCTAGGAGGCATTGTTGGGCTTTCGTCCAACTGTACTTTTCCATTAATATCACAAATATGTTTCTGAACATTTCAATTAACATGAAAGTGCAGTCAAAATGCAACCTGATGATTTTTTTCACTGCACATTCTGCACAAACTAATACTGCCGTGTGTTTGTAGTTATTAGCCTGTGTTGGGATGATAGCGTGGAACTTCATGGCAGAGCAGGACAACTTCCTGGGTCAGGTGTTGACCTTTACTCTACTGTACGGCTCTCTCTACAGCACCTATATTTGGCCTGGTGAGTCATTCGAGTCTTTGAAAAATCACTGAACATCACCTGTTCCAAAACATCTGATTCAACACCATTAAACACTACCTGGTCCACACAACAGCGTTAAAAACTGTAAAAAAATAAAAATAAAATAAAATTGGGACACTTTTTACAAATTAAAAAATTATCTGTCAAAAAAAACCAAAACATAAAAAAAAAAACTGTGGACATGAAAAATGGAAAGTGGGCTTGTTTAGTTTAATCAGGTGTGGGTTTTGCGATGCAACTACGGCAGATCTAGATGACAAGAAATAAACTGTAAGCAACTAAACATTTCTTATGTAAGTACGTGGATTAATCCAAAGTTATGTCATGAAACTCTAGCTGCCGCAGGCTGATTCAAACTTAATCGGATTTAATTACATCATTAATCACATGACACAGCGGATTGGTTTCTTTCGCATCAGCAGCCAATGAGATCGCTGCTTAACATTCAAATACTTAGCTAGCGCTAGCTGTAGCAGTTGCAGCGCGCTTTGGTAACCCTCCACCTTCCCCAGCTCCACCTTATGGATCATGTGGTAATGTTATGTATGTTATATATGGGGGTTATTTCATATATGTGCAGCAGCAGTATTTCATACATGCTCACAGCAGCATATCTGTGGATGTGTTGGCAGTAGCAAGTCTCAGTACTTGCTGTGCCGCAGCAGATCTATTCCTTCAAGACCAAACTCAATAACATTGTCGTGTATATTACCATGCTAAACTCTCTGAGAATTGTTATGACAGAGCTATGGAAGAAAATCGATTGAGAGCCTGTTTTTTGTCAAAGTAACAGGCTTTTGGGGGTTGTGTTTGAATAATGTTATTCATTGTGTTGTGAAGGTCTGATCGCTCTGTCTCTGCTCCTCATGAGGAGACGTGAGGAGGTGAACTTCAGGCCAGGGCTCACTGTGATCACTGGCTGGGGGTGAGTGGCGCATTCAGGACAGTTACATAATGACCAACTGCGTTACTGTACGTGATGAACATGGCAGAATCGATCGATGCTCAATAATGTGCTGCATGCATACTGCAGTATAAACTGACTATGAGGTCTGAGATTGTTTGTCAATATATTAGTTAGATATTACAAATAAAATATAGTTTTACCATAATGTGAAACTACATTACCCACAATCCAGTCAGAGAAGTTGTTGTTGTGTTGTAATTAAAAACAGCCCCATAATATATATATATATATATATATATATACATATTTTCTAATCAATTATTTAATTACACAGGCTTTTACCATTGTCCTTCTGATTTTATTTCACAGTATCTTTGTAATATTGTGATTCGATTCAGATACTTCTGAAACCAAGGCTGCTAAAAAAGCAGGCAGTCACTGTTGTGCTCTATTAGACAACTGAAATAAGTCTTTCTAAGCCAAAAACACTGATATCTGCTGTTGTTTCTCTCTGTCTCTTGCAGTGTCCCGGTTCTGGCTGTCAGTGTCCTCCTCCTTACAGGGGAAAGATTGCCAAACACTATCGACTCTGCATTCTTTTATGGAAAGACGCAGGTACAAAACTGATGAAAGAAAGCCTTTCATGCTGTGCACAATTCCACATGCCCTCTTTAAGACTGTGTGCGCTGTTACTTTGCATCGGATCTGTTTGTTCAGATAACGTAGTCAGAGTTGGTTGATTAGTAATGGTGTAAAGGTAGCATGATAACAGGATACTTTCTTCTTGAGTTCAAATGTGCAGAATGGAAAGAGAAGTTTTGCCTCGGATCATGAAGTCAATGCATAAGATACTACTGTCCATGACTGAATACACAATCTGTCCTCATGAACAAAAGAAAGTCCATTCCACTTTTATAGTCAGACTAATACACAGTCTAATGTTATTGGATTTCAAACAACATATGAAAATGACTTGAATTGGTTGCGAAAATGCAAGAAAAAAAACCACAGATTTCATTACATTTTGTAGGTGTTCAGGCAACAAAAACTGGGCTATCAGTGTGAACTAGGCCTAAATATGACAACAACACTAGAACTATGTGTAGTTTTATGTAATTCAGCCCATCATATTCCATTATTTTTAACTGTAAGATGTTTTTTTTTTTTTTTTTTTCTTTTTTCTAAAGCATTTTTATAAACAACTATATTGTAAAGGTAAATGCATTCCACTTTTATAGTCAGACTAATACACAGTCTAATGTTATTGGATTTCAAACAACATATGAAAATGACTTGAATTGGTTGCGAAAATGCAAGAAAAAAAACCACAGATTTCATTACATTTTGTAGGTGTTCAGGCAACAAAAACTGGGCTATCAGTGTGAACTAGGCCTAAATATGACAACAACACTAGAACTATGTGTAGTTTTATGTAATTCAGCCCATCATATTCCATTATTTTTAACTGTAAGATGTTTTTTTTTTTTTTTTTTACTTGTTTTAATCTAGTGTTCCCCTGTTGTAGATCAAGTTGGTGTGTTACTTACAACGGACTTTGAAATAGTCCTCTTACAATGCATTTGCATGTTTGAGAGCAAAATGGTTTTGTGATGTTTAGTTCTTCAGGTCACCTAGTGTTCTCCTAAAAGCTGAAACAATTATGGGAAAATGGACCTGTATTCATCCTGAATGGATAAACCGTGGGTTTACTGTCAGTAATCATATAATGAGTGTATTTGTACTGAAATGTTGTGTGTTGTAGGTGACGTGCACGTCTGTGGTGTTATTCGTGAGCATTGTGCTGTGTGGCGTCTCGCTCACACTACTCAGCAGACGAACTCAAGACTATCACAGCCTTGAACGTGGATCACTGTCTGACAGCGAGGAGGACACACACACAGAGCAGCCCGGTGCTATAGGCAGCATCAACACAGGTGTGACACTCACTACTCCTCCTTTGTAAAACTATGGGTCCAGAATCAGGGGAATCTTAAGAAAGAAGTTAAAGGAATAGTTCACCCAAAAATGAAAATTTGATGTTTATGATTCTTAATGGGGTCAAAGCCGGAGCGTGACGTGTCGTCGTCTTCTTCTTGCTTTACAGCGGCTCGCAGACTTATAAGTGCATTACCGCCACCTATCTCTCAAATGGACCATTGACACTCCTAATTGAGATTGTAGATAGTGTCAATGGTCCATTTGAGAGATAGGTGGCGGTAATGCACTTATAAGTCTGCGCTCTGCGCTCTGGACAGTTCAGACATTACGGTGAAAATCAGAGGTAAAAAACGATATAAATACTGTTCGGTTTCTGGCACAAACCGATCGTTTCGTGTCTTTACACATCAATGTATCGTCACGAGCTGCAGGGTTTAATTTGGTTTTGTTTGTGTATGTTTTTGACTCTCAAAGCCGTGATTCCCATTCACTTGCATTATAAGACTGACAGACTGCAACGGTTTGAGTTAAAAATCTTCGTTTGTGTTCTACTGAAGAAACAAAGTCACCTACATCTTGGATGCGCTGGGGGGAAGCAGATAAACATCACATTTTCATTTTTGGGTGAACTATCCCTTTAAGGTATTTCCGAAGATAGATTCTAAGACGTTCACAAGAATGCTCCTAAGTGCAATTCTCAAAAGAACATTTTCTTAGCCTTTTTTCTTTTTTTTAAGAAGTAAATGGAAGGCAGTAGTTTTAATGTGGCGTGTTGCTTTTGTGCTCTAACTTTCTTGTGCTCTCTCATCTGTTTTTGTTTGCGTATTTCGAATTCAGCAGAAACTTGCTGATTGCTGACACTTATCGTGTCCCTTCAGAGTGTTCATGCACATCCTTAGTAATAGTAATATGTATTATATGTATCGTAATATTAATAGTTTTTTACTATTTGAAACAACCCAATGAATTCATTAATCATCATCTTACCTTTGGGTATTTAAGACAAGTTAGAGGTTATCCTGACTTTAAGAGGTTATATGTGATGATTTTTAAGAACATTCTTTTCAGGAATTCCGATTAATCTTCAAGTTTTGTCTTTAGAACAATCTTAAGAAAACATATGAACATTCTTGAGAAATGTTTTGGGAATAAAGTTGGAAAATAATTGTAGTTAAGAAAGATTTTGTGAAGCTGACCCTTGAATACATAATAGCATACTGTTTATCCCATGCTGTACAGTATATGTTTTATACTGCCCACTTATTATATAAAAACGCATTATGGTTCTATGGCATGTGACCCTGGACCACAAAACCAGTCTTAAGTGTCAATTTTTCAAAATTGAGATTTATACATCATCTAAAAGCTGAATAAATAAGCTTTCCATTGATGTATGGTTTGTTAGGATAGGACAATATTTGGCCGAGATACAACTATTTGAAAATCTGGAATCTGAATGTGCAAAAAAAATAAAATATTGAGAAAATCGCCTTTAAAGTTGTCCAAATGAAGTCCTTAGCAATGCATATTACTAATCAAAAATTAAGTTTTGATATATTTACGGTAGAACATTTACAAAATATCTTCATGGAACATGATCTTTACTTAATATCCTAATGATTTTTGGCATAAAAGAAAAATCTTTGACCCATACAATGTATTGTTGGCTATTGCTACAAATATACCCCAGCGACTTAAGACTGGTTTTGTGCTCCAGGGTCACATATGTAGTACTGTATTTTATAATGAAATGATGTTTCGAACAGTATGTTACATGATCTCATGATCACATAGTTCAGCAATTGGTGCCCAGATATCATCTCAGAAATAAAAATCCTTCTCTGCATTCTGAAGGTAATTTTCTAGGAACATTTGAGTTATGGAGATAAGACAGTCATCACGTTAGAAATGGAAGTCAAGCGTGCTGCATTGTGGGATACAGTTATCCACACACTGTGTTCTGGTTCTAAGCAGCTCATTTTAGATTCATCTAGTTGTTTCATAAATACAGAAAATGTTCATAGTGAGCAGCACAGAGTACATACTACTTTGAGAATGAAAATAGTATATGCCATTCAGAGAGCCTGTGAGAGAATTTGACTGATGTTTGTGTGTGTTTGTCAGACTGTCAGGCGTGCGAGTGTGCGTGTGGCCGTCTGCAGTCCGTGCCTGACATGACAAGCACCAACGAGGAAGCATCCATCCAAACAGGTTCTCTCTTTCTTTCAGTTCCTGTTCACTCACTCTAGATCAGGGGTGCCCAGCCCTGCTCCTGGCGATCGACTGTCCTGCAAAGTTTAGCTTCAACTCTAATCAAAGACACCTGCATTTAATTTTTAAGTGGTCCTGAAGACGCTAATTAGTTGCTTCAGGTGTGTTTGATTAGGGTTGGCGCTGAACTTTGCAGGACAGTCCATCGCCAGGAGCAGGGTTGGGCACCCCTGCTCTAGATAGATAGGAGATGGCATCACTGTATCTAGAGCTCAACAGAGCATTCAGCAGATGTATGGATAAGTACGTTTTCCTAATAGACCTGCATTGAATGAAACCAAATTGAAACTGGCCAATCCAGTGAATAGTTCTTCCTCGTAATTGCTCATAGCAACATTTTAAACACTCTCTTTGGTTTCCTGGTAAGCTGATTGTCAAGAATTACTTTCAAAGAATCTAGAAGATTGATCCAGCCAACTTTATGAAATTAATATTTAGTTCACATGCTCACTACATCTGAAAACAGGCACCACAGTTCTCAGCTTGTCTAATCATGTTCTCAATCATTATACACAGAATCTAACAGTGTGGTTACAGCATCTCTTTCTGCTCTTTGTGCATATTTTCAGAACTCTGAAAATTGTGCGACGAAGTGCAGATGTGAAGTCCGTTTCAGTCTTGAACATCAGCATGTCTGAAATATCATCTGCAACGCACAGCATCAGTTATGCTAATGAAGAACGAAAAGCGTTTTTGATATTGATATGTTCCTCATATGTGGGCCACTTTTTTGATACTTTAAAGACCTTTTGAGCATGACAGACAAGGTCAACTGTACTTTATTATATGAATGATATTATACGTATGGAAAAGTTGCTTGAAAATTTGTGTAAACTTTAAATGAAATTGGGTGCCTGTTATGATAGAATTTTCATTAGGACACAAACTCTTTCTTTAATGACTTCTGCTTCGATAAAACATCACTGAAAATCAATGGAATACATTTTGAAAGGCACAAATGTATTTTAAAATATGCATAATCTTGAATGCTGTTTTTAGGTCAGTGTAGCCAGCAGTGTACATCCACAAGCTGTCTGCTGGTCGAAGAGGAACAGAAAGTGGCAGACAGACAGAACACAGATATACAGTCGACGAGACATGTGCTTGTGTGTCTGTTACTGACCGTCAGTCTGCTCGCTGTGAGTACAGTCAATTAGCATGCACATGCAATTATACTCTGACATTATAAAAAGTATGGTAAGGTATTACCATAAAAATGTATGAGGGTCGATAATGTGATAACTCTTTGTTTTTGTCCAGATCTATTAATTTATTCAAATATGAATTAAAATTACAGTACATAGAGTACCTCTTTTATGATGAACATGATGTTTTTGTGCCACATAAATAGTGATAAAAGTGTGACCAAAAAGGTTTTTGCTTGCTTTGCATATGACACCACATTAGCTCATGTCAGTACGCATGCCACTCTTATCTATGGGTGGGGTTTCACTGTTCTTCAGAGTCTAGTCATTCTTCTGTGAATTAACTGTGTGTGTGTGTGTGTGTGTGTGTGTGTAGAATCTGTCCAGCTGTCTGTGGTGGCTCTTTAATAAAGATCCAGGGCGGCTGTATCTGGAGCTGCAGTTCTTCTGTGTTGTGGCCAACTTTGGGCAGGTAAATCTGTGTGCCTGTCACATGCGTTGTGCTGAAGTCCAACTATAACTGAAACGCATGTCTCTTATTGTCTTTTTCCTCTGCAGGGTCTCATTTCATTTGCCTTTTTTGGCCTCGACAAGCATTTGATTATTTCTCCGTTCAAAAAGAGGTAACTAAACGAAACTCTAAGCTTAAGCTTTATTAAAGGGGTCATATGATGATGAATCATATGCAATCTTTTGAGAAATTATGAAAGCATACTTTTATTTTCTGAAATTACAACTTCCAATTCCAATCTCCAGTCCAAGAAGTGCATTTATTGAGATTAAGCTGAAAAATGGCTTGTGTCATACGCCTTCCACAATTTAGAGCAGATTAATTCATTTGAATGCATTAACAACACGTGACAATCCACGTTTACACATTAGTGATGAAAAATGCATGCAATTCGTCTTCAAACTTGCCAAAAAAATGGGACAGTTCTAGGTTCAGTGGATATTCCACGATTAGTTTATGGGCCAAAATGTCCATCTCTAATATTTGAAATTCTTGCATTGCACTCTGCATTGCACTCCATTATGCAGCACTCTGTTTGTTGTTAGGATGACAAAAAGTTACTTTTTTAGGCTGTTTTGCCTCACGGGTCCAACAGTGCTCGTCAGAATGATTGAGATGGCCAATCAAGTCAAAGTAGGTTTGCTAATAGCACATTATAAATGCATTGCATATCCTCTTTTTACCTACCCGGCGCTGCCAAGTCACGGTTAGGTAATACAGGAAAAGCTGTATATAGAATATATCTTTAAATGGCAGAGAATAACTAATGATAATAGTAAAATGTGTGTTGTTTCTGGCTGTGTGTAGCACCTGCTGCTCTGCAGACACTTCCCAGCATTACAGTGGCTGGAGCGAAGAACAAGATCCCCGACCTCTTAATAGTTCGAGTGGCACATTTTCAGTTAGGATTGCTTTGTGATCCTGTTACAGTGTAATGCAGCTTTGCAAAAAAAGGCTGTTTAAGGATGGAGCATTTAAAAACCCACAGCTTTCACAGTGCAGCAAAATGCTGTCTCTGATTGTACATTCAAGTATGGCATTTTCATGAGTCTTTTAACGGCACAGCTGCCTGTTTAATTTTAAGGGTCAGAGAGAGGGTAGAACATTGGCATAAAAAAAACTTTATTGACATTTGTGTAAGTGGTGGGGAAAATTAATAAATAATTAAATGGGCTGTAGCTTTTGTAGTCAAATTACTGGTTTAATGTCATTGTAATGTTAAAGTTTCTTCCAAAAACAGTTTTGAAAAATGTTTTTGTGGCTTTTCTTCAATAAATGGTCTGGATAGAGGAAGGAGCTTTTATTTATACAGAGGTAGAAAAAATAGTATTAAATAGTTTTTAATAGTTCACCCAAAAATGAAAAATTGCTGAAAATGTGCTCATCCTCAGGCCGTCCAAGATGTAGATGAGTTTGTTTCTTCATCAGATTTGGAGAAATGTAGCATTGCATCACTTGCTCAGCAATGGATGCTCTGCAGTGAATGGGTGCCGTCAGAATGAGAGTCCAAACAGCTGATAAAAACATCACAATAATCCACAAGTAATCCACACCACTCCAGTCCATCAGTTAATGACTTTTTCACTGGAGGAAGCATTAATATGGATTATGGACTGGTATTTTGGCCAGAAGAGACGGTTTGAAGTTAAAAAAAACTTTGATGATGAATTTATCATAAACACGCAGTTTTTCCACTTCACTTATACTCATCACAAAAATATCACAATACTTGTGGATTATTGTGATGTTTTTATCAGCTGTTTGGACTCTCATTCTGACGGCACCCATTCACTGCAGAGCATCCATTGCTGAGCAAGTGATGCAATGCTACATTTCTCCAAATCTGATGAAGAAACAAACTCATCTACATCTTGGATGGCCTGAGGGTGAGCATGTGAGGAAACTATTCCTTTAATGTGAATTTATAAAAGTATATAACACATAATAATAAACATAAACTGATTCGGTGGCCTTCTGTATGTTGATAAAGGTTAGTGAGCCTGTGGCAGGGTTGGGGTCAGGAGGTCACAGGCTCTGCAGCGTCCGAGGAGATCAGACTGACCTGTACTCAGTTCCTCACATATCACAAGGAGCAGTGTGTCAGAGACATCATTCACAAGAAAAGGTGAGAGAACCTCCACTGCTCTCCGTTTTTTTTGCACTGAATTATCTGAATTAACCATTCATTTGCATGCATTTATTTTTTAAATGATGCATGTTACATCATGTTTGCATGTTAAAACATATTTGCATGAATATTTTTTTTTTTGGATTTATTTTTCCCAAACCTCTTCCTTTGCTTTCTAATCATCTGTCATTTCCTGTCTATCTGCCGCTTGCTACCCTCGCCTGCCTGTCTCTCTGTATCTTGTCTGTCTGGTCTGGTTTGGGTGCAGTCGGTGACGCATGCTCTGCTGTGCAGGTGTGGACAGAGAAGCACCACAGAGGCATTTCTGGGCAGTGATATGGTGCGCTGGCTGCAGAGCGTGGGATTGGCCAGTGACTCGGGGGAGGCTCTGGCGTACGGCTGGCGTCTGCTGGAGGGAGGAGTCATTCAACACATCACTCTGGAGCACGGCTTCCAGGATGAAGCTCTGCACTACCGCTTCACGTAGACGAGCGAATCGCTTCTATGGCTGGCAGATGCACATTTTAGCCGATGACACAGCGCACATTTCAGTGAATTATTTATTCTACCGATACTACTAGCAATAACCAGATGTGAAAGTAGTTGGTTAAAATGAGGTCTTGAACACTTTAGCTACCTCACACATACCGGATGGCAAAGGAGTGACTGGAAATCCTGCTCATCTCTCTTAGTGTTTTTTATTATTATTTTGACATCATTATTATTGTTGAACTGCCTGACATAATCATTTCACAATTTTATTTATCCATAACAGATAGAATTGAGTTGAAATATTCATTAGCTTCACATAATTGATTGGAAGGAAGTGGTTGCGTTTCCTCTCACATTCACATTATATTTTGGGGGTTATTCATCAGCTGTTTAACACTGGTGTTGTTTATCAGCTGTAACAACAATATTGAGTTGGTCACTGAAACCAGAATTCCATGAAACAATAATAAAGCTCATTGTGGTGTGGGATTTACTGAGTGTTGATCCTTTTTTAAATAGATCTACTTTAACAGAGCGGTGAGTTAGTAGGTCCTGGAAACCTAATGTTCACACAATCAAACATTTCTCAAAGTGAATCCATGTGGGATTAATGAGTTAGCTTTAAGTGTTTGTTGAGTGCATAGGATATCTGTGCATCATAAAGACATTCTCTAATTAAAACTGACATGGAAATGGATTTCTTGACACATGGACATAAGGCATGATGGACACAATTTAAACTTCCCATTTAAGATCTTTGACATAAACTCTAAAACGGTAAAAACATACCATTAGTTAACTTAAGTAACATTTAGAACAATGAGACTAAACCATTAACAAGTTCAAATATATTCTGTACAATCATTTCAAAAGATATCCAAACATACAGGAAGTGCCTAAATGATTGTGCAAATGATTCTCCAACTAGCTCTTGGCAACAGTATAAGGGTGTTTATTCAACTTTGGGAACTTTTATGTCCGAGGGGTTGAGTGGTTTTGAAATATGAAGCTGTATGAAGGTCATTAAAACTGTCTGGGATTTTAAGTTAACCATGCCTTTATTTATATTTGTTAATTTTAAGATGTTTATATATAGATTTTAGTTTTACACTTGTCTTAGAAAAAAAAAAAAAAAGATTTAAGATTTATTTTGTAACACTTTACAATTTGTTAAAATAGGTTAACTACATTTATAAAACGGATAGTTCCGGTCCTTGATTCTGATTGGCTGAGCCACGTTCGAAGCTGTTGTAAATTACTCTACAAACACACACCTTTGTTACTTCTGTGTGTTGCTGTTATAAATTCACTGTAAACCACGGCTGCACGATTGCTTTATTTTTAGTTAAATTGAACATTTACAACTTGAGCTGACATGAACTAACAATGAACTGTTGCATTTTTATTACTTAATGCTAACAAAAATGTATAAATAAATGCTGTAACAAATGCATTGCTCATTGTTAGTTAATGTTAATGCATTAATTGTAAAGTGTTACCAGACTGAATAAACTTAAAATTTGAAAATCCATTATAAAACCATGAATAATTACATGGTAAACGATGATTATATCAGAAAAAATAAAAGACTTATGTTATATAAATATAGTTTAGTATCAGTATAAAATACAATTAGCATCAGTGAAGAGCTAGAAATGACATTTTGAGACATATGATGTGTCAGTTCACATCACTTGTGAGCTGAATATTTTTATTATGCCTCCACTCCATTCAATCTGCAGTTTAGTGACAAAGTGATTAAGGGTCCATAGGTCCGAAAGTGTCCATAGTTGAAGAAACACCCAACATTCCAATTCATTCTAATCATGGTTTTTAATTGTAAACTGAGTCTCAGGCGCTGCTGTAAATACTAAACTCCTCATCTACAGTGTCTGTGAAGAGATGAACCAGCAGCGTTGCATCTTCAATCCCCTTCGTGAGATATTTCTCCATCTCTGCCAGCTTCTGCTTCTCCAGAGCTCTCATTTTCTCTACGATCTTCTGTCCTCTCTCCTGAACAAACAAACAATATGCCTCATTATTATAATCATACTATAAATTAGATTATAAATGTTTATCGTTATTTGACATTTTTTCTTGCACAAAACAACATTTGTAATTTAGTTTTTTTATGAGAACCATCTCTCCAAAACAGTTTTGGCTACTGTACCTTTAAGATTTCCATGCTAATGACCTTTGTTATGATTGGCTAACCTCTTTGCACGTGAACTTAGTAGCAGAGCTTACTTAATAAATACTGGCAGTATTGAAACACTTGGTGCTTTGTGATATTTTAGCCACGGCTCACCCCGGTGCTGTCGATGATGGCGGCGGCCCCCTCGTGTTTCAGAAACAGGGGGTGTTTGCGGTTGGGTTTGCTCTGGAAACGGGGTTTCTTCTTCACGGGATCCTCCTCTCCAAAACACGGAGAACACGTGTGCTTCAGCTGCTTTATGTCCACTACAAAAATAAACGGCTTGAAGACAGACCTATGGACAAAAGAACAAGACATATGCAGGTTTACAGTTACAGTTTACATTTGCATGAATTTGACAAAGGATTAATTCATCAATAATTTGATTTGCATAATTCGATTGGACAATTGTATTGTCCAGCAGGCAAAAATAGCAAATTAATTAAAATTTAAAGCAATAATAATAGCGATGTTTGCCACTAGGATTAGTCATAATTATGAACTAATACGTATAATTATTAATAATAATCATAACAGGAAATAATTGACAATTTATCTTAAAAATAATGTTTAATCTTGAGTAATATTAGGATTTAATGTAGCCGTTTACAATAAGGTTCCATTTTTCACATTAGTTAATTACATTAATTAACAAAGTAAACAATTTGATTGCATTTATTAATCTTATTTAATGTTCATTTTAACATTTATTAATACATTACTAAAATACGAACCTGGCTAACACAAACTAACAATGAACTGTTGTATTTTTATTAACTAATGTTAACAAAGATGAATAAATAATTGCTAATGTTAATTAATGCATTAAGGAACGTTAACTAATGGGAACCATTTATAAAGTGTTATCAGATTAGATATTAAACTATGGAAATCCATTATACATATATATGTGTGAGTGTGTGTGTACACACATGCATACACTATACAAGTAAGATTTATTTTTGGCGGTTTTTGCCTTTATTACGATAGGACAGTGTAGAGGAGACAGGAAGCAAAGTGGGAGAGAGAGAGGGGGATCGGGAAAGGTCCTCAAGCCGGGATTCGAAATGCAATGAAAGTCACTAGTGACCAAAACAGCTTAGTCTTCAAAATACCTTCTTTTATGTTGTGCAAAAGAAAGTAAGTCATTCAGGTTTGACACAACATGAGGGTGAGTAAATGATGACAGAATTTGTTTATTTATTTATTTTTGGTGAACCATCCCTTTAATGTTCATTTATTTTTTAAAGGGGTCATATGATGCTGCTAAAAATAACATTATTTTGTGTATTTGGTGTAATGAAATGTGTTTATGCGGTTTAAGGTTCAAAAAACATTATTTTCCACATACTGTACATTATTGTTTCTCCTCTATGCCCCGCCTTTCTGAAACGCGGCGATTTTTACAAAGCTCATCGGTCTGAAAAAGCAAGGTGTAAACTATCCAGTGTGTTGTGATTGGCCGAATACCTCAAGCGTGTGACAGAAATGTTACGCCCCTTACCATATTGTGATGTGTGTGTGTGTGTGTGTGTGTGTGTGTGATTTTTAACAGCCTATGTGACATGCCTATAAAGCACGAAACACAGGTACTACAGTGGTTTCGTTTGAATATCAGTGACTCTGGTGTACTGTACCACTCAGGGTCTGGAGTAGCAGTGAAGAAGTGGACGCCGGGTAAATTCTGGTCTTTCGGGACGACAGACACCATACTTCCTGTGGTCATGAACATTCCCTCCATATTGATTCCGCTTTCCTTATCCCTCAAAATCTCCATCATTGTCTCTGCTGCGATGTGGCCTGTAGGACAGTATAACGACAGAACAACTTATCTAACAAGTTTAGAAAACTGGCCATGAATAATCTATACAACATAAATAATCTACTTTACAATCATAAATAGTGAGACACTGTACCAGTCAAACGTTTGACAAATCTATTTGTTCTTTATGATTATTTTCAACATTAAAATATAAGTAGAGTCATTAAAACTATGAAATATCACAAATGGATGTATGGAACTTTGCAAATTCAAAATGATCAATTCTTCTCATTTTTAATCATCAATTCTTCTTTTTTGTCCAGATTCTTACACCAGATAAATCCAATTAATTATAAGCTATTTTAATTCTAAATGAAGCCAATCAAAAGTCAAAATCACACACACACACACACACACACACACACACACACACACACACACACACTGTAGCACTTCCCATGCTCACTGAGACCCAAACATTCATTAAAAACAAACAAACATTAAATTATAATTTTAGTTTTGTAAAGAAAGGCACTAGTATTATCTTTGCATGAATTTGCTGATCATTTACGACCACCAAACTGACAGCCACCTTCGCTCTTCTGCAGAAGTTTGCGTCCCTCACAGTAGCGTCCCCCTGCGGCCTGGATCCGGGCTGTCCTGGAGTAGGAGTAAACCTTAGCAAAGTTGAACTCAGCCTTTCCGTTCCACCAGCGCTGCTTCTCTGCGTTCGTCCTCAACTCCGGGTGCTCCCTATCGATCTTAGTAGTGATGGAGTACTCGTTGGAGATGTTCCGATAGCCGGCTTTAAGAGAGAGAGAAACAGCATTAGACGCTTTGATTTATTTCAGTTTGAAGCTGTAATGTTGCATGACTCAGGATGTACCCTCCACTCTCTCTGCTGCCCAGTATTTCCCAGCAGTCTCCAGCACCCAGGCCTCTGTGCGGTCTGATATGAGGAAGCTGTTATGGTATGTGAATCCACACTCATCCTCCATACAGTTCCCTCCCTGACCATGTTTCTCCAGCAGCTCTGTTATCACGTCTACAGCCTGCTCCGCACTGGCGGCCCTCTCCAGAGCCAGCCTATACAGACAGACAAACAACATCCCACACTTTGTTTAAAATTGCATTTAAAAGCATAGTTTACCCAAAAATGTATGACTTCCTTTCTTCCGAGAAACATAAAGAATGTTGGTAACCAAAAAGGTTCTGTTCTCATTGACTTCCATTGTAATTTTTCTCCATAAAAGTGAGAAAATGGGACCCAAAAAAATGTTTGGTTATCAACATTCTTCAAAATATCTTTTTATATTTCACAGAGGAATAAAGTAAGTCATACAAGATTGGAACAACATGAGTATATGTGACCCTGGAGCACAAAAGCAGTCTTAAGTCGCTGGGGTATATTTGTAGCAAAAACCTTTTTAAAGACCTGCAAAAATAAAATGAACACTTTATGTCCATGCAGAACAAACCATACAATCTTGGATTCTTTTACTTAATTAAAAACATTGGGCCCATATTCTACTGCAAAACAGATTAAGTGCAATTTTAAAATACTCAAATCACATTTTATTCAACATCTGTATTGTAACCGGTTTTTATGTACTAATATATAAATACACACAAATTAGAGGCTGACAGTTATTAGATTTTACTGATACGATAATAATGTGTTTAGAGAAAGGAAATGAACATATCATTATACTAATTTATGTTGAATTAATTGCCAGATGCAATTTACAGTGTAACAAAATACCAATAATACCCACACAAAAAAATGCATCTGCGATACTTTTAATTATAAAAAAGCCTTTTTGGCATCTTATTTGACAGTTTTTCTAATTTGCTACAGTACAAGTGTCTGTGCTAAATGACAGAAATTGCATTTATGACGTACACAAGTGACTAGATGATGCTGACGCTGAAGAAGCAGTTTTGAGAATTTCAAATGATCTGACAAACATAGCAAAGCAACTGAGAAAATCTATAAATCACAGCCTTTTGGAATTTAATAATGGCTTTAGGCTGTATGACGATTCCTGTTTTTCCGCCCCCAAATTTAAGACCTCCTGAAATGCTAATTAAGGCATTTCGTATACCATTTATAACATTTCAGACTTTTTTATGCTCTTAAATTTGATCAAACTTAATTTTGACTTTTAGGATGTGTAAAAAAAAAATCCATAACATAACACATTTTTTTTTTAACAGGCAACATATTTTGAATAACATCAGTTAATGCTGAATATGAAATACTTAATTGAAGAATTGTTTGTTGCATTACCTGACGAGATCCATGCCCAGGAGAGCCTCTTCACCGTCCACACTCTCTTTCCCCCAAACCGCCTCGTTCCCGATGCACACCTGATGCTCGTTTGCCCCCATCTCTGCCCCCCACAGCCAGGCGGGACGACTCAGGACCACTGCATACGTCTGAGCCACCTGCTCTATCTCTATATATGTACACTGATCACATGACAAACAGAATCATTTAATATTCCACCTCGGACAAGGGTGCTTTTATGTGTACACTACACTCATTTGAAGCCTGTGGAAGAAAGTACAGCTGTATCAGAAGTTCTTGAGATACCTCGACTTTTTCCTCTGGTTCATGGTCTTTGGCAGGGAAGTAGACCACCTCTTGAACTTCATCGCAGGCTCTGTCCGAGTTCTTCCCGAAGACTATCCGCTGACCCTCTGTAGACGGTGGCAAGGCTACAAAAGTGTCGCAGGAGGTTGGGTACATGCTGAAATAAAAAGGTGTAAACAGCAGAGTCGGGGAGTAACTAGTTACATGTAACGGAATTACACAATAAAAGTAACTGTAATCTGTTACAGTTACTGAGAAAAAAAAGTGTAATTAAATTACAGTTACTTGTGAAAATGTTACAGAATACAAAGGGAGTTACATCTGAATATTTTCACACACATACAGATTTAATTGATTTCTATAAAATATGAGACACCAATGTTTCAGGAGTTTATTAGGACACATGTTTATTTAATAACTGTTTATTTCCTATTTGGATCTAAATATACACTTTATTTTTTAAGATTAACAGTTTTTTTATTATTCATGCACAGATGACAACGCAATCATTGCTTCACAACAAAACACTGACCTTGAAGTTACAGGAAATAAGAACGTTTTTTTTTCTACACAAAATATACCACATCAACGGCGTGAATGAACTCCTAATTTATTTATTTTATTTAGTCATTTAGCAGACGCTTTTATCCAAAACGACTTACAAATGAGGACAACACAGACCTTTGCATGAAACATTGTTTAGCGCTAATATGCTAGCTTTTAAGCTGATCCAAATATTATTAGTATATGGTGTTACATTCGTCTACAAAATGCCTTAAATAATATGATTCACCTTGTCCAGCTCAGCGTATATACAGATACCAGGTACGAAGAGGATCACTGCTCTGCTCGATGAGATTAAACATGTGTTTACTTTCCTTTCCCTTTCTCCACAAACAGAACTGATCGGTGGATAAAGTGGGCGGGGCAACGGCGCGTCAGTCACGTGGTTTTGCAGTAGCGTTTCTGATTGGCTTTCGATTCCGCTGACGCAAACCCCAAACACTGCAAAGCATCGAAGATATCAAACAAGTCATTATAATATAACAAGTATAATATAAATAACAAACATTACAGGAGTGGCACTGCAATTATATGAGATAAAAAAATAATGAAAATCAATAAAAAGAAAACGAACCGCTTGTATGATTTGACAGTTGCTTGTTTATTTATTTAAGAAATAGTGCGATGTATTACTACATGCGCTGTACGTTTTGAAATGAAAATAAAAGTAGTAAAACACGTTTTTAATTTATTATTATTATTATTATTATTACTACTATTATTAAAATTTACAAATACAGCCAGGATGTTTGTATGTATAAATAAATAAATGTTTACAAATATTAGCTCATTTTACAGCTTTATAATTGTTTTAATCTAATAATGTTTTTAGGTATTGCTGAACTTATTTCTCCCAAATTTACATCTATGCATAGCGTTAGCAGATTTATTTCGATACTACGGCAAACCCCGGATGTGCTTTTTTTTTCTTTTCTTTTTTTATTTGAAGTATAACAAAACATTACAAGTTTACAGAACAAATTGGCATGCAACTTACATTCAAGGACATCAGTTTTATGAGGGGCTTAGACTTATACAGAATACAAAAACAAAAGAAAAGAAAAAAAAACATCAATTCTTGAAACCATCTATATTAATAAATATAGATTAAAAACAGGGGATAAAATAAAACATTATAATAAATTATATTTATCAAATAAATCTAACAAGATTCCAGCTTTTTTATTTGTACTTTTTACAAAGTTTTTGAGTATTGTCTCAAATAATTCTTAAATACTATAAACATGGGGGTGATTTAGAAAATCTACACTTGTGAATAAAATTCTTCGCTAACAAAAGTAAAACATTAATCAATAAACTTTTTTTACCACCTTCTTCATAGTTTCCATACTTAATATCGATAAAGGACAGGTTCAGTTCAACCTCATTTCTCTCTTTTAACCATAATTGCACTTTGTCCCAGAAGACACTAGAATATTTACAACCAAAAAAAGAAAATGCTCTGTATTATCTGGAGATGAGTTACAAAATTTACATAATATAATTTCAAAATTAAATCTAACCCTTTCCGGATGTGCTTTTTTTGCGTCGGTGTCCCGGATGTGCTTTTTTGCGTCGGTGTCCCGGATGTGCTTTTTTGCGTCATAGAGAGGCGCCGCTGAGGGTGTTTTGATGTTGTTCGGCGGAAAGGCTTTAACACAAAAAACTGTTTTTAATAACAATTTGATCGTTACGCTGGTGGTCAAACATGGGGAAGTCTTTTGCTAATTTCATGTGCAAGAAAGATTTTCATCCTGCATCAAAATCCAACATAAAGAAGGTAAACGGGAGGTTTTAGCTAGCAAGCTAAGCTACTGTTGCTATGGTGTAAACATTAGTTCAGAGCTTTACTTATTTTTCTAATTGGATACGCGGATATATTTAGTCACAGACACATCATATGGTTGTAATGATATAATCTGATATATCATTGTGATATAAATATAATTGAAAATGATATAAAAAATTCAGTTTGATCCGCTAATCATATAGAAAGCAGAGTGTGATGTCAAGTGTTGAGAGAGAAACTGCTAAACTCCTAAACCCTGATTCTCAGGTATGGATCGCAGAGCAGAAACTAAGCTTCGACAAGAAGAAGCAGGAGGAACTGATGCAGGCTTACGTGAAGGAGCAGGACACATACAACAACAGGTTAGAGGAGAGGACACAGGACTGGATCCAGCAGTCACGTGCTGAAAGACATCCGGTCATTAGATCAAAGAGGGGTCAGGGCTTTCCCTGATATTACTGAAATAATCAGGTCTTTACCTGTAGCTGTCTCTTGTATGTATTATACTCCAGACTGCTGATGGGAGATGATCGTGTGAAGAATGGCCTTAATTTCATGTATGAAGCACCTCCAGGAGCGTCTAAAGGTTATAAACTGGCTTTTCAGCACATTCTCCATGTGGTTGTGGACCAAAACAAAAAATCTGTAGAATATTAAAGAGTCTTTAAGAGTCATTAAATTAATGTAACTGATGATAACTGATCATTCGTGTCCAAATCATGACAAAAATAAAAACATAGAAGATTTTCGATCAAATTCAAAGTGTTCGAAAATCAAGAAAAAAGAGTTAAACGAAAGCGTATGTATTCACCTGTTGTTGTTGTTTTTTATATCATCACCAACTTCCTCCAGAGGAGACAAAAGAGGTAATGTTCATTTACATTACGTTAAAGTTTGTTGTTGATTATTAGTGACTGTGCCGTGTCAAACTTTTAAATATGAATATTAAACTTGTCAAGTATGTTTAACCTCATAAAGCCTACTGTATTGTATGTGATACACAATTTTTAAGGCATCTTAATCATCAACATGTTCAAACATTTACTGAAAAACCTAAGATTTGGTGTAAATTGTAAAATGTTTCATTTAATTTCTCTATTATTTCATGTGTTAGGCTTTACTGAGTTAAGAAGGCATCTTGTGGATTTTTCTCTTATAGTTACAGCTCATTATGTGACCTAAAATGAGCTTTTTTCTCCTTAGGAAGGAGAATCTGAGTGCAAGTTTGAGTGGCAGAAAGTAGCTCCTCGTGAAAAGTAAGTTCACTAGTCGGCGCTTCTCAGGTTTGCACATTCATGCATTTCTTACGGTTATTTTCTGTCTTCTCAGGTATGCAAAGGATGACATGAATATTCGGGATCAGCCTTTTGGCATTCAGGTGATGTTTCGTTCTGTGCTCTACACCTTCATAGATGCAGATGAACAGTTTTTACTTATCCACGGATGTCTAAATGCAGTGAATGTGGGCTTTGTGCTTGTTTCCTTGTTCTTTCATTGTTTTAGGTGCGGAATGTGCGCTGCATTAAGTGTCATAAATGGGGTCACGTGAACACGGATCGTGAGTGTCCCCTCTTTGGCCTGTCAGGGATCAACGCCAGCTCCATGGCCAGTGATGAAGCAGGTAAACTGCTCTTTCCTTGTACGATATATGATATATAGGCCTGGTTTCACAGACAGGGCTTAGACTAAGCCAGGATTAGGCCACAGTTGAATTAGGACATTTAAAGGGATAGTTCACCCAAAAATGAAAATGTGATGTTTATCTGCTTACCCCCAGGGCATCCAAGATGTAGGTGACTTTGTTTCTTCAGTAGAACACATTTGATGATTTTTAAAGATAAACATCACATTTTCATTTTTGGATGAACTATCCCTTTAAGTAATTTTTATAAAGTGCCTTAGAAAAAAACATCACTGGTGTCCTTCTTGAGACAAAACAAAGGCATTGACATATTTTAAGATCAATCAGTGCAAGTTTCTTTCAGTTGAAACAGCTCAGGCTTACATTTTAGTCTGGGACTAGGCTTAAGCCTTGTCTGTGAAACCGGGGGATAGGTTTGCTGTTCTTATATTAGAGCTGATATACACTTTCAGACCTGTAGATGGCGGCAGTGTCTAATAATACACCTCGAAATTCTACAATACCAGGACAAAACTTTCTCATTCATGTCAAGTTCTGAATACAGGTGTTTCTGAGCCAATGCCATGTGACTAATGGCACCATATGAAAGTAATGCCACTGTTTGGACAGTCCCTACCCTTCAGTAGTAACTATCCTGAGCTGAGGCAGTCAGGCAAAAGTGCATTTCATGTTTTTAAGATTTTAGGGGATCTACTGCAATCTAATACATTATTTGTGTTTATATGATGCTGGTAAAGTATTTTTATTTTGAAGTAGGCTAACCTGACAAACATTTACCTCTTGTGATACATAAAGCATATGGTAGCATTTTGTCTGAAAATCGACGATTCATTTCTTTTGAAGGATAAAAATATGATAGAATATTTCATACACATACTACTATCATTATCCAAACATGTCAACTCAAATCCAGACAGGGTTATTATAGTTTTATTCAAACTAAAACCATAAAAAAACCGAAACAAACAAACAAACAACATTTCTAATTTTCATTTAGTTTACCTTGAAGTACTAAAATAACTAAAACTAAATGAGCTAAAACAAATAAATAACTATTAGTAAAATTAAAAGGAAATAGACTGTTTAAAAAAAAACTAATAAACATGACAAAAACACGCAACAAAATTAAAACTTCAATTACAATTGAAGTGAAACAAAGTGAAAAAAATGTAAATAATAACAAGAACTATAATAGTATGTCAGTGATTCTAAAATAACACTGATTCCAGAATAAAATCTAAATTGCATTGATGCTTTACCCAAAATTGAAAAAGAAATAAGAATATTTCATCATTTGCATCCTCTTTCTTTCTTCTGCAAAGCAAAATAGTTTTTTTAAAGAACATATGGAACCTAACGACCCTGACTTGGACAGAATTTGACAAATAAACCACTGATATTTCTCAAAATAGTTTAAGAACAACATAAAGTGGGGAAAATAAGCACAAAATGTTCACTTTTGGCTGAAGCATCCCTTTAACTTCGAGTTGGTAGAGTTAGTGTGGTGTACTTGGATACTTTTCTCTCAGTTTGTGTTGTTGTGTTTCTGTTATTCAAATAAATCAGTGTGGCGGCAGTGTCTCATGAGAGAGTCAGGACGGTAATATGTATGTTGCAGAAGAGCGGAGATAGACACTACTCTTGTGTTGGTGGGAAAACGTTATTATTTGTTGTTTTGATTGGTTGAAACCTCTGCTTCTGCAGAATGATACGGTGTACGCCTTACCCAGCTGGGAGACGAGGGAGTTGATTTGGTGTGTCTTTGTGTTAACAAAGCCGCTAGTGTACGTCTCGCAGAGGAGGGGCATGATCACACATTATTTGTTCTGAAAGAGTGATTTGTCCTAACAGGTCCGTCAATGCACCCCTCCGAGTTAATGGCAGAGATGCGAAACAGTGGGTTTGCGCTGAAGAAATGTGTCCTTGGGAGGGACAGCACCATGAGTGATCCAGCACAGGTAATGGCCAGGTCCCTGCCCAAATATGACCCATGAGATCCATGTCTGGAGCTCAGCGTGCGATTGTAGAAAAACGTCCAATTATTGAACGGATGGCTCACGAGCGATTCCCTAGAAACTAGAACTGATGAGACCAACAACTACAATTGCAAGACAGCCGAGACATGCTGGATTTCACACTGTACTTCTACACAAAAGTGTCTTTCTGATTGGCCTCTTGTATATGTATGTTCAAGCGAGTGGACCGACCTAGTGATTGTGTGCGTGTGTGCGTGTTTGTGTGCGTGTGCGTGTGTGCGTGTGCGCGTGTTTGCATGTTTGCGTGTTTGTGTGTGTGTTTGTGTTTGTGTTTGTGTTTGTGTGTGTGTTTGTGTTTGTGTGTGTGTGTGTGTGTTTGTGTTTCAGGAGCTTGTGGCCAGTGAGGAAGAGGATGACCCTGAGGTGGAGTTCCTGAAGTCTCTGACTACCAAACAAAAGCAGAAACTGCTTAGGTATGAGTTATTATTTATTACACGTACACAACCAGCTGTCTCCATAATAATATAATTGATCGTCTAATTACTGTTAATATAAATCGTTATAAATAAAATGGTCACACATTAATTTGGGGACGATTTCTCACTATTAACTATGTTTTTGCCTCAATAAACTCCTAATTGGCTGCTTATTAATAGTTAGTAAGGTAGTTGTAAAGTTTAGGTATTAAGGGATCTAGGATATGGTGGTGTGCGTTATAAGTGCTAATAAAGAGCCAATATGCTAGTAATATGCATGCTAATAAGCAACTAGTTAATAAGTGAGAATTGAACCTTAAAATAAAGTATTACCAATAAGATGAAATCGGAAAAAAAAAGAAATGAAAAATAAAGTTAGTAATATTATTAGTTTAACCTTATTATTATTATTGTTGTTGTTGTTTATTTTTATTTATTTATTTATTTTTGGAGATTGAGTAGAAAGTAGAATATCTGTCATTTTTTAAATTCTTTATAAACTAATTTCAGTGCAAGCAAGTAGCTGTTTAACATAAATATGCAGTAGCCTTCCATTTATGTTGCAATAATTTATTAACACACACACAAAAAAAAGTAAAACGGCCCAAAATGCACGTTGGTCAAATATACACATTATATTACCGTTTAAATGTTTGGAGTTGAAAGAAAGATTTATAAAAATGTTTTTGAAAGATGTCTGTTATGCTCACCAAGGCTGTACTTATTTGTTCAGAAAGACAGTAAATACAGTAATATTGTGAAATTTTATTACCTTTAATTAATCTTATTTTAATTTCAAATAACCATTTTTTTAAATATATTTTAAACTGTAATTTATTCCTGTGATCAAAGCTGTATTTTCAGCATCATTACTCTAGTCTTCAGTGTCACATGATCTTCAGAAATCAGTTTAATATGCTGATCTGCTGCTCAAGAAACATTTCTGATTATTATCAATGTCGAAAACAGATGTGCTGCTTAATATTTTTGTGGAAACCATTAAACATTTTTTATTTCAGGATTCTTTGATGAATATAAAGTTCAAAAGAACAGCATTTATATGAAATAGAAATCTTTTGCAACATTATAAATGTCTTTACTGTCACTTTTGGACAATTTGATGCATCCTTGCTGAAATAAAAGTGTTAAAAAAAAAAAAAAACTTACTGACCCAAATATTTTAAACGCTGGAATAAAATGGAAAATGTCCACAATATACAGTACTATAACAATGACCAATCAGTCTGCAGTCTGTTAAATCTCATCCCCTTCTTTTTAGAAAACTTGACCGTCTTGAAAAGAAAAAGGAGAAGAAGAAAAAGAGTAAAAAGGAGAAAAAGAAGAGCAAAAAGAAGCAGAAAAAGAAACAAGCCAAGAGTGAGAGTTCATCCAGCAGCTCATCAGACAGCAGCAGCGACTCTGAGGATGAGAAACGCTCCGGAAAAAAAGCCAAGAAGAAGAGCAAGAGAAGGAGAAACTCAACCAGCGACAGCAGCTCTGAGAGAGAGCAGGAGAAAGACTCCAGACACGCACATTCAAAACACAATGAGCACAGAGTTCAGAGGTCACCAGACAACAAGCACAGCAGAGAGAGAGGTAGAGATCGACACAGGAGCAGCAGTAGGGAGAGGAGGAGCAGGAGCCCTCGGCGACGGAGAGATGAGAAAGAGAGAGGTAAGGAGAGATACAGGAGCATGAGCAGGGAGAGAGCGAGAGAGAGAGGAGACAGGAGCGGAGAACGAGACAAGGGCAAGAGGGAAAGAAGCAGAAACTCTGATAGAAATGTCAGGAGGAGGAGTGTCAGTCGGGAACGAGGGAGGGGCGGTGAAAAACGTGAGAGTAGGACAGAGCACAGCGGAGGGAAATAGCTGGAAGTGGATGATCACTGTCTTATCTCTGATTAAAGGAATAATGAAAATCAAACGTCAAGCTCCAAAATGACAAAGCAGCACATCTTGTATTACACGTCTTCTGGAGTCATACAATACCTTTTATGTGACAAACAAACCAAAATTCAAGTCATTATTCATGTATATTCTCCCCTTTCTTTAAAACATCTCTTGGTCACCCGAGAACCATTGACATTTGATAATAATTGGTACTGAGAGCAGGAAAGGGGAAGATTTTCAGTGAATATTACCTTTAAAGGTGTTCTGTTTGTCGAATAAAGTTATATTCAGAAGACTCAGAATACAGAACTGTGTCCCCCCCTTCATCATTTTGGAGCTTCATAGATGACACAACTGCTGTTCTGTGGAAATTTTAGCTGATTAAATGTATATATTTTAAAATGTCCTTTCCTAAATTCATATGGGTTTGGACCGACGTGAGGGTTGATGATGAGAATTTTCAGTAAATGACTTGTTTTGGGTGGCTTTCCCATTTGTTCCCCATTTACAGTCAGCTCTGAGGATTTCTCCAGAAGAGGGCGCTCTGAGAATGTAGAAACTGAACCTGTTCTAGAGCACAATTAAAAAATCATGTTTGACTTTTTTTCCTCAATATTTGCTGTAGTCCTGGTTCACTTTTCTTTTAGCGTTTAGCCCATCCAACATGTGACGTTTGTTTGATCTAGTCTTTTTACAAGATTCTACACATAATAACTTAAATGAATTATTTTGCAAGTTCATTTAACTGATTTTTTTAGCTGCTTCTTCCTCACATTAAATGTTTATAGGCTACTCCTTGTAAATCAAAAATATGTAAAATAAATGTATAATGAATGTGACACAAAACTTCCTTTACTCTTCAACCTCAACCACATTTAACATTTTTCATCTCGGAAGACGACTGAAAATGGTTGTTTCAAGGATTTTTACACTAATTTTGGAGTTTTATTTGGTAGTTTCTTCGTAGTTTGTTAGGAATTGTATCTTGATTTAAATTCAGGGTGACTTTATTAGGCTATTTATTGTGTTTAGCTGCAAATAATTGTGTTTTTAAGTTTCCAGTATAAGCAACTGAACTGTAACTGAATACACTGAAAAAATGATGAATTAAATGTACTAATTTTTTTAAGGTAAGTGGTGGCAATCAATTTATTTTAGCTACAATTAAATAAATGTTGCTGAAAGTTAGTCAACTAAATTTGTTTATTGAAATGAAGCTAAAATAAAGTGATTTCAACCACTTACCTTAAAAAAAAATTGAGTAGCCTATCATTTATTTTCAAAGAAATCAATGCAAAGTCCACTGATTCCACTCCTCATGTTCGAAGTGTCTTGTTCAAAATTCAAAAATAGTGAAAAGAGGCAACAAAAATATTGACGGCAGGAAATGTTTTTCATTCAGAGCGCATGGTTTATATGCATAAATGATCAACATTAATGCCTGAAATACTGGCCACATTAACAAACTCGCTCGAAATAACAACTCTCAGTATTTACCAATATTCAAATAAACCCAACCCAAGGGTGGGCTGAAGTAGCCTACGATGTAAAATTTAATTTAATTGCAATTCAATTTGTTTTAATAGCCTATTTCAGGAACAAATACTGACTACTTTTTTTATATGTCACAGAAAAACATAAAAACCCCACTGAAAGGCTGAATGTGACAGTAAAACATTATCATCTACCATTCGCTGAAGTGAATTGGTTGATTTATTATTAATAATAATAATGAGCATTTAATGTGTAAACACGATCTGCGCTTGATGGACATTTTCTGACTAAAGGGGAGATGAAAGAGCAGCGCTCCTCTTTGATCTCTCTTTTATTGCCGCGCGCAAACAAAGCTGACTTCTGCCTCGCGTCAGAGGGCATTCCAGAGAAACGCGCACAAAAGGCCGTGAGTGACAGCGCCACTGTCCGCCACCCCAGGCGCATCACTCCCCTCCAAAAGCATGCAAAGCACTTAGATCGTGTCCATGTAAAAGATCCCGTTTGTAAATCTTAATAGAACCATATAATTGTAAAGCGTGCTCCTGAATGCATTCACGCCCAAATAGCGCTCATTTCCGTAACACACATTTTGAATTGTGAGCCATAAAATCGTCGCATCCTATATTAACTTTTTAAAAGCCCGAGAACTGTATTCTGTACACCTGCTTATTTTGGAGAAAACGCTTGCCTGAATTGGTGTAAAACGGAAATTGCATTTTGTCGTAGCCTATTTTAAACCTAGGATATTTGACCATTTACAAGATTTATTAACCTTAAATATTTTATTCGTTATTTGCAAAATGTCATCCGTTTTTCACGAGGTCATTACATGATAATGGACCGTTTTCTATATTTGTGTGTTTTTACGGCACCGGCCACCAGCACACAAAAGGAAATGAAAATAATTGTATTCTATTGCCTTCTGGTCAATTTACCTTGCAGCACAGAAAGCGTGTGGAGCAGACGCGCAGCCCTAACGAGTTCCCAGGCAGGGCTCGAGCTGTAGCCTAATTATTCCGCCGGGTTTTCTGTGGGATCGGACGCTGCACTGGGTAAACACAAAGAAGTCAGAGAGCATCCTTGAACCTTTTCAGTACAGGGCCACTGATATTCAAATAACAGCCAGGGACCATTTGACTGCGAGAGCATTTTAAATCCAACATTAGCATAAGGCCTCTCCCCATTTCCCCTTTCAAAAGTGGCATCCAGAAAAGGCAAGAAAGAAAGAGAGGAGGGGGGGGATCTGTTCCCATACCACCAAATCAAGTGTAGCGTTTTATAAAAGCTAAACGATGCTTTATGCCATCAGCACTCTCTTGGATGGACATTTTCCATTTGACATGCAAATTTAAGCAGTTAATTTGAGCAATTCAAATAAATATTCAGAGGCCCTTTGTCACTGAATCCCCTCGGAAAATGTGCGATAAAGAGCTGCTGAACAAATGATGTCTCGGAGAGTAATTAGATATTTGATAAGACACAAATCCCTAATCGCCAATACAAGACACATGGGGCTGCGATGCGCTCCAAGTCATAATTAATACTATTTAACAAGATTTTCATTTGGACAAAAATGCCTTTCCGGGGCATTAACTATTGATTTTTCCCACTGGGGAAAACGAGTCTACATCAGCGCAACATTATCGATGTTTAGTCTGCAGTGGTTTCATTTTTCTAAAATGTAAATAAATGTGCGTAGCCTAATAATTACGCGCGGGCTTTAAACGATTACAACTGAGACTAGCAAAGCCTCGGTTGAATCGGATGAAAACATTTGCACCAGACAACCCAATCTTTCGATTTGAAATCCCTTTAATTACTAAATGAAAGCCTTATAAGCGTGACTTTGTACAATTAAACATTTATATATTTTTAGCAAGGTAAAGGAAAGGTTAAATGAATTTTAAATAGCTGTGTAACATACATACTGACATCCACAAAGTGCGTCGAAAGGAAAGAAAATTCCCTGAATTTCAGGATCCACCACAAAACAATCATAAGTAACATTTACAGGGAAAAATAACATGTTATTTTTGTGGATATATGTACACAATTAGCTCAACCGGCAGCCGTGGTTATTTAGTTCCCGCAGCGATTCCGCAGCAAATGTCCACTGTTAAAAACACTCGGCCTCGACGAGACTTCTTCGTCCCGAGAGCTGAGGAAAAGCGTTCGCCTGTGGCTGTGCGCAGCAGAAATAGCCAGTGTTGCACTGAAAGTGCTCGTTCCAATGCAATGTCAGAGTTTGTCGCATAGGCTTCTCCAGACCCGTTTCCTTTTCTCGATTCACCTAAAAGAGGAAAATGCCTTTGAGGTCAAGCTCAGGACTCGTGGTGCGGAGACTGATCTTTGACCGTGACCCGTGGGTTCACACCCTCTAAAATCAGTTCGGGCGACTCGGACCTGGGCGTCTCCAGGTTGCTGGTGTCGGTGTCACTGTCGCTGCCCTTTTTGCCTCCGCCTCCAGCGGTGTGCGTTTTGATGTGTTTGCTTAGGTGGTCGCTCCTCATGAAGCGCTTGTTGCACACCGGGCAAGCAAACCGTTTCTCGCCGGTGTGAGTGCGCAGGTGCCTCTGGAGCTCATCTGACCTGGTGAACCGTTTGCCGCAAAAAAGCCAGTTGCACACAAAGGGCCTCTCGCCAGTGTGCCACCTCAGGTGCGCTTTGAGGTGAGACGTTTTCCCGTAGACTTTACCGCAGCCCGGGATGTGACAGCTATGGAGTCCTTTCCTCCGCAGGCTGGCCCCCGCGGGCCCCAGCCGCTCCGCCTCGTGGCAGTTTGGGCAGTCGCATGTGGCGCGTCCGGAGTATCTCCTGGAGGACCTGGATGAGGTCCCTATACCCGAGCTGGCGCCGGAGATCATAGCGTTTGTGGCCGAGGCGTCAGTGTAAGTGGGGATCACAGTTTTGAATCCCTCCTGCGTCAACAGGTGCTGGCTGGTGGACAGGAGGTGGGACGCAGTGGGGCTCATGCCGGTGGAGCTGAACGCGGAGTGCGTAAGGCTGGAGAAGTCTGGGTTGTAGCTGCTGAGCTGCGAGTGGATGGCTTGGGGGGTTCCGGAGTGCAGTGAACTTTGCAAACTGCCGGCTGGGTTTTGCACCTCGAGCCACGAGCCTGGGTTCGTGTGCACATCCCACCACGTGGACGCGCCGTTGGCCACCTCGCCAGAGATGGTGGAGTGAAAGCCGGACTTGTACCACGATTCGTACGGGTGCGCCATGCCGACCCGCGGATATAGGGTCTCCGCGGACGAGTGCACTTTGGAAATGAAGGCGGACTGTCCTGACTCCTGCGAGGAAACGCTCGCCGTGTTGGAGAACAAGCTACTGTACTCGGCGGAGAACGCGGAGGAGGTCGGCGAGGTCGAGGCCAGGCAGAAAGCGCTGTTTGCCGAGCCGGTGCTGGTCGTTAGTCCCGAGGAGCTGCGGCTTGTGGCGACGGTGAATCCGGGCAGGCTGGAGCCCAGGTTGCAGCTCGACGACGATCTCTTCCAGGGATGAAATCCGCCTTTGGAAAACGCGCTGGAGTCGGGCAGAGTCGTGAGGGGACTGGTGTTGCCAATTTTGTTGCAGGTTGCAGCCAGCATGGCTAAAGGGGTAGTTCCAAACCGCGGCTCTTCCTGTTTGGATGAGAAGTTTATGCGCTTTACTAGACTGTGAAACATAGTTGGGCTGTTTTGAAAATCAAACAATCCAGCAAGTCTAAACCGAACGCCCGAATAAAACCAAAACAAGCGCGAAAATGAGTTTTTCCTGCTGGATTTCAAAATAGTTGTACGAGTTGTCACGTCTTAAAAAAAAGTCTTTAAAGAATTTCACGTTTACATTACGGTAGTATTATTTTTAATAGGCTAACTTAAGGAATATCAATACACTAATACATTCAGTGCTTGCTTTATTATTATTATTTTCCAGATAGAATCTCGCTGAACGTGGTTTTCAAGTTCTCAGTGTTTCATTATAGCTTCTTCAGATCAGCGCATTGGTTTCAGCCTTCATTTAAAGCACAGAAGTGGATCTAAAAAACGAGAGAATTAAAATCTCTCTGTGAAAGTTGAAAAGGTTCTCTTGTGGCATCATTACTTTTAAGAACGAAAATAAAAGCCATTGAAACGTTTGAATGCAAGCAAGCAAGCAACACTGACATGTCAGTGCCATTAATGCAACTAAAAGAACGAAAATGCGTCGAATTCAAATAAAGAAGCGCTTACTTACCCCAAGTATAGACGTGGCCATATCCAGGGCCCTTCCTAGACAGCTAGTTGAAGAGAACAATGACTCAGTGTTCCAGTGTGTCTGAGGGACAGTGCGCTGAAGCTTTACTCTCTCTACTCGAGTTGTATAGTGAGCGCGTGCTTTGAAGTACAGCTGGCTGCAATACTCAGCCAATCTGAGCGCGCGGCGAGCCGCGTCCGACCAATAAGCGACGCGACCATGACAGAAATACTAAAGCGACACGTCAATCAATGACTGGGGTACTGATCCCACTGTCAAGCAATAAGCCATCAGCTATTTTTCATCGTTTTATATATATATAGATGGCCATCAAGGCGCAGAATCTTCACTATAGTGCTCAGCTCATATTGGTATTAAATAGGCATCCTCCGATGGTAAGCGGCTCATCTTGATTTTATGCATGATATCCATATCTGTTTTGTGTGTTCATGTGCAAACGGATATGCTTACAATTAAAGGTTCACACGCGTAACCGTCTGCAGCTGTGATCGCGTTATTGTTTTAATGATGTGGTTATATTGTAGGTAGTTATATTGTGATTTGATGTAGGGATTAAAACCACAACGCTATTTCTGTTTAGGCTCATTAGCGTTGTTATAAGGTGACATTACGCAGCCATGTTTTGAGAGGATACAAAATCATAAGTATCATGCAATGTCAGCGTCATTTTCTTATTTATTTATTTATTTATTCATGAATGCTGTTATTTTTACAATTTAAGAATGTTTTAGTCATGCTTTGAACTTATTGAAAATTCCAAATCTTAAAAATATGTCGAACTTTCAAATTAGAACCAGTCGATGAAATGCAAGGATGCATGTTGGAGGAAGAGGACGGAGGGGCACCACTGATCCCACAACAGGTGTGTTAGACTTTTGTTGAGAGTGTTTCGTGTGTGAGAGAGAAAAAGAGGGAGGGATGTGGGGGGCGCAGGTTAGGGTTTGGGGCGCTCACCTCCGCGCTTCCTTTAATAAATACCTTCAGAACAACACGCGAGCACATGACTCAAAAACCGTAGAAAATCGTTAAAAAATATTTATTCTTCTTATCATTTATATAGCCTATGAATTCTTAATGCAAAGTTTGAGCGCTAAATTGTATTAAATAAAAACTAAATGAAATATAAAATAAATACCAACCTTTTGGATAAATAACAGATACAATAATTGACCATTTTTCTTTTCTTTTTTTTTCTCAGCAATTTTTTTTATATATAAAGATCAATGCATTAGCTGTAGCAGTGTCTTGCGCTGCTTGTTAAAACATTTAAGGCTATAATGACAATGTAACAATGGCCTGCTTTCGAATTTTTAAAAGTTAAAGCAATTTTCTTGAGAATGGCCCCGCCGAAACGCTGTGCATTACTGTATTCAAAATGACCAAATAATGCTCCATTATAGCGGTTGAACGCTGCCGGTCAGGCTGGATGCAATTTTCTCCAAAGCGCTTTGGTTTAAATTCCCTCCTATGGAGAGAGCTAGGGAATATAAAACAATCTATTCCAATCCAAGTGGTGGAGGCTCGAAAATCGCTTGATTTCCGCAATCACTGCAAATTGACGGAGGAACAATTAACACTATTAAACGTCTGTTCAGCATAAACAAATTGGCCTGAGGCTCGGAGAGGTTTAGGTTACATATTTAGATATGTATGTATGCGCATGTACTGCATGTCTATTCTGCTGCAAATGAAACAAAACTGGGGCATCCGATGTGCATTTCTTTACCAGTTCAGGCGAAATGTGTCCAATATGAGACGCTGAAGAAAACGGGCCATTAAAGAGACTGCTCGCAATTAATATGTGAATGAATATATTCACTCCGAGTGGTTTCTTTTCATTTGTGGATTGATTGCCCCTGTCAGCATTTCTGTGTCAAATAAAGCTACATTTGATAATAAAGACAGAAAGAAAATAAACATTAAACGGCACATTAAAATTATACGTACAATTTTTTTGTAATTTGTTAAACCCACATTTATTTTTGTTTATTTTTTAGAAAACAAAACAAAACAGGTTTTTCCGTTAAAAGTAAGCACGTTAGATGTCAATGCATTGGCTATCATCATTTTAATTCAGTGTAGGCTAATTCTGATCACCAAAACCAACCGGACCTTACGCTCTGCATATTTAAATTAAAACTCGGTTTGTATTAAAAAGCACAGTCCGGCTTGAAAGCACTTTTCTGTGGTAATTAGGAGCCTATTACAAGTCATTAGATTGATCAATGTACCTTAAACAATGTGAGTGATTTATTTGGTAAGAACAAAACGCTGTGCATCTATTGTCTTGAGCCTGAGTGACGATATACATCCATCACAGCGTTAAACAGCACAAGATGAATGATTAATCCGGACCTATTCATTAAAAGGGTCTGGCCCGCTCCAGAAGCCCTGTATTCGTCCAGAAGCAGGGAGAAAGGGGTTTTCAGGGGAGAATTCGTCTCGGGTGCCGCTGGGATTAATTTGTCCCCACCCTTGAGAGGAAAAGCGCATTTGAGGATAATTAACTAATCTGGCTCATTTTAAATCCCTCTCTACTACAGGTCCTTCACTTGATCACCCCAAACAGCCTGGTTTCCTCCCTCTAACAATTCCGAGAGAGTCAAAACAAATATTAACTCACATCTCCACATTCTCACAAACTTTTTTTTTTGTTGCAAACAGTGTCACTTCTCGAGGCACCTCGCAGGTTGGTTTTGTGATTAAATGTCTCTATTTGGAAAAAAAAACTGTTTTGGGGCCAACAGAAAAAAAATTCCTGTGTTTGTGCACTTCATGATTTTGACAATAAAACAGACGCTCGTTACGTCCGTTGACAGGTTCAAGCATGTTCAATGAGCTCACCGTGATTCGAGGCTCTAACCAAACACTGAGGACTAAGTCTTCTTCTGTGCAACTGTGCTATTTTGTAATAAACCCGTATGAAAGGACGCCGGGTTTGTGAACGTCTTTACGCTGGTGGCGCAAAACAAAGCGCAGTGAACAGAAACGCCTTTGTGCTTCCAAGCAGAACCTTTTCCCTCAATTATTTCAGTTGCTAGATTTAGAAAAACGAAGACACAGATGTAATCATGGGTGGGTTTTTCGATTTGCAGATTCATTCATATAATAAATTCGTGAATTGATTCACACAACTACACTTCTCTGTTGGATATGTGGCTGTTGTTTTTTGGCAGATGTGAAAGCGCAAAGTCACCGGTGTTCGCCGTGACATTCGCTTCCAAGTAAACCTGCAATTCCTCTCTACGTCGGATTTTACTGCATGACAGCTGTTAATATAGCTGTTGACACAGTCGCGTATTAAACTAACACTTGTCAAATTTGTCATTGTCTATAAACTAGTTTCAGATGAAGATGCATTTTAGGGCCCCACAGGGGTTTTATTCACATCTCTCTCTCTCTCTCATCATCCAGCATTATTTCATCTTAAAAACAGGAGGAACAGATCACTAGGGTTAAAGCCTTCTGTGGCCATTTCAGTATCCAAACATGGTGATCTTATCCGTGCACATTATGATTTCATAATTTGCTCACAGACAAAGAGCCTGTGGAGGATCGCTCTGACAAGCAGCGCGCAGGTCATGGCGAAGGATGTGTTTGTTCTTAAGTGGCCAGTGAATGTTATCTGCTATTCTCTGCCTGTCACAATAGAGCAACAGTGACACTGCGCACATAATGCACGACTACTCTTGGAAATTTGCATATGTATGCCATATGATTTTTTTTTTCTCTCTAGGTGTTTGTTAATGTTAATGCATTAATCTTGGGATATGCGGGATAGCCTTGCTATTTTTTTTCCACGTTATTTTATTTATGTATTTAATTCGATTTTATGTTTTATATTATAATGATATTTAATGTTATTTTTATATTAGTTATAATTAAATATTGTTTTAAATGCAATTTTTTTTGTATTAGTAGCTATACCAACACAAAACAAGGAAGAAAACAAATGCATTTAGCACGTTAGGTCGCGTTTCTGAGTCGAAACGTGTCTGTCTTTGCAGTCTCAATCAAGAGAGGCTACTGGTTCTGTCAGGATCCAGCTCAGATAAACACACGCGCCAACGGGTGCCTATGAAAAGCCCTCGGTTCACGGCGTTGCCGCGGCTCTAACTCTACACGACGAGGCTGTCGCCTGTAATTTGTGGCGCAGAGGGATGGGTTGTGTGGAGAAGAAGTGCTGCGGTCCACCACTGCTCATCTCTGTAGTGACCGTGTGACTGACGGCTCTGTCCAATTGGGTTTGGACTCGTCTGAGATCTCGTGAGACGTGAGCGGTTTGCTATGAACTTGTTACAAATAGAAAGATGTAATTAAACTGCCTTACAAAAAGAGAGCACTGTCGTGATTCTGTGGCATTACGATTTAAGATGCTGTTGCTACCTCACAGCGCCATGTATTGCCATAAATATGTACCTTGGCAAAGGCAATTCTATCTTTTATTTTTCTTTAAGGACCTTTTAAGTACTGTTTCAGTAGTATATGAAAATCCATTCAGTACTATGGCATTTCCATCTGATACCATCAATGAAGCATGGTACAAACACAGTAGGCTACTTTATTTGCTAGGGTATCATGTTTTTTTTTTGTTTTTTTTTCATAAGAAGTCTCTTATGCTCACCAAGGCTACATTTATTTGATTAAAAATACAGTAAAAAAATTGTAATATTTTAAAATATTAGTACAGTTTAAAAGAACTGTTTTCTATTTGAATATATTTGAAAATATATTTTTTTCTTATGATGCAAAGCTGGATTTTCAGCATTCAGCATCATTACTCCAGTCTTCAGTGGCATGATCCTATAGTATATATATATATATATATATATATATAGTCAAAATTTATTTCTCACATTATCACAGTTTATTCGCTATAGTTTGGAAAATGGTAATACAATATGACAAGAACTCAGAGTTAAACACATTTTTATCAATTTTACTGCTAGTCCACTGTATGAAGAATTTTTGGGTTTTAATATGTCACAGTTTACTTTATTTTGCAATCCTCACTTACATAAATTAACTATAGTGTCCTGCACTCACTAGTATAAAATATCTAAATATAAAAAATTATGTCTGGTATCTGAATAATTTTTGGTTTGACTGTATGTATATGTATATATATATATATACAGTCAAACCAAAAATTATTATATATACTGTATATATATTTAGTCAGTCTATATAGACTGACTGTATATCATGATATCATGGCTCTCTCATATAATTTCTTGGCCTTCATCTTTAGCAAGTCCAAGCAGATTTGACGGCCCTTGCAGTGTTTTATTTAGCTGTTTACAGAGAGGTTCCTTCACTACTTTAGAGGTCACTCTTAAAGTGGCCTTGAATTATATGCTGCTGTCAGATTGGATGCGTTATTCTGGGCAGTGAAAGACCTCGAGCCCTATGTCATCAATCTAAAGCAATTTCAGCCCTATTGGTTTTTGCGTTTCGATCAAGCAGTCATTCACATTCCCAGCAGCAGGTGAGGTGGAGGCAGCTGGTCTCGCGCTCACCCTTCCCCGAGTGAAGGACTCTTCAGCTGCCGCAGAAATCGCTCATCCCGCTCAACATGAGGCCGTGGTCTCACACCACCACTCCACCCGCGCAAACAATTTACCCCTGAATCCCAAATCCAACAGATCTATTATGGGATTAAAGGCCTTGTTATCAGGCTTTGTGCTGGAATAATAGCAGAGTGTCAGTTCGGATTCATATGTTATTTTCCTATGTCTTTTGGAAATGAGACCATGTTCTTTAGTGTCTATACAGTTCTGATCCAGTCATGTCAGTGTGTGCGCTGTGTCTCTATTTTCAGGAAGTCAGCTCGACACAACAGCGCACCGCATCTCAAGGCTTCCTCTTCTGCATCACTGAGCCAGATAAAAACACTGAATCCAGGCACCACCAACGCTGCCATTTGCCCTCGCAACACACACACACACACACACACACACACACACTGTGCATCTGTCTGTCTGTATTTGTTGAAAGCTTTCTTTCTGCACCAGACACAGTCAATTAAGGTGCAAGAATGAAAGGAAAAGATTAAGAAATAAATATATCAGGCCGTATACTTTTTGGAGCCCTGTCAATGCTATAAAAATTATTAATCAATTATATTCTCCCATTGCTATAACTTCATTTTTTTTTGGACCAGCACCCACTGGGCCTATAGATGTTTATTTTATTATATTTACAGTGGCTCCAAAATGCATTTAGACAATCCATATCATTAACTACAAACATGTTTCACTAACATGTGACAAACAGAAAATGTCTAAATACACTTTAACAGAAAACCTTTTTTTATAATTCAAAACTTTGTTTTTAATTAATTAATTTATGTATTTATTTATTCATTTGCTTGATATGTATGCTTTTAAGTGAGGAATTTATTTTAAATAAATGCTGCTTGGTTTTATATTTTGCATTTAATTCAATGGCACTCAAACATTTTAACTTTTATTTTATTTATTTTATTTTTATCTGATCTTATTTTATTTTTGATTTTATTTAATTGAATTTAGGGTGGTCAAATTGCTTAATCGTAATTGCATCCACAAAAGAAGTTTGTATTTACATAATATATGCATGTGTACTGTGTATATTTATATGCATTTATAAACACACACATGTATATATATTTTTTTAAATATGATTTATATTATATATAAATACATTGCATATTTTTTCCTAAATATATTCACACATATATTATCTAAACACAAACTTTTATTGTGGATATTGCGATATTGACAGCCCTAAAATTGAATTTAATATTCAGTAGGCTCCACACTGAACTTCTGTATATATTTTCTGGGCTCAGAAGTGGGTGATATTGAATTCTTGTCTCGGTTTTCTCTGATGGTTTCTGGTCAGGGTGTGTAGGATGTATGTATGTTTTTCTGTCAAGGAGGTGTGTGCGCTATGTAAAGGCTTTCTGTCACGCAATAGTTTTATGTTCGCTGTTGAGTCATGACTGAGAGCGTCTGTCTGGCCGAGTCGGGATGGGACTGCACCTGTTCCTTCTCACACATGTTTACCTCAGCAACCGTGAGCAATGCGGTGACTCCCTATAGTTTTATGACCACCTCGTCATGGAGGTTACTCATCGCAGCAGTGTGCAGGAGTCTTCAGAAATATATCCACAAAAGTGCACCCACATGTTGGCATGTTGCTTAAGACGAAATCACAAGGGCCGACATGATTCTGAGTGTGTAGTTTTGGTCAGAAAGAAGTTTGCACGATAACAGAGTCATATTAAACTGTCTGCAGCTACTCATTATATTATGCTCAAGCTGCTACTCTTTTGTACTTTAGTTGCCTTCACAAGCTGCTAACTAAAAGTGATTGAAGGTAAAAGTAAAGGAGCTCTCAAATATAACATAGGCCTATTTGATTATTTTTACATTCAGGTCAGATCAGAAAACAGCTTTGCTACCCTCACTACGGTTCAAAAGTGTAGGGCTGGTAAAGATTTTTTAATGCAAAACGTTTATGCAAAAATACAGTAAAACAGCAAGCAATATAGTGAAATATTATTGCAGTTTAAAATAAATATTTTCTGTTTGAATATATTTTAAAATGTAATTTATTCCTATGCTGCAAAGCTGTGTTTTCAGCATCATTACTCCAGTCTTCAGTGTCACATGATCCTTCAGAAATCATTCTGATATGATAATTTGCTGCTAAAGAAACATTATTATTATTATCAATGCTGAAAACGCTTGTGTTGCTTAAGATTTTTATTGAAACCTTAATAGAAAACAAAAGCATTCATTTGAAATATAATTTTTTTTAACAATATAAAAGTCTTTACAGTCAGTTTTGATCAATTCAGTGTGTCCTTGATTAATACAATTATTAATTCATTTCAATCAATCAATCAATCAATCAATCAAATAAAATCTTACTGACGCCAAACGTTTGAAAGGTAATGGTATGTTTAGTTACTGCTCTCTATCATCCATCCAACTCGAAACCAAAACCAGATCCAGGCTAACTGCTGATATTAGCAAAGTAATCATTGAAAAAAATTAAAATTAAAAATAAGAGGACTGGATGATGTCAACTGACCAGCAAATAAGAAAACATTGAAGTATGTCCTATTGAAAAAGGTTCATCATGCTATAGCGATTGAGGAAGGTGGTATAAGAGCTACATCTGCTAGTGCAAGAGATGATGACCCATCAATGTTTTTGGTCTTTTGACTGTACAAATCTTCTAAAAGTTCATTTTGTCAGACTTTAGGAGTGCACTAACATGCAAATGGTCTCTAAGTAAACAGACATGGGCCAAAAACCACTAAACTCCAATTTGAGTTTAATAGGCTTTTGAATGCAAGTCAGAGTCGCCCACTAACAACAGCATAATAAATACAGCATTCCCAGAAGAAACAGTGGATTAAAACCATCTCTCTGAGAAGAGAGAGAACAAAAAAAAGATCAATATCCTTGAAAGGCAACCCTCAATGTTTAAATGCTGCAAATATAAAACCGCTTTGTTTAACTGCCAATAATGAAATCCAAGACGAGAACTGAGCACTGAGCCTGACTTTGATATGCTCCTAACTGCATTTCTTTATCTTCATTAAGAGGCTGACATTCACAACAGCTTAAAGACAAACTGTTTGTCTCTGCCTTATTATGGCGACTAACTACAAACTGTCATTGGGCTTCGGCGGAGCGGTCCACACTCAATGCTTATCACATGTCATCTCTGCGTGGCAGCACAGAAATTGCGCTCCTCTCATGTTTCTTTTGTGCGCTTGACATCGTCTTTGTCTTACACAATTAAGGTGTTACACGGTAGAATAATTTAAATTGCCGGCACTAAAATGGAGACGGAGGCTCTTTTTAAAAATAGCAGAATTTGTTTACTGATTGTATGCAGCTATTGACTTTCCCATTACTGGAGAAGAGCTCTGATTAGTGGATGTGCTGTTTGAGGCGGAGGGGACAGGGTTACAATACCGAGCGCTTATACTCATTGTTTAGTGGATCTCTTTGCTTGGCATTTCCGCTGGACACGGGAATAAAGGTGTCACGGCAGCTCCGAGGCCATTTTCAGACAGATGCTCAACAGCCCTTGTGAGGCGAGACAGGCTGCGTCAGTCGTACCTTTGGAAACTCTCTGAAAGGCTCTTGGAGATTTTCATATTTTACACGGTGTTATGCTTCTCATGTTCGCCTCAGACTGCAGGTGAAAACTATTATTCTGGAGCTGTGTGCAATGCGGATGTCTGTCAGGAAGTGATTGTTTTCTTTGGGTATATCCACGTGCAGATGTGCAGTCCTGAGGATGAAAGCCAGTCTATATGTAGTAATGAGTTCATATGTGAAGCATTTCTTGAGGTTAACCTACTTTTCTTTTGACACTGTGGTCCCTGACAAGAAACCACCCAAATAACAACACATTTCCATTGTCTGAATGGAAAACGGTCTTCATTTGAATAGTGTAATAGCAGTATAATCATGTACAAGTGTACTTGGAGGTTTGCAGTATGGAAGAAAACGTCTTTCTCCATGAGTTGCGTGTGTGAGCCACTGCACTCTAAAAAATGCTGGGTTGTTTCAACCCAACTTTGGGTCAAATATGGACTAACCCAGCTGTTGGGTTACATTTTTAAAACAACCCAGCATTTTTTAGAGTGTATCATGAAGTTGTCTTTACACGGCTGAGTTAAGCCAGGTCTGTGCCGACTCTAAATTCTCTGTAAAATCCCCCAATTTATTGTTGGGCAGGCTTCTTTACAACTGTAGCTTGTCAAACAGTTGTTAGCTACACAAGCTGTTTATTCAAAATTCAGGCTGTTTGTGTAAGGTATTTGGTAACACTTTAGTTTAGAGACCAATTTTCACTATTAACAAGTTGAATGCATTACTTGCAAATTGGCTGTTTATTAATATTTATAAAGCACATATTAACGCCTTATTCTGCATGACCATATTTTAGATCTCTTAAACAACAACCTTAACTACTTTACTAACCTTTAATAAGCAGCAAATTCAGCCACATGAATCTAGCTTAAGTGATTCCTCTGGTGATATATTTATGTCCTGTTAAACAGACTGCATTCGCTTTTTATGAAATTCAAGCAGCTTTCAGATGCAGCAGCCTCAGGTCATATTACCAAACCATGTTTTTCACCATTGTACTTTACCACATTTCCAGCACTGCAGATCAGTCTTACATTGAATGCTCATATTATATATAGATTGCAATTGGAATACAATTTGGTTGATCAGCTCTTTTAATATGGTTCTCCACAAATTCCACAAATCCCTTTTGGAGCTTCCATTAAGGCAACATGCTGAATCAAATATCTGTGTAGCTGTTGGATGGTGGATGAAGACTTTAATTTAGGTGAACAGAATGCAGTAGAATGTGTGCATATGTATGGCGTCCAGTATTTTTGTGTAATACAGGACACATGTGGCTGATGTACTGTGACCAGCGGTAGGGGAACTGTACATTAATATTGGTTTTGTTTGCTGGCCACCATGTGTAATTCAGTGAAGCAGGTTTTTATGTGATTTATAACTCTATCACTTGGATGATCCACAAAATTTTGCACAATGCCGTGTGCTAAGGCATGCGTTTTAGGATTCGCAGTATTAGGAGTTTATTCAAATTGTGCGACTTGGTGTGAAGTGAGCAACTTCTTTTCTAAGCGATAGGAGTTACAGTTTTTTCCCTGGAGGTTGATAAAACATAGACTTATACTGAAGAAGGGACTTATATCTATACACTAGAGACCTGCACCACTCACACATGGCCTTTAAAATATGTAAAGCATCCAGTCTATATGGTTTGTCTTTACTTGTTGTATATTAAAAAGATTAAATGCTCCCAGAGTTCATTGCGATTTTGCTGTATTTCATGGCTCCTTGTATGTTTAACTATATCCATCTCCTTTTTTTTTTATCTTTGTCATAAACAAAGCCTGTGAATAGATCTGGAAAACCAGCCCATAAAACAGACACTTTTCTTTTATGAATTTACGGCTCACTGTTTTCACTCGCAATTGTTTTCCTTGAACAGATTCCACTGAGTATAAATGGTTTCTCCACCACTTAACCATTAACAATTTCTGTCTTTGTTTTGTAATTATAGAAATGTTTTATCCAGTGTCAGCAGGGACATGTTTCAACATCCAGGGCTCTTCTTTTTATCTCCTGATTATATGGTAGTGGGAACACGCTTTTTCTTGCATCGAAATGAACGTTTGCCAAATGCGTTGAGTGTTCAACATAAAACTGTGCTGTGGCACAAATATCTGCCAGAATATGTGTGAACATGCTGCTTCTCATGGTTTTATATAAAAGGTTATGCAGACATTCCCACCTTACGGCAAACCGGAAAAGTAATTTCGATTGATTATAGGATTAGTGTAGAAAACTGCTGGTTATGAGCATGATTGTCATGATTGGGTTTAGTTCTGTGTTACTAGGTCATGTATTGATGGTTACCCTCGTTCTGTGAAAAGTCTTGCAAGATTCACATGCAACATTGAACTGGGGTTGGAAAGATTATAGTCGACATTATCAACAACACTGACAATAAAAAAAAAAATTGTTGAAAAATATTTTTGTGGTTGGATAGTCGTTTGATCTTATACGACCTAATGTAAGGTCCTGCAATGAAGCGGTCTGAGCAGTGTGTAAGTCAAGTCAAGTCATGTCACCATTATTTATATAGCGTATTTTACAATGCAGATTGTGTCAAAGCAGCTTTTCAGTATTAAACAGGGAAATAGTGTGTCAAAATAGTGGCCAGACGAAACCAGCTGTTTAATTCTAGGTTGCAACAAAGTCAGATTGTGCAGAGGACTCATTAAGAACGTACTTCAGCCCTCCCAGATGCAATTCAATAGAACAAGACACTCATGAGATGCAAATGATGCCGAACCAGTGCAGTCTGAGAAAGTGTTACAAAATAAAAAAAATGTAAAAAAAATGCTGTCATGCAAAGTCCCCGATATGCTAATGGAAAATTTATTTTGCATTCTTCGGTTAGGAGTAAAAAGAAGTTCGATAAACGCTTTACTGTTAGCGAGCATCTCAGCATTTTTTTTACATGAGCTCAGTAACACTCAAAAACACAATACACAAGCAACAAACATGATGACAGTGAGAAAACAGCAGTTAAGAAAGCATCTGATCATAGTGATGTGGATATGTTTTCACGAGATCTGCAATCGCCACTCCAGGAAAGTCCAGTCACGTCTATTTATATAGCGCTTTATACAATAGACTGCTTTAAATCAAGCAGTTTTTCAGTTTTAAACAGTGCCAGTGTTGCTCTCAGATGCAATTCAATAGAACAAGACACTCAAGAGATGCAAATGATGCCGAACCAGTGCAGTCTGAGAAAGTGTTACAAAATAAAAAAAATGTAAAAAAAAATGCTGTCATGCAAAGTCCCCGATATGCTAATGGAAAATTTATTTTGCATTCTTCGGTTAGGAGTAAAAAGAAGTTCGATAAACGCTTTACTGTTAGCGAGCATCTCAGCATTTTTTTTACATGAGCTCAGTAACACTCAAAAACACAATACACAAGCAACAAACATGATGACAGTGAGAAAACAGCAGTTAAGAAAGCATCTGATCATAGTGATGTGGATATGTTTTCACGAGATCTGCAATCGCCACTCCAGGAAAGTCCAGTCACGTCTATTTATATAGCGCTTTATACAATAGACTGCTTTAAATCAAGCAGTTTTTCAGTTTTAAACAGTGCCAGTGTTGCTCTCAGTTAGAATTACAACTTGATTTCCTGCTATGAAGCAGCTTTTATATATATGAATATGCATGGAATATGTACAACTAAATATTTTAATGAATTGCAAAAGCTGAATAATGAAAGTGACGTGTGACCAAGTATGGGGTCCCATACTCGGAATTTGTGCTCTGCATTTAACCCATCCAAGGGCACACACACACCCAGAGCAGTGGGCAGCCAATGCTGCAGCACCCAGGGAACAGTTGGGGGATCGGTGCCTTGTTCAAGGGTCTCACCTCAGTCGTGGTATTGAAGGTGTAGAGAGCGCTGGTTATTCAATCCCCCCACCGACGATTCCTGCCGGACCTGAGACTCGAACCCATGACCGGGTTACAAGTACGACTCTCTATCCATTAGGCCACGACTGCCCCGAAGCCTATTGATTAATTGAGAAAATAATCAACAATTAGTCGTTTAACCATTTTAATAATTCTTAGATTATTAGTATCAAAATAATTGTTTGTTGCAGCCTTACAATTAACACTAGGTTCAAACTGGAAATCAAACTGTTGACCCAAAACTTTTGCATGTTATTTCAGTGCAAAAATCTTACTCACTAACCACCCCAATCCAGTTTAACCAGACACTAATTTAACCCTGAACTCGTCTACCACTTGCATCATGCATATTAAATAAATTAATTGTCATCCATCCATCCATGCAAATGGCATGTTCAATTAAAAAAATCCTTCATTAGTTCATTCCCCCATTGTGATTATTTGGAGTCGCACAGCAACTCTACCCCTAACCTTGGTAGTAGTAAATGTGAATCTGATGAGAGATTTAGCAGAGTGGAGTTTATTAGACCATTGAAAACCAACCATGTCACTGTGTATCATGTAAGATTTAAGCATCTGGACAAATCTGAACCCTTTTTAGATCATGTTTTGGACATAAGAGGGCGTCAGTCATTCGTTGTGTCTCGCTATGATAGTCATGGTTGTTTCATGGGTTTAACCGCTGCTGGCTGTATGGCTGTAACCAAACAGAGAGAGTGTTTTATCAGCGAATGATTGGAGCCAGGCAGCGGTTGGACTGGAATTGCAGGCTCTTGCAGAGACTTTTGAAGTACGAGGAAATGTTGCTCAACCTTATACCCTGCAGTACATGCCGAGATATTTTCTAGTACTCTAATGATTCCAAAAAGGCTGTGTAAACAGTGGATTTATTTTCACTCTGAGCCTCCAAAAACTATTAGAGAGGAGTTTGGGGATCTGAGTGCTGAAAACTGAAGCCTCGGCGTGCCTCATGTTCGGAAAGAGCTTCACGGTAGCTAACCGATGGACTACTTCAGCCGGGAGAATTGTGGTTTGTCTGTGAGTGTAGAAATCTTACCATCTCATTTGCCATAGTCTGGTACACATTATGAGTCTCTTTCCATGCCGCTCTGTTATTCTTGCTCAAGTCCCGTCCGTGGCCCAAAGCTCCCCAGAGCTGTGCATTTTCACATGGGCTGATCGCCGATGTTGTGCTTGGCTTCTCTAAATGCACACCTTCTATAATCGCTACTGACACTGGCACCTGCACATGACTGCGTATCAAATGCAGCTCTGTGAAATTACGCACACTACTGAAGACGTACTGTTATGTTACAGAGACTTACACTCCTGTAGAATTGCAGAAATTCCATTTTGTTTACACAGAGTTGGTATCAAGCCAAACAATGAAGAAGAAAGCCAATGTGGTAGATTCAAACGACTTAATATAGTCACACCCTGAACTGAGTTTTGTGGTACTTTACCTCAAAATCTTACATTTCAACATCTGGCACCTCTGGAGCTGCTGGAAGCTGACCATACTTCATGTGTCATCAAAATATCTTTGGGAGATGCTCTGTGATGTGGTACGGGTGATAACATTAGACATATATCCTTAGCAAGATAACATTCTGTCAACATGCAACAATAACCAGCGGCCGTCTCTTTGTTGTGGGAAGACAATTGTGTAATTTTTATTTCCCAGGGGCAGTTTGAAAAGAAGGTTAACAAGTGCTTGGCGGTGATGTAACACATGTCACACTGTAATCCAGGCTTTCACTTTTATATTATTGAGTGCTCATCTTTCTGACTGCCTAAATGAACAGTCAGTTGGTTTTGATCTACAACATTGTTCAGCAATTCAAGACATGCACAACTGTTGGAAAAAAAAAACCTCATACGTAAAGGTGAATATAAGGCTGAACTAACCGATAACCCTGAGATTTAAACTTAATTCATCCTGCTCCGTTTGTGAACACAATACCTGCACTCATTGGAAAACACAGCTATTTATCAATTTGCCAAATTAGTGTTGAATTCACATGAATTTGTATGAAAATGTATGATTTTTAGAAAAAAAAAACAAAAAAACTAAGGGCCAGATTTACTAACAGCATGCACTAGCGCAAACCCTTTTTTGGCATAAAAAATATATTGTCAGGATTTACTGAAGACACAAAGCGAAACATAAGTGATGAAAAGGTGTGGACAGCTGAACTTACTGATTATGCATTTGTAGGTGTCTGTAAGTGAAAATGAAAATTCTTTGAAGGTGATTTACTAAGTTTTGCGGTGGTCAGTTTACTGGTATTTATGCCATTATTTACCATCCGAAAAAGCATGGCTTTGTTCAAAATAACACACTCTTTTGAGTTGGTACTTTTTTGAATAAGTAATTACTTTGCGACCTCAAAAAGAGTATGTTCTGTATTGCATGAATGTGTGTAGTATGAATGTAATCTGGACGTATACTCGCCATGTTGTCATTGTCATGTGGCCAGCGTCAGTTGTGTCGCGTCACTGCCATTCATAAATCCTCTCCCATGGCCTCATGGGATAGTAAAGTTTCCATCGTATGCACACTTCAGAATCACGCCGGAAGTACTACTCTTTTATGAGCACTATAAATTAGGACATAGTATGGACTATAGTAGGGAAGTATGCTATTTCGGATGCAGCCCATGTCTTAACCCAATTTGTGCATGTGTTGTTTGCGCCTGATTATCATTGGCTCTGCTTGTTTGCACTGTTCTTAGTAGATTGCGTTGATCATTACGAAAATGATTGAACTGCGTCTGTGTTCTTTAATTTGCGCATTGTCAGTAGATCAGCTGCAGAACTTTCCACTCCCATCGGCACTTTTATGGGATTGCACCCTGTTTAGTAAATCTGGCCCTAAACATGAAGGTCCACCCTTAAACCTATAACCCTCGGCGGGGTGTAACATATGAAAATGCACCATTAATTGAGTTCTTACGAATTCATACCAATTCGCCACTAATTTGACAAAACGTAAAAATAGTTACGAATTATTTGTGAAATTTATTAGCAATTTCTGAGTCGATCCTACACCAGTTTTTTTTTCAGTGTAGAGCACCCTGACAATCCATGGCAGTGAGTTTTGCACCGACAAACGACACAAAAAGCAAGTTGTTCATTTTAAACGTTTTAAAGGTTTTTGAGAGAAACAGCCTGGCCCTCAGCTCAAATTTTTCCCACAGCATGCCGACAAGCATCGAGAGCATTTGTACCGTTTTTCCGCCTAAGTGCACACAAGTGCTTGAGGCACTAGACAGACACATACACCAGGTCTCGCACTGATGTCACAGCACAGCGATTTTTCAAGGAGAAATCCTCCCGATGTACAGTACACACTACAACATTTACACACTCTGTCACCACGATGAATTATGTGATTGCAGTCAATGAGAAAATCTACTGTATTTTGAGCGCCATTTACAGACAGGCGCTGCGAGAAGCAAGTTGTTCATTTTAAACGTTTTAAAGGTTTTTGAGAGAAACAGCCTGGCCCTCAGCTCAAATTTTTCCCACAGCATGCCGACAAGCATCGAGAGCATTTGTACCGTTTTTCCGCCTAAGTGCACACAAGTGCTTGAGGCACTAGACAGACACATACACCAGGTCTCGCACTGATGTCACAGCACAGCGATTTTTCAAGGAGAAATCCTCCCGATGTACAGTACACACTACAACATTTACACACTCTGTCACCACGATGAATTATGTGATTGCAGTCAATGAGAAACTCTACTGTATTTTGAGCGCCATTTACAGACAGGCGCGGCGAGAGAGAGAGAGAGAGAGAGAGAGAGAGAGGAGGGGGTTTCAATCCGGCGGCACATGTTGAGAGACTGTCAGCGTTTAAAACGAGCATTTTGATTAGGCTCCGATTGAGGAGTCTCTCTCTGCCTTGCCTCGTCCTGGGTGATTAGACTAAAACGGTCGCTCGTCTTGACTGGAGATCGCAGCAGTTCCACATAACACGCTCCGTGATTGAAGGTCGAAATATTTTGAATTCTAATGGAGGCTGGCTGGATGAATTGCCTGAAATAGACTGTAGAATTTCCGAACAGCCTCAACCTCCCTACCTCCTCCCCCCCAAACCACCCCGTGTCCGCTGTGAAAAGAACGGTTGGGAATGGCTGTGCTTGATGATCATAGAATTACTGGATGGTGATTCTAAACCCCTCAAAGAGGAGTTGCTATGGAGATCTGGTTCCAAACTGTGAAATGATTCCCTTCAGAAAGCCTGGAGAGCAGAGGGCTGAACACATCATTGTTCAGGTGGTGGTTGGTTAGGAAATTGCCGGTGGCTGAGCAATCACAGCGGCGGCTATAGTTAAGGATCTAAAACGGTTTGCTCTCGGAATGGTGTGGGACAACACGGATGTGCATATGATGGTTCCTTTAAATCAAGCCGCTCTCAGATGCACCGGGGCAGGGAAATGACAGACAGAGAGCTCCCGTGAAAGACGAATGAAAAAGCTAATGTCTCTCAAAGCTAATGAAATCTGGGACTGTCCTGATATATCTATTCTTTGACTGCATGAATCTCAGAGCCGGTTTGAAAGGTTATCTTCCCTGTCAAGTGAAACCTCTCAATGTCTCATCTAGCGGCGCTCTTGGCCTCTATAATATTATGTTAATGAAGTATTTGGGAGAGCATTCGCGAGAGAGAGCAAACATTTTGGCCCGCAACAAATGAGATATTTTCAAGTTGCATGCGGTATCTGAAACGTTAGCAGTTTGTCCCCTTGAGGACTCGCCTTGCTTGCACTCCGTAAATGTGTCGAGTCCATTATATTTGTGTACGTAACCGGATTATTTTGCTGTTGTGTAGACAGAGGTGAATGGCTTCTTCTTCTGACAGACTCGTAAAGTAGATTTTACTGTCTTGAATGCCAGGGCAATCGCAGCGGCACATTCGTTTAACACATTTTAACAGCGAGCCAAGGAATGCAAGTGATCTAAATGTGCTCTTCCCTTTTCACGTGTGAGAACACGCACAGGAAGCGGACTGCCGCTGAGTACTGTAATTTGAGTGAATGATGTCGATCACATGATCTCGCAGCCGTCAACAACAAAGGAGACAGTTGTGGCATCAGAATCTGTCCTGAGTGCGTCATATGTTTTTCTGCTCAATAATGGACTTGCGTCGCACTGAATATCTGTGATATTGCGAATCCTCAGTAACCAAAATATCATGCTGTGCAGCTTTTACCACAAAATCACATTGATGTAATATGAACAGTAAATCACAGGTTTTAGGCCGTACAATACATCTTTGGTACATCTTGTACAAACTATTCATGTAGCACAGACAAAAGTTGAATTTCTGTTGGGGCAAAGCTACTAAAATTATACATATGTATTACAATTGACCATAAATTGCAGATACTTGAGTATACATGACCTTAAATACGCAATATGTAAATGACTATAGAAAAGACCTATGCATCAATACTTCCTAAAAAGGTACACACCCAGTTGTTGAATATATGTAACTACAATAATTTGCACAATATGCATTGAATTTACCATAAACTACAGTTTATATGTAAAAAAAACACACACAGATGTACCACATAAATATAGATCATATATAAACAATTGTTTCTTTATCTAAATGTAGACCATCTTTGTTCCTTAGTTTTTTACTGCAAAACATGTTTTTAAAATTCTTTAATTTTTAAATTTTCAAGTTTGCTTTTTTAAAATGTTAAATTAAGCTTTTACCACACTGTAAAAAAAAAAAATTCTGAGCATTTACGGTAAAATACCGGTAGCTGTGGTTGCCAGAACTTCACCATAAACAGACTTAACTTAAATTCATTAACTGATTTTACACATTAACAAGTATTTCATTAACTGATGTAATATTAATAAACCAACATATTGAAGTGTTAATATCTGTTTTGAACCATTGTAATGCACTAATAACCACCAAAAACTGGTGGTGATGAGAAAGTCACGTGATGAACCAAAGCTCATCACAAACAGCTTTTCTACGAGCTGAGGAGGGAAATACTTCTATATAGAAGGTGCACATGTGTCATCCACACAAACACTAAACCCCATCATGGTGACACACATGATACTGAAATAATGCAATAAACATTCATTTAACAACATTAGATGTAAGATTAAACCCTAATGTACACAACTGATAAGAAAAAACTAAGAAGAAACATGTTATTTCAACAAAAAAACATCAAATATGAGGTGTCATGCAGGGAATTCTGGGAGTGTCAATTTACGGTTTTTCACTATAAATTATACAATGACTTCTTTTTCACTTCCAAAAACCGTATTTTTAACAGTATTTTAATGTAAAATTACATTAAATGTAATTACATTTATTCACCGAATATAGTATGGAAACTTACTGTTAACCAGTTAACAGGTTTTTACTGTAGCATTTTTACAGTCTTTTACTGTTAAAATCACAATCATTTTTTTACAGTGCACAGCTGTTCTGTGAAAAAAGCTTAAATCTCTTCATAGGCAGTTAAACAATCTCAAATGCGATTTCTTTGTGTGTCTGTGTGCATGAACACTTGTATTTGCCGGTGTGGTGGCCCTACAGATCTCTGTTCTCAGCGAGACTTTGGCTGTTCTGTTAAAGATGAAGGCTTTTGTTGGGTCAGACAGCACAGGCACACCTGCTAATGGCCCCTCCAAACATACAGTAACTAAAGAACAGCAGTAAAATGGTAATTGCCAGATAGACTTGACTTCTGAGGCCGCTCTCCCTCTTTCCCCCCTCCAGAGCTCTTTTTTTTTTACGGTTCTTCTTGCGGCTGGCTGTGGCGCCGTGCCCTCATAAGTGCAGTCTTCTCAGAGAACTTTACTCAACCTGTTGTTAAAGGACTAATTGTGGAGATTTCCCCTTGGCTTGTCCTCCATGCTTATTCAAATATCAAACAGACGCTTTCACTCACTGGGAAATGTAAATATTGGAAAAATGCGAGAGAGCTCAAGATGCAGAACTAAACTAACTCATGTTTTATACCTATAATTTTTTCCCCACTGCTTTTAAATTAATTAAATACATTCAGCATTCGTTTTGTCTATACTTAACAAAATTATAATTTAATTTTAAAATGAACAAATTGTAATTGTAAAAAAAATCCATTAAAATGTATGATCTTGTAAAATGCAGGTCTGCATATTTGTCATAAAATTCAGCAGTTACTGTGTTCTTTGTGAATATTGTGAATAACACATTTTGAAGGAATCCCTGTGTGAAGTGATAAATAGAATATCGAAAGAGAGATTCCCTTGAGAAATTAAATATAAAAAATACAATGGTGCTTAAATGAGCAGATATATTTTAATATATTTCTGGCCATCCAGGAACGACTCGTGTCATTTTTTTCTTAAAGTTCAAGCATTAACGCAGAGAACAATAGAACATTTTCTTCCCAATCACTGCAGAACTGGGAGCCGGCAAATTGAAGCAGCAAAACAATAATTCCCTTGATTAGCCCCTTTCTGTGTGGGGTAAGTGAACTGTTTATACTGTGGAGTACCTCAGAGAGAGCAGAGCAACCAAAACAGCCTCATTAGCCGCGCAGTAATTGGATAACTTCATTTCA
>NW_015549571.1:942337-944336 GCF_001515605.1 Sinocyclocheilus anshuiensis
CCCTCTTTCCCTCCTCCAGAGCTCTTTTTTTACGGTTTTTCTTGCGGCTGGCTGTGGCGCCGTGCCCTCATAAGTGCAGTCTTCTCAGAGAACTTTACCCAAGCTGTTGTTAAAGGACTAATTGTGGAGATTTCCCCTTGGCTTGTCCTCCATGCTTATTCAAATATCAAACAGACGCTTTCACTCACTGGGAAATGTAAATATTGGAAAAATGCGAGAGAGCTCAAGATGCAGAACTAAACTAACTCATGTTTTATACCTATAATTTTTTCCCCACTGCTTTTAAATTAATTAAATACATTCAGCATTCGTTTTGTCTATACTTAACAAAATTATAATTTAATTTTAAAATGAACAAATTGTAATTGTAAAAAAAATCCATTAAAATGTATGATCTTGTAAAATGCAGGTCTGCATATTTGTCATAAAATTCAGCAGTTACTGTGTTCTTTGTGAATATTGTGAATAACACATTTTGAAGGAATCCCTGTGTGAAGTGATAAATAGAATATCGAAAGAGAGATTCCCTTGAGAAATTAAATATAAAAAATACAATGGTGCTTAAATGAGCAGATATATTTTAATATATTTCTGGCCATCCAGGAACGACTCGTGTCATTTTTTTCTTAAAGTTCAAGCATTAACGCAGAGAACAATAGAACATTTTCTTCCCAATCACTGCAGAACTGGGAGCCGGCAAATTGAAGCAGCAAAACAATAATTCCCTTGATTAGCCCCTTTCTGTGTGGGGTAAGTGAACTGTTTATACTGTGGAGTACCTCAGAGAGAGCAGAGCAACCAAAACAGCCTCATTAGCCGCGCAGTAATTGGATAACTTCATTTCAGCAGGACAACCAGAACACGTCATGACAGCTTTCTGCAAAGTGCAAGACTTTACCTCGCATATGACACAGGGCAAAGTAGCCTTAATAAAATATTTGATTAATAATATTAAGACACGTTGTTAGATTAAATACAATGCTTAATAGATCATTTTTAATGTCATGAAACTTTGACTCATTTCAATTTGTTCATAGGTGAAATGTACTCCAGATCTGGTAAACATTATTTTTTGACTTAATACAATAAACAAATAATCTGTTATCAAAATTATTTCCAAGTTATTAAGATGATTGTGCTTTTTTGTTTTGTTTTGTTGATGGCCCATAGAATTTTGGAATATTAAGAAGCGAAACCTTTTTTGTTTTGCATATGGATTCATGCAACTGATACAAATTAAAGCTTTTGTTTTGTTTCATAACATATAGAATCTTACAACTGTTTGAAAAAGAACAAAAGCCTAAATTTGTAACAGTTCCATTATTCCATTATTAAAACAAAATCTTCACTCTCTAATATTCCATTATTCTATAGATTATCAACAAAACAAAACAGAAAACAGAATAAAACAGTAACTTCACTTTCTAATATTCCATGATTCTATTGATTATCAAAAAAAACTAAAGCTTCACTTTGTAACAGTTCCATGATTTTATATGCACAGCTAAACAAATGATTCAGTTTCAGTTTTATGACTCTATAAACAAATTAAACTAAAGGATAGCTTACATTTGTAACAGTTCCTTAATTCCATATGCAAAACAAAACAAAAAAGTCTTCGCTTTCTGATATTCCATGACTCTACAGATTATCAACAAAAGAAAAGAAAACACAACACAACAAAAAAGTCTTCGCTTTCTAATATTCCATGACACTACAGATTATCAACAAAAGAAAAGAAAAGAAAACAAAAGAAAAGAAAACAAAAGAAAAGAAAACACAACACAACACAACAAAACAAAAAAGTCTTCGCTTTCTAATATTCCATCACTACAGATTATCAACAAAAGAAAAGAAAAGAAAAGAAAAGAAAAGAAAAGAAAAGAAAAGAAAAGAAAAGAAAAGAAAAGAAAAGAAAAGAAAAGAAAAGAAAAGAAAAGAAAAGAAAAGAAAAGAAAAGAAAAGAAAAGAAAAGAAAAGAAAAGAAAAGAAAAGAAAA
>NW_015549571.1:944417-947756 GCF_001515605.1 Sinocyclocheilus anshuiensis
AACCAACAAAACAAAAAAGTCTTCACTTTCTAATATTCCATGACTCTGCAGATTATCAACAAAAGAAAAGATAACACAACACAACACAACAAAACAAAAAAGTCAAAAAAGATTTTGTTTGATAACAGAGAATCATAAATCCGTTTTAAAAAATTTTTTTTATTTTGAATCATGAAATCATGGAACTGGTAGAAAGTGAAGCTTATTTAAATTTTTATTTGGAACTGATAGAATGTAAAGCTTTTGTTTTATTTTCACATGGAATTGGTTGAAAGTAAAGAGATTTTATGAGCAGTTTGTGCTAGCATTTCTGTGAATTTGAGGGAATTGGGTAATAATTATCTAAGCAAAATCAGTTTTATGTCATTGTTTAGGTAAATGAATCATCAATATTTTCTTGCTCAAACTTGTTTGACATTGTTAGAGTGACATGTAAGATAGATGGGTATGAATAATTGTCATGATGTATTGCATGCGGGGCCTGTGGTGCCATCGGCCGGCTCCAGAGAGGCCTCAGGCCTATTGCAAAAAACACATCATAGCCACTCATGTCCCCCGCTCGACGATTGGGCACCAGACATCTATGATTTATGAACGACAAAGTGTGCTTGCTTAATGAATATAGACTGTCTTCAGATTGCAAGCACTAATATTTTACCTCGTTTTTGGTATGCAAACGCATTGTTTGGACTGTAAAAGTTGTATGCATGTATACAGCGTGTGTGTGTTTGTGTGGTTGTGTAATGATGAGTCTACTGTTTAGGGTTGCACACAGCATGCAGGCTTTCCATGGAATTTCTAAAAACTTCATGGCAGGTCATGTGACCCCTTCCGAGTACCGTGTGACTCATTACCTCTGTGAAGACCTGTAACGCGGGCGGTGATTGGTTCTTGCTCCTCACCAATCACAATTTTGCTTTTTGTGTGTGTGCAGCGAGCAGCCCTATCATATAATGATGGTTGTACTGAATCAGACCTTAAGTGTCTCAGAGATTCATTATCTAATCACTGCCAGGACGACCCTCCACAATACACCCTGATTATGATCAGAGGACCCTACACTCGCTACACTGCCTTCACTTTCACACCAACATACATGCAGCAAACACGCAGCGCCACCGTTTGCCCTGAGTGTAAAGAGACCGCCGCGGTATGAAGAGGGACAACAGCTACAGTGTTTGTTTTTCTCACCATGACTGTGTGAACATGAGTGTTTATTTGAATGAATCTTGTCTTGATTTACAGTGTTCCTCATCTTATAAAATCATTTTCTCATAAAAAAAAAAAAAAAAAACTTGGAGGGGGTAATTAAAGTTTCTTGATTTACAGTGTTCCTCATCTTATAAAATCATTTTCTCATAAAAAAAAAAAAAAACTTAGAGGGGGTAATTAAAGTTTTGACGAAAGTTTGATGAAAGTCATCAATATTAGGTATGATGATTCAAGTGCCTAATATATTGCATAATAATTATTAATGATAATTACTGCTATTTCTTTTTTTTTGCAATGATCTTGCAATATGTGCCTTTGTGAAAAAGTAGACTAGCAAAATAGAGTATTTAACACAGACATTATTAATTTTTAAAATAATTTACTTAAAGTTGAACTTAATGTAATGTTTTCTGACACTTGTGTATTAATTGCTTTCATTATATTATAGTTTAGATTGATATTAAATGCAATTAGCCGAATGTTTGAGTGCTTTTTGACCTACTTAAGCAGGAAGTACTTTCATAATTACTTCTAACAAGTATTTAAGGTGAGCTAAAATATACTTTGTTGTCAAGTCTAAACTTTTAATGTATTTAAATATATTTGCAATTACACATTTGTAATGAAGTTGCAATTAAGTACTGATATAAAATATATAACTATTAAATGTGATGTTGAATAACAAACTACTGTTAAAATTATGATCAAGTAGTTTACATGTGATTTAGAGTTAGTCAAAACATCAAAATAAGTGTACTGCTTTAAAATATGAAAAAAAGATTATTAAAACATAATGATTTAAAATGTACTTAAGTAAAACTTAATTTTACATCATTACAAAATATACATTATAAGTGTACATAAGTGTGTTAAGAAACACTTTTACTCAATTTAAGTACACTTAAGTGGCCTTTTATTTCATTATTTTAATTAATTTTTATTTCTTTATTTCAATATTATATTATCTACAAATACAGTACTTTTAAAAAGTACACTATAACTGCACATTAAATACAGTTAAGCACACCCCCTAGTGAAAAATAAATATACTAAAATATATTTGAAATATATTTAGGTCATGTTACGTATACTACAAATACATTTATGTATTTAATAAAAATACCCTGCAATTGTACTTTTAGTATACTAAACTGGTTAAAGTCTACTAAATTGGAACAACTAGTTTTGTGCTTGATGCACTTTAATTGTGCAGAAGTAGTGCACTGAATATACTGAAGTATATTTGATTGTGCTAAAGTGGAACTACTGCAAGTATACTTCAGGTACACTTTAAATATCTTGCATTTAAAGACTGATATTATTCAAAGATCATACCATCCTCATCAACAGTGACATTAAAACACATTTTAGGCTTAATATTAAGAAATGTGCATTGTGCACAAGTAGTACTCCAAATAAAGTTTAATTATAATTTTTATATCAGTAAGTTCTGAGCGATATGTCAGTAAATATGTTAATAGATTTGAACTATACTATGAAACTATACTATTGAACTATACTATGAAATAGTAATAAAATAAGTATAAAATAAGTGTATTTTAAATATATTACTTTTTGACTGGGACTCCCTTTTTTAAGGGAGGCTTTGTGTGTTTGTGAATGTTTTGACAGTGTTTGTGTGTGTATATCAGCTCTTGCACAGACAGCACTATACTATATCTGACACTGTAGTAATTGTACGCTTGTAAGTGTTTGTTTGCAGGTATGTGTTTCAACGAAGTGAAGGATGTAATCTATAAGTCTGAAGGGTGAGAGGGTTTATTGGAAAGATCATCCACACACACACACACACACACACACACACGCACACACACACACACACACACACACACACAAACGGTGCACCGCTCTAGATGTGTCACAGTGCAACTACAACCAGTCAATGCCCCAGCATGCCTCAAATCACTGCTCTCTCATGTCGTTTCAATCTGTAATATATACAGTGGGTACGGAAAGTATTCAGACCCCCTTAAATTTTTCACTCTTTGTTATATTGCAGCCATTTGCTAAAATCATTTAAGTTAATTTTTTTTCCTCATTAATGTACACACAGCACCCCATATTGACAGAAAAACACAGAATCGTTGACATTTTTGCAGATTTATT
>NW_015549571.1:947782-948076 GCF_001515605.1 Sinocyclocheilus anshuiensis
GGCTGCAATATAACAAAGAGTGAAAAATTTAAGGGGGTCTGAATACTTTCCGTACCCACTGTATGTATTCTTTCTTCTGTTTTTTTTTCTCTCGTTCCCCTCTCATCCCTCACTCCCCTCCCCCTCCTCTCGCTGGCCCATTTCTCTTCTTTTTCTGTGGAAATTGAGAATGTTGGCAGGTCAGGGGGTTTTGTGCTGCAGAAATCATTAGCAGAGAGATACTAACATAGCGGCTGAACTCGGGTCAACGCTCCACGCTAATGAAAGTCTCTCCAGCAGCAGCTTTTCATCTGG
>NW_015549571.1:948241-948684 GCF_001515605.1 Sinocyclocheilus anshuiensis
TCTATCTATCTATCTATCTATCTATCTATCTATCTATCTATCTATCTATCTATCTATCTTTGTTCTGTCGTTCTATTGTTCTATCATTTTATTGTTCATTCTATCATTCTGTATTTCTATATCTTTATTTGTTTGTCATTCTATCTGTCTATTTTATCCATCCGTCCGTCTGTCCGTCGTCTGTCTATCTATCTATCTGTCTATCTATCTATCTATCTATCTCTATCTATCTATCTATCTATCTATCTATCTATCGTTCATTATATAATTCTTTATTTCTATATCTTTATTTGATTGTCTATCTATCTATCTATCATCTATCGTTCATTATATCATTCTTTATTTCTATATATTTATTTGATTGTCATTCTATCTATCTATCTATCTGTCTGTCTGTCTGTCTGTCTGTCTGTCTATCTCTTTCTATCTATCTATCTATCTAT
>NW_015549571.1:948742-955687 GCF_001515605.1 Sinocyclocheilus anshuiensis
CTATCTATCTATCTATCTATCTATCTATCTATCTATCTATGTATCTATCTATCTATCTATCTATCTATCAAATAAGGCTGGGTTTTTCAGATCAAACGCATGTGGTAGGCTGCAAGAGAGAATGAAAACATTTGCTGGGTAATGAAGCAGTAGTGTGTGTGTGTGTGTGTGTGTGTGTAAATATGCACTGGTTTGGGTGGTTTATGAGGACACAAATTTGTGTAATGACATGGGTATGGTGTGCCAGCCGTGTTGAGGCCAGCGTCTGCCGTGACCCCAGTTTGTATGGGTTTTGTCGAGTGTGTGTGTGTCTTGTGGGGGGGCGGGGGCTGGTAATCCTGCTTTTCAACCGGCCTGTTCCAGCCTGGGCACACACAGCCTCTGACCACTCATTATCCTAACAAGAAGGGCCATTTCACCTGTGACTGGAGGCCTTGTACGCTCCTTGTTAGTGTAATCCCCTCTCTCTCTCACTCGCTCACAGGAAAGGAGGAGGAGCGGTAATTAATTTCTTAAAGAGTGAAAGAGAGATTTGACACGTTCAGAAGATTGCCGTCTCTGGGGGTGTCAGAGAGCAACCAAGAACAACATCTTTCAAACTGTTTCCTCCAGATTGGGCCGTATAGCTCATATACAATCTGCTTTTTTTGTTTTCCACTTAACTTTAGTTTGCTTCAACTGTACTGGTTTGACATAAATATGCATAATGTACACATAAGAAAGACAAAAATGGCAAATTACAACTATTTATTATCTCAGCTGTTTTTCTTAGAGAACAATTCAATCAATAGTATAGACGAAGCTTACTAAAGTGGCCTTTTTCTTAGATTTTTTTCTCCTAAGAAAACGACCTTAGTATCTCACATATAACTTGTAGAATTTTAGCAATGTCTCAAACTCTGCTTTAATTTGGTGACATAATATAATTTCATTATAAACTTCCCTCGATATAAAAAAATTATTTTCCCATCAATTTCTTCTGAGACCAAAATGATCTGAGCTTTAATGGCATCTATGGTTCCTTGAAGAACTTCAACATTCATGGAATCTTTCCATTCCACAAAAGAATGGATAAAAGTTCTACAGATTTTTAAAATCTGAAGAACCTTTAGATTGAAATGTTTTATAACACTAAGAAAATCAAGGTTCTTTTTAGAACTTTTCACTGAAAGTGAATTGTTTGTAGTCATTTACTATTGTATATCAGCAACTGGCTCATTTTTATTTCTGCTAAGAAATTGCGAGGGGAAAAAAGTTACTTAAACGAAACACAAGTGAGAAGAAATATGAAAAATCCTCTCTTTAGAGATTGTTTCACCCTTCATTCACAGCACATGATATAATATTTATATTCATCAGTTCAATGCGTGTTTTAGCAGCAGTTAAGTCTGTTTGAGATGATGGAGAAGTGTGATTTGAGTTCGGAGGATATTATCTCCAGTGAGCCATGATCAGATGCAGTAATGACTGAATTGGGCGTGATAATACGGTATTCACCAGGCCTAATTTCAGTACCTCCAATTACAGAACAATACATAACCTCTGCATTCACATTCAAATTACTGGAGATCAGAGTGGGTCACGGCAACCCGTCTGAGACCGAGACGAAGAAAGCAAACAAAAAACCCTGGATCTCCTTCACGTCTAGTCAAACGCCGATCCAACAGGGTTTGCATGTGATCTAGCGCATCAGTGCATGCATGTAAGCATGTTTGACCCCGGCAGACCCGTTAGTCTTTATTAACACCTGCCTAACGGAGCGCTACCGCTTAGTGACGAGCCCAACCTGGCACAAACTCAACCTGTGACATCGGCAGTTAGCAGCCTCCATTTCACACATGATTAATCTGAGAGAGAGGGAGAAAGAGGAGGAGAGAGAGGGGAGGAAAGGGTGGCCCATGTTCAGGTCCGCATGGCTAAAAGGTCTTTTGAATTCCTGCGGAGAGAGCCGCGGGCAGAGTGAATGTAACCGGTTGGGGGTCACTGAGTCTTTGTGTAATTGAGGCAGTGGCAGCCTCTCTATCCTCTCCTCCTTTCAAATGGAGCGAGGGATTGTGACGTGTGGGGAAGAGTGCTTGGAGGAGGGGTCTTTCTTTGAATGTTTTTATGAAGGGGAGGTTAAGTTGACAAGAACAGAGTGAATGTGTTCTGCTTATTTCTGCGGCACGGCGTCATAACACTCTCTGCATCTTTATTGAAGCAATAAACCATGAGAGGATGTGCGTTACAGCGATTTTACTTCACGTGGGGTGCTTAGATGGCGCAATGACTAAAACTCACTTAATCGTGGTACAATCACATGGTAAAAACATAATTTGATCATTGCTTTTATTAAATGGTGACAAGAGCAATATGGCAAAATACACAAACATGTCATTAATAAACAGTGTTTAGTATCCTCGAGATGCTATTATAGGTTTTATGAATATTTTGAATTAGTTTTTTATTTTTATTCAATTCTCACTATTAATTCTCACTATTCTCACTATTAACTAGTTGCTTATTAGGATGCATATTACTAGCATGTTGGCTGTTTATAAAGCACATATCAATGTTTTATTCTGCATGATCATATTTTAGATCCTTTAATCCTACCCCATTCATATTAACTACTAACTATTATTAAGCAGAAAATTAGGAGTTTATTGAGGTAAAGCTTGTAGTTAATAATGAGTTAATAGTAAAAATTGGATAAATGTGTCCATTTAGTTTGAGTTATTTTAAGTTAAACTAATGTCTTGTCAACTAGCTGAAATAATATTGATGGTTTTTATGGTTTTGGTTTTAGTTAAGTATATAATAACTTTGTTAATTAAAAAGTAAAATTGTGTTCAATATATATATAATTCAAGAAATTATTTATAGGTGAGATCAGGAGTGTTGTAATATTTTAAGCACAAAATGAACTATTTATTGATATGCAGACACAAGCTAGTGGGTAACCCATCACAGCGCCTAGCAGCTTGTATATATGGAACCTAAAGAGTCTATATCTAGAAAGCTGGATCTTAATTCAAATATTCATTTGTATGAGCAAACCTATCCACTTCATTGTAATGTTTTAACATCAAGTCGGTTTGGAGCAACAGCAGGAGGGAAGAGCACAGAGAAGTAGAGAGAAAAATTATAATTTTGTATTATGTTCTAATGTTATTTTAGTTTTATTATTTTAAATAATAAAACTAAAGGCATTTTTTCTCTATATATATATATATATATATATATTTAAAATTTTCTTTGATTTTATTTTATTTGTTACAAATTGTGAGTGAATTTATTGTGGTAATCGAATTTATTCATTCAAAATAATTATGAGAGCACCACCCCACTTTCATTTAATTTGAAATAATTGAATTCAAAATGACAAATACAATTGGAAATAAATATAGAAATATATAAAACAGTTGAAGGCAATGATCAATTTTGTTACTTGCTCTTACGATTGTGTCAAATTCCATCTTACATACTATTCCATTTTGTTCATATTTATGGGTCTGTGCGATCTAGTCCTGTTACAACCTTCTGAGCCAGATGATACCACTTCTGTCATTTAACACCCATTAACTTGATCACAAATCAAATTATATATTTACAATTTTACTTTTTTGAGCTGCAAGTACTTTCTAACAAACCATGAGAAATAGCTCAATGTTTCTGCCAAGTAATATGGTTCATTAGTCTAACTTTAGATCATTTACACTTGCCAAGCAAAACAACATGTTTTGTTTTGACACAGAATTTATAATTCTATATTAGCAATTTTAGAATGGCTTCATCCAATTGCAACTTAGAAATTGAATTTTTTTTATAATACAAATTTTATGACAAACTCATTGTCATTCTGCACTTCAACTAATCCTTTCAGCCTTAAGGTTTTACCCTACTTTTACTACGTTTACCCCACTGCATAACCACTGAAGCCTCAGCAATGTAGTTTGTCACACTAATCCTTTAGTGCAACATTGTAGTCTGATAAGTACACATTTAACAAGAAAACAAGCATTTGTGTTGTTTACAAAGGCTGTGTTTCTGCGGTCAAGCATCTGTTTTTCATTTTAAAGAAGTGTGTGTGTGTGTGTGTGTGTGTGTATTAATTCCCCGCGTCAGGTTCTGTGTTTCATCTACATTTAAAGTCCACATCTTGAGTCTGAGCAAAGCTTCTGCTATGCAAATCAGCGCCTAATGTGCATGCTGGGGATGTTTAATGTATTTTTTTTCTTTTTTGAGAAAATTAATGACATCTGCGTCAGTCGATATTGATCTAAAATCTAGATAGACGCTCCCCGCTGTGCGTCAGATGAGCTTCATGTCTTAGCGTGGCCTTCACATCACTAGGACAAAAGTTTGAGCACATGAAACTAAATCAAATGTTTGACCTTAAAATTAAGACCTATTAAAAGTTTATCAATAAAGCAATAGTTCAATGACAATCCTCACATTGTTCAAACCCCCATCACTGACTTTCGTGTGTGGAACTCAAATTGAAATGTGCATGCTGCTCTTTTCCATAAAACATGAAGTTAGCCCTTCCATGTCAGTTTTTAACTAACTATATTACCGTTTGAAGCTCTCAAATCTCATCACTCTCACTGACATTAAACCTGGGCAGATGCCTCATGAATCTCCAGGCTTGAATATGCATGAGATTTGAGCTACAGTGGAGACTTTCAGCAAAGAACAACTTAAAACTATTTTTAATCATTAAAAAAAAGTTTTACACATAAAGAAACAAAAAGTGCTTTTATAAAATATGTATGTCATTATGTAAAACTTTGTGGTAGTATAGTTTAAAAGAATATAATTAAGTGTAAACTGAATGTAATGTTTTCAGATGCATGTTAATTGCAATTAAAATGTAGGTCACACTTTATTTTAAAGTGATGTTGTTACAGCGTAATTACACAAAAAAAGTACAGAGTAATATTGATTAACAACATGTACCTTATATAGGATTAGGGTTATTTACTTAATTATGCATAATTTACTGTTATTACTATAGTAAGTGCATGTAATATGTATAACAAAATGTAATATACTTTAAATTTATTAAACGCATTTAGCTGAACTTTAGAGTGTATTATTGGCCCACTGATGTAGGACTTCTTCAAATGTAATTTCATAATCACTTCTATTGTTTTTGAAATATGGATAAGCATTTATGGTAAGCTAAAATATACTTTAATGTCATTTCTATTGAAACGTCTATGTCATGCATTTAAATATATTTATAATGATGAAGCTGCATTTCATATTTACTTGTATATGTTATATGTTAATATGTTAACAACTTTCACGTACAAAAAAAGAATATTAAAACATAGTGATTTAAAATGTACTTTAAAGTAACTTTTAATTTGACGTTATTACAAATTGCATTTTTAAAGTTGTCTTAAGAAACATTCATGAAAGTGTCTCACTTTAAATACACTTAAGTTGCCTTTTATTGCATTAATATTGTATTCTCCAAGTAAGGTGTTTTTTTAATATACAATACGTTTTCTTTTTAAATATAGGCCTACTATAAGATTTGAAGTAAATGTGCACATTCAATACAGATAAGCACACTCCTTTTTCACAAGTGCGCTCACATGAAACGGAGACTCCAGTCATATCAGTAAACTAATAAAAGCTGATTTATTTTCAATGAAGAAGCACATTTGCAGCACACCAGACAAACTTTATCAGTGACCCCCCGTGACCAGATAATTCCACTCAAAGAAATTAATACTGAATAAATTAATCATATCTGATTATGTCACATTTCTACAACTGCAGCAGTAATTTAAAATAAGAAAACAATTACTGTGCGACATTCACTTTCAGTCTGTTCCTCACACAAAGCTGTTGTATGATTGAATAAAGAGACCAGTCTGATTTTACTACAATTAAATACATTTTATATTAAGCTTTTTTGTCATTTGGACTTTGACAGCTAGTGATCAGTAAATAATTTCAATGTATGGTAAAGAACAGCCAGGACATTTTGCTAAATGTGTACTTTTGTGACTAACAGAAAAAAAGAAAAAGAAAAAAAAATTCTCACACATTTATGTCATGTTTTGATGCTTTTTATTTGTATTAACTTATAATGCTGCATCTGCCTTTCACTTTCTATCAGAATGATCTGCTATCATTAATACTCTTCAACAGCGTGTCACCCCGAGGTTGCGGCCAGCAACTTAACTGCATGTTAGCTGGATGCTCACCTAATTAGACTAAAAGCAACACTGTTCCCAGAACAGACTGACTGAGCGTGTTTATTGAGCCGCAGGAAGTGACCTCCAACATCAGTGCACTCAGTGTTTTACTGCAGGTCACCGATGATGAATGATGATGTTCAGGGTCTCCTCCCTCAAGTGGCACCAACAAACCCCGCCCCACCCAGACTAAACCCCGCCCCCAACGCATCTCACCGCAGCTGTGCGCTCACATGGTTTTCATTTCCCATTAAAATGTCTCATTTCCATACAATATCAAAGACCAAAAGAGACTCAAAAACTTGAAAAGGCTCAAAAAACTCAGCACAGTAATTCAGATCATATGGAAAACACCAATGAATCACTGCGAATGATCTCGTTTGAGCATGATTGTGTTTTTCTTCAGTCTTTGGTTTTGTCTGGATTCTGATGCCCTTCTGTAGAGATGTTTAAAGTGTTGGGAAAATATTTTGAACATGTTGTGTTAATTTCATGTGCTTGAAAAGGTGATTTGCAAAGATCCATTACAAAACATTATACTCACTTCTTTTGTAGAGGAGGCTGGATCACGAATGATTCGCGCGAACATTTACGTACACATTTTTGTAGACCGGGGGCGCATTCCCTTCGGAAACAATGTATTCCACTGCGAGTTCAGCGGCTCAGATGTCGGGAGTAAATGACAACTGCTATGTTCATTATTACATCCAACAACAGAACACCTCAATCGCTTAGGAGTCATTCTTGT
>NW_015549571.1:955981-958042 GCF_001515605.1 Sinocyclocheilus anshuiensis
TATCATTATAGGGTGGTTGTGTACACACACTGCCAACACACATTTCAGTTCAAACAACTTGTAAAAGTGCATGTAGCATCCTATGACCCCTTTAAGGTGTACTTGTTACAGTGTAATTATACATTTAAGTACTGAGTAATATTAATTAACTACATGTACTTACTATATGATTAGGGTTTGTCGTAGGGTTACTTGCATGTAATTATGCATAATTTATTGTTATTATAATAGTAAGTACATGTAACGTGTAACAAGGACACCATAAAATAGTGTTACCAAAAAATGTAAACATTTACACAGCCATCATTACCCATAATGCATCATTCAAACCTGAATGGGAAGGCAAATCTGCCTCTGATTGGCTCATCTGTGTCCAATAAGTGGCAATAAACCTGACTTCCTTTAAAGATGACCTAATGCAGAATGACATTCTTCTTTTACTGTGTCTGTTAATTTAAATAAAGCTGTTTACACACACCATATATCCACAGGGCCTCGTGAAACCCTGCCCCCCTAACAAGAGCTCCAGAGTATGGACTGATCTACAGACAAACTGACGGTCTGAAATCGAAGGCATGTGCCTCACTCAGTGACTAAACAGGCTGCACTTTCTGTGTGAAGGCTCGTCGTAAGGAAACAAGGCACCATATCACACCGTTAAATGATCTAGAACAAGCTCAGATGAGGTATCAAATGACATATTTACTGGCTACAATGTTTAGTAGCAGTACAAATAGGTTGGAAAGAGTCAAGAGTCAAGAGTTTTTTTTTAATTACTGCTGAACCACATGCACAGGATTGTGGGATGTCGTAGGCGGTGAAGGATCTATAAGGTCTTCAAACTTCAACCAGATGAAGGCAAGTTAGATAGGATGTTGTGCAAACCGTGGACTCTGACGTTGCTTTTTACCTTCCTACTAGCATTTTTCAGTTTTTAGGCATCGTCTGAGTGTGTCTAAAGCCCAGGGCCGTAACCACCATAGACACTGAGGGGGACAAGTCCTTCCCCCCAATAATGATACATTTCACAAAATGTTACATTTGTAGGCTGGCTTCTCTCAGTGGTCTGACCATGCTAACCATGAATGAAGACTGGCTTTACTATTCACAGAAACTTTTAAAAAGGCCCTCCCCCTAATGTTCAAGTCATGGATACGACCATGCTTTACAGGCCATCTCCAAATCTTTAAAGTAACCAGTCAAAGTAATAAATAATTCACTGTAAAAAATCAAAAGTTGAGAAAACTTAAAAGTTTAAGGCAACAAGCTTCAGGACATTTTTGAGTTTTCTCAACTTCTTGCATTCAGTTTATACAACAAAAAGTTGAGAAAACTCACAAATCTCCTACAAAAACAAGTTGAGAAAACTCAAAAATCTCCTGAAGCTGGTTGCCTTAAACTTTTAAGTTTTCTCAACTTTAGATTTTTTACAGTGTTGTTTTTTGTATGGAATAATGCAGTTTATTATAAATTTAGTAATATAGTCTTGTCTTAGTATTATGACTTTTTACAGTGTTGTATGGAATAATGCAGTTTATTATAAATTTAGTAATATAGTCTTGTCTTAGTATTATGTATTATGACTTGTACATCATTAGTCAAGTCACCTTTATTTATATAGCGCATTTAACAATACAGATTGTGTCAAAGCAGCTTTATAGTATTAAATAGGACAAATAGTGTGTAATAATGCAAAATGACAATAGTAAACACTCAATTTTCAGTTAAAGGGGTCATATGATGCGATTTAAATTTTTCCTTTCTCTTTGAAGTGTTACATGCTCTTGGTGCATAAAGAAGATCTGTAAAGTTGCAAAGACTAAAGTCTCAAATCCAAAGAGATATTCTTTATAAAAGTTAAGAGTACGCAAAGAAAACTTTTATTCTCGCTGTAGTATTGTTGCCGCCGCTGCCATGTCATGAAGACGCTGTGTGCGCTGTGTGAAAAGCGAAACTACTTTGTTTGGCCTTCCAAAAGAGGACGATATCTGCTTCGTCATGCCTAGAGCTGATCTGTGCTGGTCGCTGAGGAAATACTACAACTTCGCGCTGTGGATCACC
>NW_015549571.1:962238-962679 GCF_001515605.1 Sinocyclocheilus anshuiensis
TTTACAGTGTTGTTTTTTTTATGGAATAATGCAGTGTTTATTATAAATTTAGTAATATAGTCTTGTCTTAGTATTATGACTTTCTCCATGTACATCATTAGTCAAGTCACCTTTATTTATATAGCGCATTTAACAATACAGATTGTGTCAAAGCAGCTTTATAGTATTAAATAGGACAAATAGTGTGTAATAATGCAAAATGACAATAGTAAACACTCAATTTTCAGTTAAAGGGGTCATATGATTTAAAGGCAGTTCATCAATGATTCAGTGATGTCTTCGTCCAGCTCAGTTCAGTTTAAACAGTATCTGTGCAATCAAGTCGACGATATCGCTGGAAATTAAGTGTCCCCAACTAAGCGGCGACCAGAGGCGACAGCGGCAAGGAACCAAAACTCCATCGGTGACAGAATGGAGAAAAAACCTTGGGAGAAACCAGGC
>NW_015549571.1:962689-972354 GCF_001515605.1 Sinocyclocheilus anshuiensis
TCCTCTGGCCAGACGAAACCAGCAGTTCAATTCCAGGCTGCAGCAAAGTCACATTGTGCAGAGGACTCATCTGGTTCTCATGGTCTTGGCCCGATGGCCGTCTAGGAGACAAGGTCTTCACTGGGGATCTGTCTCTGGGGCTCATCTAGCTAACATGGTCTCTAGGGCGTCTCTAGGTGCTGATCTCCATCTGGACTGATGGTGATTATAATCTACTATTTTACTATCTATTTTATCGATGTCCTTGCTACCTTTTTGGGTCTGGGAACATTTCAGTTTACATTGCTGTCTATGAAGGTCCAGAAAGCTCTTGAATTTCTCAAAAATATCTAAATTTGTGTTTCGAAAGCGAAGGAAGGTCGACACTTACGGGAACAACGTGAGGGTGAGTAATTAATGACAGAATTTTTATTTTTGGGTGAACTATCCCTTCGAGTACATATTTCATGATGACACTTTGCTTTTTAACAATCAAGATTCACAATAAACAAAACAAACCACACCAGAAAAATACCAATGATATGTCATGTAATCCTGGTTTAGAAATTATTAATAGAAGTCATCAGTTGCAATTAGTGGATCGAGACCCTTGCTAGTGCCCAAACTCGTGTTCACAATATAGAGAGCTTTAGTGATGACACATTTTTATAGGCAAAAAAACAAGAAACGAGTGTTTTAACACTTCCCATTCCATCATCCCGAAGTCAGAGGGTTTTTATTTTATTCTATAACATACATCAGTAATGCCCCTTTGTAGTTTTTAAAAACTTTTATTTGTCTTGAAAAAGCTGTTCGATAACAAGTGGCTAAATGGGACTACAGAGGTTGTTGAACATATTTAACGTCGTCACACCGAACAGGAAAACTCACAAGTCCACTTTTACCACCTCATTGTGTTCTAACTCAATCTTTCAGGGAAAAGTTTTTTTTCAAATAAAGACTAATAGAGCTGTTGAAGCTTATAGTGGTGATGTTGAAGTCATGCAACTATGGTGTAGTTCATTTATAGCCGTTTTTTTTTACATCTGGCATTGTATTTAGGCTTGAAAATTAATAAAAGTGAAGACTATTGTTTAGGAAACCAGGGTGATGTGAACGTCCAGACTGGCCTACAAAAACACATAATCACTGCAGCGCTGTATATCCTACTGATTCACCACATATAGGGATCTAGGGAGAGAGAATGAGACGCAGCACATATGCTGTACAAGGAATGCTTGTTTTCTCCTCTGGTGTGTCAGCACTACCCTGTCCCTAGTAAATTATATTGTCATATTTGTTTTTCAGTCTGACAGCAGTGCTGAGAGCTAAAGGAAATGATTTACTTATGACTGATCAAACGCTCCTCGCAGAAGAGCGCAACTCTGTCTCCATCAGACGGAGCAGCAAATAAATCACGTGACTCATGACTTCTGGAGCATCCGTCGCGGACAGGAAGACGTCTCCATGTGGCGTGTCTGTTTCTCTGTACGTGTGTCTCACGGTGTACTAGGTGCAATAAATCTCCCTGAGCGCTTGTAGCGGAAAGGTGAAGTCTCAGAGCCGGAGAAGCTCCGGGCGTTTCTTGCTCTCGAACAATGTGGAGATCAAAGAGTTCATCTCTGACAGCTGATGACTGGCTTCCCGTGGCCGTTTCACCAAAGGAGGCTCACACCTGCAGCAGGTGATTACAGGTAGATCTGCCTGCCTCTAATTGGACAATAAACACCACTCTCCGCCTGCTAATGGCTGCAGTCTGCCTCTCAGACGCCACGCTGCCATTTGGCCGTCTCCAGAAGTCTCCACCGCATGGTCACCAAGATGACATGCTGCAGCAGCATTCAAAGCAAACTGCCGGGTGACTTGCAATCTCAGCCTTTAAGACAAGCTAGAGAGAAAGAGAGCATGAGTGAAGTCAAGATCATTCATTATTTCTCTTTTGTGCGTCCCTGATATTTTTATAGCTTGAATGCGTCCTGAAGCAGTTGGGTTAGTTTTGTTAATAGCCTTCCAGCTGTAATGCTGGTCTTTTTCACATGTTTGTAAGTGTATTGAACATTCTTGAAGTGACTAACACACACCACAACATTCCTGTGACGCTCATGCTGGATCTTGACATTATGCCTTTGCTCTAAAATGTCTATGGATATGCTTGGAATAGAATAGTATCCAGTGTTACTAATAAGTAGTGTAACTATTAATTACTTTATTGAAGTAATGTAATTGATTACTTTTTGATTACTTTTCTAAATTTTGGTCACACTTTATTGTAAGGTCCAATTCTCGCTGTTAACAAACCATTAACTATGACTTTTGCCTCAATAAACTCCTAATTCGCTGCTTATTAATAGTAAGGTTGTTATGTTTAGGTGATTAGGGATATAAAATATGGACAGGCACAATATGTGCTTTATAAGTGCTAATAAACAGTCAATATGTTAATAATAGGCATGCTAATAAGCAACTAGTTAATACTGAGGACTGGTCCCTATACTAAAGTGTTACCTAAATTTTGAATGAAAGTTTTAAACTGTTAATAATTTTCAAACATTTAAAGCAGGCAGGGTTGTCCTTACAGTAGCACTCAACAATGATTACTGTCCACGACTTTTAAAATCCTTCATCACTTGAATTAAGATTATAATAATAATTTAATTTTAAAGCACAGCCACCACAAAATAAGACTTTAGCAGCTATTTTTTCTTTGAGATCGTTCTGATTTTTGATTTTTAATTTCCAGCACTGGAATGCATTTTTATCACTCACATGGTGGCAACTCTCAGACAGGTTGTAGCCTCAAGCTTTCTACAGCAATGTGGATTGATGTAATTGGCAGATGTGGTGCACTGCAAGTTCAAACAAGAGAACCAATCAAATGTATCAGAATAGCATTATATTGTGGCATTGTGGAAATCAAAAACAGGCAAAGCAACAAATTAATATTATTCAACATATCCTAGATTTTTGCAGAAAATATTGACATGTAACCCCCTTTGTAACTGTTACATAATTAACTGTAATTTAATTACACAGTTTTCTTAGTAACTAATGCATTACAGTTACATTTATTTTGTAATTACATTACATAACACCGTTACATATAACTAGCTACTCCCCAACACTGATAGTACCATATTATTCATGTTATTGTTGTAGTATGGAGTATTTACAAGAAAAAGAGTTGCAAAATTGGGTCAAAATTGCATTGTGGAGAGAACTTATTGATTTATATCAATAAGTCACTTTTTTTTATAAGGCCTACATTCAGGAATAACAAAAAATACAGAAACATTTACAAGCATTATAAACACCATACATTTGCATTTTCGTTCTCATCACTTCACAACAAATCCTTTAAAGGGGTCATATGATGCGATTTCAAGTTTTCCTTTGTCTTTGGAGTGTTACAAGCTGTTCGTGCATATATAACATCCGTATAAAGTTGCAAAGACTAAAGTCTCAAACCCTAAGAGAAATTCTTTATAAAAGTTAAGAGTCAGCCACGCCCTCCTAAAACGCCTCGTTTAAACACGCCCCCACAGGTCTACATCACTATGTTGGAAGATTTGCATAACACCGACCAAATGTTTACACAAAGAAAGAAGACATACTTTTATTCTCGCTGTAGTATTGTTGCCGCTGCCGTGTAGTGGAGACGCTGTGTGTTTACAAATATGGTAAGGGGCGTGACATTTCCGTCACATGCTTGAGGTATTCGGCCAATCACAACTCACTGGATAGCTGGCCAATCAGAGCACACCGCGCTTTTCAGACCAATGAGCTTTGTAAAAATCTATGCATTTCAGAAAGGTGGGGCATAGAGGAGAAACTATAATGTACAGTATGTGTAAAAAATAATGTGTTTTTGAACCTTAAACCGTGTTAACACATTTCATTACACCAAATACACAAAATAATGGTATTTTTAACAGCGTCATATGACCCCTTTAAGGGTATGTGTACACAACAACAATGTACTAAAACATTTCTATTTTTCACGTACAGTTAACAGCGTTGTCAAAAACATCCCTGTTCACACAGATCCACAAAAACGACTAAAACATTGTATTTTGCATGCCAGGCCAGTAGTTGGCATTGTCACTTTGGAAAGAAACACTACGCGAATATGTAATATGCATGTTTACACAGGGACGATAATGGTATCGTTTTAAAAAACATGCACTTTGAAACCCATTTTCATAAAAATTGCATTTTCAGGTTGTTGTGTAAATGAACGGCCAAAACGCATAAAACTTTGTTTTTTTTTGTTGAAAACGCTGTCATGTGAACACCCCCTAAATTTATTGTTGTTCAGAACAGACCAGGAATGAAGTATAAAGCAAAGATAACTTATATTATAGTGATATGCATTATAAACAACATTAATTATAAACAGCAAGCCTAAACAAATTTATTTAAAGCAGAACTGAATCTACCAGTTTACAATCTACAAATATCTCGGGCTCACGTAGTGCTGTCATTCGGTGTCACGGTGCGTGCGGGGAGATGAAGCGAGGACTCAATTGCAGGAGAAATGGTTATTTATTTTAATAATGAAAATGAAACAAAAAAAACAAACTCAAACCACCCCGAGGGGGAAAAACAGACAGGCAGGCTCAAAACTGCACTCCATGCAGACATATAACACACACAATGAGAAATGACGGATCAGCACAGGATGACAGACACCAGGAGAATAAATAGGAACCAAACGAGGAGGCTAACGAGGGAGACACAGGTGGAGCAACTTAAACAATAACGAGGTAACAAGATGGGAGGGGCCAGACAATAGACAGGAGAGAGCACATGGCAACAGACAAACACAACACAAGCCATGTGCTCCCAGAACACAGTCATCTGGTGGCCCTCCTGGGCACACCCGCTGAAGACTGTGACAGAACCCCCCCTTAAGGAGCGGATTCCAGACGCTCCACCAAGAGCAATCCCGGAGGGAGGCAGAACGGAGGTGGATCAGGGGGAGGGATGGTGGGCCAGGCCCGTGTAGTGGAAGAGGCCCTGGGGATAGAGGTAAACCAGGGTGCCAGGGCGGGGCCGGCAGGGCAGGAGGCCAGGGCGGGGCCAGCAGCAAGCGCAGAGTCTGCCTCAAGGAGGGAGCCGGCAGGGCAAGCAGCTGGGGTAGGGCTGACAGAGAGCGGAGCCTAAGTGGAGCCGACAGGGCGTGAAGCTTGAGCTTGGGCGGAGCCGACAGGGCGTGAAGCTTGAGCTTGGGCGGAGCCGACAGGGCGCTGGTGGCCCTCCTGGGCACACCCGCTGAAGACTGTGACATTCGGCACATTTCAGATGATAAAAACATGACTTATATTCCAAAAAATACTTTGCACAATATGTGAATTTTCAGTCGGCCTAGAATATTACATTCTGCCCAAATGTGAAGTACGCAAAAGAGCAACTGAACTGAATCTCCTTCCTTCACTCACTTACTGATTACAATGGCCAAGTGTTTCTGCACATTTGTTTAATCCTATAAACTTTTTCACATTATAAACACAGTATAGGCAAAACAGTAAACACTCTTCATGCATACTAGCAATACCATCCCAATCATAACCTATACTTTCTGATGTAGAAATAGGTTTTGCTCAGACACAGTCTCACAGCAATTCATAACAATTTTGCATGTTGGTGATTTGGTGGGTAATTCGTATGAATTCTTACAATCTCTTTTGTTTTCATACAATCTGCTTACAGCACAGTGACAGTGAATTTTAGAGGTGGACCTTCATGCCTCCTTTTTTTCTAAAAAAATCATACATTTTTGTAGATTGTACCTTGTACAAATGCCTATGAAGTGACCACCTCGTTTCTGGTGAGATGAGGTTGGTTTCATAACAGAACAGTAATAAATGTGATGCACAGCACAGGCTCTTCAGCTCTTCATCTCTTCAGTCTCTGCAGCGGAGTGGGAGGAGGGTGGACGGTTTGTTGATGAGCAGGAGGAGTTTCAGGGCTGTTATTTTTCTCATGTCACAGTGAGAGGCTCAGGGAGAAGTCTGAGGTTTGTTTGCTAAACAGTAGCATGCACCCTGCAGAGGAAGCAGTCATATCAGCCGATTTATCAGGCAAAACTGTACCAGTTCCAAAACATATGTACAAAACATTTCTGTATTAATCATTTCTAAACATGTTTTTGCATAAGAATTGTTTTATAAACCGAAATGTATTCTGCTTGTGTTTAATAAATGAGGCCTATCATCCTTTTACAGATATATTTGAATGATTTTTCAATAAATATTTTGTGAAATAAGTTTCAGTTGATTTTTTTTTTTTACAAGTATGTGTATGTCTCATTTGGTATCATTTATTTATTTGATTAATTTTAGCATGATATGTGCCACCATATTCTCTTGATTGCTTGATATCAAGGTCAGAATCAGCTGATGATAAACACTCTCATTTGCCAATACATACAGGACTATAATACATCATATTTCATTCCAGAGATTTCTCAAAGAGATTTACTTCTATTGCTCTTATATAAAGCTCATTATAATTAAGGAGTAATCCTAACAGAAAACACTATATATATATAATTTATTTCTAATTCTTTTCCATCACAGGAATAAATTACATTTTAAAATATATTCAAATAGTCTTTTAAATTGTAATAATGTTTCACAATAATACTGTATTTTTAATCAAATAAATGCAACTTTGGAAAGCATAAGAGACTTCTTTCAGAAACATTAAATAATTTTAATTATTTTGTGTAATGTGTAATGTGTAATTTTAATACACATTTGTGTGTGTGAGTGTGTGTGTGTGTCCGTCTGTGTGTGTGTGTGTGTGTGTGTGTGTGTGTGTATACACGTATATTATGTAAACTCAAAATTTTATTTTGGATGCAATATATATTATATTAGAGCTGTCAAATTGATTAATCGCAATTAATTCTAGTCTGAGGCTGGATGCTCGTTTGGATGTGAATGTAATTACGGTAGGAAGATCAAAGACGTCCAGGACGGGTGATGTTTCGGGGGAGACTTTAACCACACAGCTCTCTCTTCCGCTCTTCTGTTCTTCCCTCCAGCCCTGCTGCTGCGCGCACATCTCCGCTCGTAAAAAATGATGAGGGCCGTATTTGTCATCTTTATGACTGAGATGTATTCTGTGATGAAGACTTTAAGAGAGATGCTGTCTCTCTCTGGTACCATGGTAAAGAGATGGTATCAGATGGAAATACCATGGTACTGAATCGCTGCTGTATTCCTATACCATATTATATATAGCAAGAATACTATGGTTCTGCCATGCTATGTGTTCAAAAACAAAGTATTACCACAGTACATGTACAATATAAGTCAAAGGTGTGAGCACAATCTCTTTATTATTGATATTTTCCACATTTTAGGTTATAGGCTACTAGTGAAAAACATGTGACACATATCAAAATGCTTCTTCTTTGTCTTGATGTCAGCTCTGCTCATGCATTTACTCAACAAACTTCACATGGGATGCTTGTAAACAGTATCAAAGGAACAATTTTAATTCCAATTTCATACAGAAATTCATATATAGACGTATTTTGTTAGTGCACTTCTTAATCCAGTCAGTTGTGTGTAAATGTTTGGCTTTTAAGTGTACAATAAATCATTGTGATACCCTTTTGGATTAGTATTAGTGGTTGATCTCTCTGTCCTATAGAAAGCTTCAAACTCAATTGATTACACAGTGGCATAAAGTAGTAGTTAATCAATTAAAAAGCATTTCTGGAGCTTTATTTATGAGACTTAACCTTTATAAGCAGATGACATCTTTTCTTTGGGTTATTTCATTTGCAGCAGACATCTGGCCGGGGTTTTACTGTGTAAATGTGAGCACCTCCAACGCAGGCAGCTGCTTTCTAATGTACTCAGGAGGTAAATGGGTGTCTCTTGAGTAGGTGTGTTGACCTTTAAGAGACAGGGAAAGGACATTCAGTCGAACTGAATGCCACAGCACTCATGCCTCGCAGCAACTATCTTAGCAGGATGCTTCACATAAAATACTCGTGCATTAATATGTGTGAAGGGGGGTTGAACTTAACTGTAGTTTGGGGACAAAATTGTCCCCAGTCGTTCTCAGGTGAAAGAAGAAGAAGAAGAAGATTAATGAAATACAATACAATACACACTACCACTTTTTAAAGATGCTCAGCAATAATGCATTTTGATCAAAAGTGATAGTAAAGAATTTTACATTGTTACAAAAGAGTTATATTTCAAACAAAGGCAGTTCTTTTGAACTTTCTATTCATCAGAGAATACAGAAAAATATTGTTGCACGCTTTCCAAAAAAATATGACATTGATAATAATCAGAAATGTTTCAAATCAGCATATTGAAATTATTTCTGATGAAATGTGGCCCTGAAGCCTAGAGTAATGACACTGAAAATTCAGATTTGATCACAGGAATAAATCACATTTTACAAAATATTCAAATATTCAGTTATTTTAAATTGTACTTCACAATATTACCGTTTTTACTGTAATTTTTGATTACATAAATGCAGCCTTGGTGAGCATAAGGGACATCTTTCAAAAACATGCCAAATGCCAAACAAATTCACCCCAAACTTTGGAAAAGTAGTGTATTTCTTCTATAACCATTACAAGTATGTCTCACATTACATTGCAATAATATAAGAATTATTATTATTATTTTTTTTTTAAAGTGGTTCATAAAAAAATTAAAATGAGTGTGTCTAAAAATAGTAAATATATGACTTTTAGAATTAGCTAAATAAATAATAGTATTTTAGTTAGTTATCATTCACAGGAATCCATGATTGGAATATAAAATATATTAAAAATATCAAAAATAGAAATAAAAGTCACTGTGGTTTCTCTCTTAAAAAAAAAAGTAAAACATTTGGTTGTTGTCAAATCAAAATTGTGAGCATTTATAGGGATATTAGTGTTAAAAATGTTGTATTTTTGTATTGATGTTTTCATTCATTCATTCATTCAACCTGCCTTGGGACTACAGAAGAAAATTAGCCACTTTGGCTATATCTGGCACATTTTACTACGATTTTATGAATTATTAATATGTATTGTTCTTGATTAAATGAATGAATAAATGAATGTAAATTTTTTTAGCAGTAGAGTTAGACTTCGGGTTAAATATCATTATTTTATTGATATGGCATGTCCTCAGTACAGATTTTTGTCTGTAGAATAAAGCAACATTCTATCCAGGTGATGAATATGAGCTTGATCCACGTCTGTCATAAGTCTCTGAAGTGTTTAGTGGCACAGGACATGTTGAAAACACAGAGAACACAAAACTCCTGTCGTCCGCAGCTACTAGTCTGAAAGCCCCGGCCAACCAGAAGAGACTTTATAGAGTGCAAAACCACTGGCTCCATGCAGGGATCGAGGAACTGCTGTTTCCTGTGGCGTCAGTCGCTTTCAGCTCTGAGAAAGATGCTGGGAAGATGTCTGAAGGTTCACACACTGTGACACCCCGTGGGTCTGTCTCCTCTGGGAAACTGTGCTATCCTGAAGGAAAAAAGGCCTCTCATTCCCATGAGGAGCAGCGTGTCCATGCTGAAAACCCGGCTTGTGGCTGGAGATCAAGTAATGAGACGACTGACACGAAGTTTAAACTGAAGCAGATGGCATTAATAAAGTGCTGTGGGAGTGTGTGTGTGTGTGTGTGTGTGTGTGTTTGTGTTTGTGTGTG
>NW_015549571.1:972436-985840 GCF_001515605.1 Sinocyclocheilus anshuiensis
GTGTGTGTGTGTGTGTGTGTGAGCGTGTGTGTGTGTGTGTGTGTGTGTGTGAGTGTACCTCGTATTCATCACGTTATGGGGACCCAATGTCCCCACAAGGATAGTAATACTAGTAAATTTTGACCTTGTGGGGACATTTTTGAGGTCCTCATAAGGAAACAAGCTTATAAATCATACAGAATGTATGAGAAAGTAAAAATGCACAAAGTTTCCTGTGAGGGGTAGGTTTAGGGGTAGGGTTGGTGTAGGGCAATAGCACATACAGTTTGTACAGTATAAAAACTCCATCAAGGTGTTTGTACCAGTGTTATCAGCTGTGATGTTCAGTAGAGTGTTTGTGTGTGTTGTTGAGGTAAATACTCTGCCAGTATGATTGATTTCAGCATTGATGAGCGCAGCATTCACCTGCTCACAGGCAGCAGATACTGATCACAGCTTTCAGAAACTCTAATCCACCCCCATTACTGCAGGATTCACAAAAAAACAGGAGTTGTACCTTGGACAGAATCAGTCTCAGCTCACAGGGAGATTCTGTTGCAGCTGTTCACCTTGCCAAGACTTTGCTTTGCATTTATCCACATGCAAAACTGTGTAATGCCAGAAATACACTCTATACAAGTACAAAAAAAAAAAAAACACACACAAGAAAATGCTTACTCTTACTCAAATTAAATTGACAATAACAAACCTCAGTATTACAATAGAGCAAATATTAAACCAAATGTGTTATTAGTACAATAAGTACACTTTATCATACATTTAAAACGAGCACTTATAACAGAAAAAAAAGTATATTCTTACTGTAGGTGCAAACTGAATGTAATGTTTTAAAACACTTGCTTACACGTTATTTACAATTAAATGAACATCTTTTATAGTTTTTGCAATTATCTGAACTTTAGAGTGTTTGTTTGACACCTTTAGTAGGACTTGAGTACATCTTTATATGTAATTTCATAATTACCTCTATTGAGTTTGCAAAATAGCTATTCGGCTGAATGTACTGACAAGCATACGGTAAACTAAAATATACTTTAAAATCATTTCAACTGAAACTTGTTTGTTGTGTATTTAAATATATTTGTAATTACCTATTTGTAATGATGAAGTTGTACCTTAGTGTGGTAACTTTATAGTAAATACACATTGTAGTTTATACGTGCTTTACTATGTTAGTCAACACATCAAAATAAGTGTGCTCTTATCTTATTAAAGTTATATTATCTGTTTTCATTTATATACTTTTAAGGTTTGAAGTACATAAGTGCACGTTCAATACAAGTAAGCTCACTTCTTTTTCACAAATGTCAGCTAGCTGTGCATATGTTGCCTAACAATCTTGAACTGGCTTGCTCAGCAAGATTTTCTTCAAGCTACTGCTCCACCATAACAGTGGCTGACCTGAAGAGAAAACTGATTGTTGAAAAGATAGTTTACTCTAATGCCCACTACAGGGGCCATTTTTGGCTACACTGAAAATGCAGACTTGGAATTGTGTTCTGACACATTTCAGAATGCAACACTAAAAGCACTTACAGTTTGACTGAGCTCTTGATGGATAGCAATGTGAATGATTCGTGACTCGTGAGAGTGTGTGAAGACCTGGGTCAGTATGAAATCAAGGGAGATAGCAGCACACTGGAATTATGAGCTTGCATGTCTAAATTCTCATTTTTCAATGGATGCCTTCGACAAAGTCACAAATTCCTGAACTTTTTTTTTTCTTGAATTAGTATGAATTTGTACAATATAATTCTTTCTTTTTTTTTTTGCACATTGTACAGATTTGTACAAAATTTGTACACTTGTGAGAGCAGGTTATATAATTCCAGGTTCACTTAAAAAAATGAGCATAAATGTGGTCTGTCCCAATCAAAATATGTTTTGTGTTGTGAAAAAGAAGTGCATGTAATTACACTGAATGCGCACTAGTGGTGTAGTTCAAATCTTAACTACTTCCAAAAAATTGTATGTTTTATTTTTTTTAAATCATGATATAACATAAAACTAAGTACAATTTCATGACGTAACACACCTAAGTACGTTTAAAAGTGCACTTTATGATAAAATGTGTAATATCAAGTTTTAAATCATGTTTTAATCATATTTTTAGTCATGCTTTATAGAAGTACAATTATTTTGACTAAAGCCCGTTAAGTACTTGATTATAATATGAACTGTAGTGCATTATTCAATATTACATTAATAGTATATTTTAAATGTACTTATAAGTACTTAAGTGTTTATACTAAATAAAAAAATAAGTACTTATAAATACATTTGTAATAATGAAGTTGTAATTTAACAATTATTACAAATGTGTAATTAGAAATATATTTAAATACATGACAAGTTTCAATAGAAATGACTAACATTGGTCCGTACATTTGGCACATTATAACCATATTTTAAAAACTATAGGAAAATTACATTTAAAAATGTCCTTTTTTAAATATTACTTATTTAATAAAATCCTACTTAAGTGATTCCAGTAAAAAACAAAACAAAATCAAAGCTAAAGTTACATTACATTTCATGTCAAATATTACATTCAGTTTGCTCTTCAGTTCTTTTAAAGTAGATTATTTCTATGATAAGTATGCTGAAGTGTACTTTTTCACACGGATTTGGCTTCTATGGAAACACTGCAATTCAGTAGATATTTAGACATCAAAATTGTTCATTTTCTTTCTCAGCCTATGTTATGTTGCTAATTTTGCATATTGTTTGAAATATGCTGTTTTTGCTAATATCAGTACAGTCCAATATTTGATTTTAATGTCATTTTGTTTATGTATGTATGAAATTGTGATATTTGTGTCGCCTTTTGATGCTTAAAGTAAAAATGAGGCTGCTTTAATGTTTAGGCATCTTCCATCATCCGATCTTCATCCTGACTCTCTCTCTCTCTCTCTCTACACATCTTCTTCCCGCTCCCTCTCTCGCTCTATCATCAGATAGACTCGTCTAGCTCTGTCTCTGAGCTCCGTCTCACCTCTGCTGTCTTGGCTCCGGATGGGGTGATTTTTTCCCAAACTACAGGTGTTTTCATTAGGGCTAATGATAGCATGCGACGCCCAGCGCCGTGGTGATCGCTGTTGTTTATTAGTTCTGTGATAAGCATTATAACAAAACGCACATGTCACAGCGAGCGTCCCACGGCCTGCTGGCACTAATGAGATAAATAAATGAATTTAGTATAGCCACAAATGGCTCCTGAGAACTAGTTACCAGAGCCGGAGAGGAGAGAGAGATGAGGTGAGCGCTCTCGAGAGGGCCAGGCGACGGCTGATGTACATATGTCCTTGATTACCGCCGGTTCCCCTGCTTTTATTCTAATAAGTGACATTTTTTGTACTCCTGTGGACAGCTAGACAGTCTGACAGTGGATGGGAATAAATATTGCATGTGGCTCACATTAAGCTGTCAGCTGCGGGCCAAGAGAGAGACGGAGAAATTCACGTGACGTTCAGAGCAGCTACACTTTCTCGGCTCTTGTCACAATTGTCACATCTTGATGATCTCTCCCCTCCGTATCCCCCAATCTCCTCTCTCTCTCAGTGACATCATGGTTTATCTCAGTACAGTATTTAGTGCAGCCTCTTGAAGGGTTTGTTTGATTTTATTCCTATTTACCAATCTGTTTTGTTGCAAACTGTGAGTTACGTTCTGATGATGATGATGATGATGATGGTGCATAACACGCTTGAGACTGAATATTACCTGGTAAATTTTCATGCCACTGATTTCAAATTCACACCGCCGGCGTCTTTCTTATGACACTGTTCACTTGTAGTGTAGATAGAGATCTTGTTCATAAAGGAATCTGGTTTTGTCTTTGCAGTTTTGTTAGCTAATGGCTTTATCTTGTTGTATTGTGTTTGTTTAGCAAAAGCATCTTCTGAAGTCTGCTGAAGTTATAGATATTCATACATGTGTATAACTACAGTTGCAGTCACGAACTGGCTTTGACGTTGCAATAGAAACAGCTGATAATAGGGCATCTCGCTATACGGTTGGAGGTGTGTTTACTGAGTGTTTAACTAATAATATTGAGTAATACATGTTTTGCCTCATCATATGCCACTTTTTACATACACAAAAGGACACTGATGGAAACCCAAAAAATAACTAATTTAGTATCCTGTGTGATGCGTGACCAACAAGCTCTGTGTCTCTGTGTTCATCACTGAACTACAGCGACGATGATCACCTCTGAGAGTTAGAGAGAGAGAGGGGCAGTGAAAGAGAAGGACATTCAGAGTGAAGGAGCACATCTGCAGTTCCTCTCGTGTGTGTGTGTGTGTGTGTCCGCGGGGTGCAGTCAGCGTCTGCGCTTGTGTCCTTCCAGTTGTTCACTGCTGTGAGGATGAAAAACTTCCCGCTGTGATCTCCATCCCACTCTCACTCCTCCATCAGCTCATCCCTCTTTCCTTCATCTCTCCACCACACACACACACACACACACACACACACACAGATGTTGGGTTTCCATGCTTTATGGGGGCATTCCATTGACATAAAGGTTTTTATTCTTTTTTTTTTTCTATCCCCTTACTCTAACCTTACCCCAAATCCTGCCCCTCATACAAAACTTTCTGCATTTTTACATGTTCAAAACACTTCACTCTAGATGATCTCACACACACACACACACACACACACACACACACACACACACACACACACACACACACATAGATCTGACATAGTGAAGAACTAAAAAATAGATATTTAAACAGGGCAAGGTGGTACTGAAGATTTGTTGATCAGTTAATGAATGACACTTATTTTGGTAACATTTTATATTGGTGGTCCCTTTTGAACATTCTGTTGACAATAAGTAATGTTGCACCTACATGTCAGCTAACACTCATTAGAGGATTAGTAGACTGTCTGCTTAATATCTGCTAACACTTTTAATTGTAATTCTCCCAGATATTCTACTGTCTATAAGTAACTTTGCAAGTACATCAACATTCAAATCCTAACCCTACCAGTCTACTAATACTCTACTAACACTCTAATTAGAGTTAGTAGATATGTAGGTGCAGTTACATATTGTCAACAGAATGTTCAAAAGGGACCTTCAAAAAGTGTTACCCTTATTTTTCATACACTTAATAGAAGAAATACATCATACATCATTTTTCGACGTACAGGGTACTTCATTGCTTTCAGTTGTTTGCCTTATGCATCAGATCAAGGCACGTATGCGTCAGATCAGAATGTATGCAATTCTTTGCATATGTAAAAGTATCAATTTTATTAAAAATATATATGTCTAAGAAACTTTTAAGGGAATAAATATTCATACTTTCAAAGATATTGGATCAGCTTACTTCACTCCTACCCTAAAACCTACCCACTTCTCAATGGCATAAACACTTAACAGGCAAAATCACAGATATGTATTGTATGATTATTTATTTACAGGTATTTTCACACTTTATATTAGGTGGTCTGAACTACTATGTTCTTAGATTTAAATTAATCATTTTGGTACAATGCACATATTGTGTACATGTTTTCACATTGCACTTATATTTTTTAAAATACTTGCATGTAATTACATCTGTGATTAATTTCTGTAACTACATTTATACTTACACTGTTGACCCATCCATTTACACCTTAACCCACTCTTAAACCAACCCATACCACCAAACCTGTCCTTAACCTTACCCGTATCCCACTTCAATAGCAGCAGAAGTGTTTTGCAATACAATATGAACACAATAAGTACACTGTACTTACTTCTAGATGTAAGTACATAGTAGTTAAGGCCACCTAATATAAAGTGGGACCCAGGTATTTATTAATACTCCAATATTTAATTTCATCATGACGATGAATCCATGTGTATGAAGCCAAAGGTTTCTCATTGAAAGCAATGGAGCACCATGCACATCAAAAAAGGAGGATCCTGACCAAGCATCAATATGTGACGAGTTGGAAGTGTGAATGTGTTGGACTGTAAGTGCATTACACAGGAGAGATGAGCAGAAACTGTCATATATCTGTCTCTCTCTCACACACACACACACACACACACACACACACACTCTGTCACAGCTACATGTGAAACGCACAAAGAAGACGATGAACAATGCAAATAGTCTTTAATAATCCACAATAGGGCAAACATAGGTCGGACAGGCAGGATGAACACGTAGGGTTGTAGTACACCGGACGACAAACAGAGAACAGAACACAAATAATATAGTGTAGAAAATGAGGATAATTAACCAGACACACCTGAACCAAATTACATAATCAAACGGAGACAGAAACTAGGTCAAACAGAGCACATAGGGGAAGAAAACACAACAAAACAGGTCCATGAGGTGTGACAGTTCGCACCCCTCCCCGCCCTCGCGCCACAGAGATAAAGGGAGGGACAGAGGGGGACTTAGGAGGAGGATAAAGGAGTGAATGTGGAATGGTGACAGGGGATGGCAAAGGGCCAGCAGGAAGGCAGGCAGGAGGAGGTTCAGGAGGTGCCCGGGAGGAGGATGACCAGAAGGGACCAGGGTGGATCAGAAGGAGGGAGGAGCCAGGGAGAAGACAGGAGGAGCCAGGGTGGATCAGATGGAGGGAGGAGCCAGGGAGGAGACAGAAGGGACCAGGGTGAATCAGATGGAGGGAGGAGCCAGGGAGGAGACATAAGGGACCAGGGTGCATCAGATGGAGGGAGGAGCCAGAGAGGAGACAGAAGGGACCAGGGTGGATCAGAAGGAGGGAGGAGCCAGGGAGAAGACAGGAGGGAGCCTGAGGAGCCAGGCGGGACCCAGGCCACAGCCATGATGGTGACCCACGGTGGAGCCGACGGAGGAAGGAGCCATGGTGGAGGAAGGGCTGACGGCTCCAGGGGGCTGACTGACGTCGGCAGAGCAGGTGGTGGTGGAGCCCGAGGCGGAGACGGAGAGCCGATGAGCCAGGGTGACGACGAGTATCCAGAGGGCCAAGGCGGAGCAGATGGCTCTGGCGACTGAGGCGGAGATGGGGATCCAGAAGGCCGTGGTGGAGCCGGAGCGACAGAGGACCAAGGTGGAGTCAGAGGGAAGGAGGAGCCTGACAGAACCGGAGGGATGAGGTGTAGCTGGAGGAGTGGAGCCCCGAGGCGGCGGATGGTCGATGACAGACCAAGGCGGAGCCAGAGGGACGAGGGAGCCCAGCGGAGCTGGTGGACTGACGGGCCACGGCGGAGAGGACACACACACACCACAACGCTACTCCCAGCACCGGGAGTGCCAGCGATAGGGGAACGACCTCCGTGATAGTTTCAGGACTGGCAGATATTTCAGGGCAGACAGATAGTTCAAGGCAGGCAGAGAGTTCAGACGAAGGCGGGAGAAGAGGGGGCATGTCTGCATATAAATCCCAATTACAGTCCACTGAGCTCAGCTCACCCTCAGCCATGGTGCAGTGGGCGGAGCTTTGCTCCGCGCTCTCGCTGTCCATGACGCTCTCCCCCATGGCGAGCTCTGTAGCCAGCTCTCGCACCTGGTCTGACATTTTGGGTGAGCTCTGTAGCCGGCTCTCGCACCTGGTCTGATGTCACGGGCTCTAGCTCCGGGGCGATCCTCAGCACTGTTGGTCTCTTTGGCGATGGCTTGTCGATTGCGGCAGGCTCTGGCTATCCGTCAGTGGTGGGCTCAGGCTCTTGCTCCGCGCAGCAGGGTGATGGTGGGCTGGGCTCTGGGTCGAGCGGCGTTCGCGATCGGGGCCGGACGCTCTCCAGACACCGGACGATCGCCTCCCTCCATTGCAGTCCCCTGGTGTCTGGGAGGTCGATGGGGCGGTGGAAGTTAGCCCCGATCTTGAACACGGACTTCAGCGTCTCGTCATCGAAGGTGGTAGTGACGGTGAAACAGCTGAAGTCCCTCGCGAAATCCTTGATATTTTGGCTCCTCCGAGCCAGAGCGGTGAATCTCGTGGTGTGCTCCATCAGAACAAAAACAAAAATAAAATCTTTCAAAAAAACAAAAAGAAAATGCAGGGACAGGTGTCGCGTACTTATCACTTTTAGATCCGGTCTTCTGTCACAGCTACGTGTGCAACGCACAAAGAATATGATGAACAATGTAAATAGTCTTTAATAATCCACAATAAGGCACACACACACACACACACACACACACACAACACACACACACACACACACACTGAATTGTGGGGACTTTCCATAGACTTCTATTACTTTTATACTGACCAAACAATATTTTCTATCCCCTAACCCTAAACCTAGCCCTTACAGAAAACCTGATTGCATTGTTACACTTTCAGATAAACATAATTTACTATTTTTAATATATATTTTTCTCCCTCGTGGGGACCGCAGGCTTGTCCCCACAATGTCAAAAATGTCAGGTTTCACTATCCTTGTGGGGACATTTGGTCCCCACAATGTAGCATAAACAAGTACACACACACACACACACACACACACCTTTAGATATTAATTGTGCAAAGACAAATATTATATACCACCAAAATAGCAAGATAGTCTTTCCGACTCACTCTGCCTGTACAGCCGAAGTGCTAAACCTCTTTATCTGTCCGCCTTAATGACTCTCTCTTTCTCTTCTCCAGCACTAAAAGCCTGATGTACAGTTTAAACCACCTCTAAATACAGACACACTCCCAAGGAAAAGTCCCTTCCTTTCCTTTCCTTTCCTTTCCTTTCCTTTCCTTTCCTTTCCTTTCCTTTCCTCTTCTTCTGAAACATTTAAGGAGATCAAAGCTTAAGCCCAAGGCCTCTCTGGCATATGAAAACACTACACACACACATAACATACACCCCGTTTAGATCGTAAATGTGTATCTTTCATCCTGTATTTCTCCATTAATGCCATGTCTGTCTGCTGGGTGACGGCAGTGACTACACACAGCAGAGCTGAACTCATCTGATTTGACAAAGGCTCGACTCTGACACTTGACCTGTTCATTTACACTCATCTGTACAGAGAACATACTTCCCAAATGAAATATTAAACATACATTGCATGTGAATGTAGGTCATGGTTAATTGATTTATTCCATCGACATGTTTATGGTTTCTGTTAATGTCAAACAATTTTACTAAAAGCACATGCAAGCCGTGCAGCTGAACACTAACCGGCATGTGATGAAAACGGAGTGGCCCGTTAGAGCTCGTCAGCACTGAGTGATTAGCTGAAATAATGTCTCTGTCAGCCTTAATCACATTAAAACGTGGTTAACATTTAATTTTTCTCTCTTCATATGCAAAAATTTCCACTAGATTTGCAGTGAAGGCCATTGAAATTCCATTATAAAAAGAATAAAAATTTCAGGCATCATTTATTCAGAGAGAAAAAGTGGAAGTGCATGAAGAAAGTGCTGAATCTTTCTATTAGCACAGGGCTGAGAAATGATCTTCAGCCGTACGGGATGTGAGGACTGAGACCAGACACCCCGAACACACATTTACCCAAACACTGACCCCCATCATCCGTGACCCCGCTGACTGTGATTTACACGCATTTGCTTTCGATTGGATATACTGTATAGTAAGATGCATAGTGTTAGAATGGTGCTTTTGCTTTCACTTACATAAATCTGTCATGGAAGTGCAGGGACCCCAAAAAGTATTTGGAAAAAGCAAACTATGACAACAATGTACTGGTGATTTTTTGAAGTCAGATCCCCTCAGTTAACCACAAAACATACAGTGCACATATTTCAGGTATTACATGATGGCATATTGGTGCCTGTATATTTTACTTATAACCATTTATTTAATTTAGTTATACAATGCTCATCTACCTGAAGTACCAAAATCTGCGTTGTATCTTATAATGTACTGATAACCAAGGTGGTAAAACAGAAAACCACACATAAGTTCATTATAAGTTGCCTGTCTATAAAAAATGGCCAATGCTATTACATACGGTTCACAGGGACAAACAAGCAAAGACAAAACACCATCATGGTAACACACATAACACTAGTAATGCAATAACTTCGTAACACTTTATTTTATGGTGTCCTTGTTACACATGTTACATGTACTTACTATTATAATAACAATTAAGTATGCATAATTACATGCAAGTAACCCTAAGACAAATCCTAATTCTAACCCTAACCATATAGTAAGTATATGTAGTTAATATTACTCAGTACCTAAATGCATAATTACACTGTAACAATGACACCTTAAAATAAAGTGCAACCATAAACTCTCACTAAATAACAGAATACGTAACAAAAAACACCCAAATTTATGTACAATTCAAATAAAATATAATCATATTTGATTATACATATAGGGGACTTCTGGGTTTGACCTTTACAGTTTTTACAGTATGGTAATTTATGGTTTTTACTTCCAAAAACCATGAATTTGACATTTTACTGTAAAATTTCATATAATGTGATGTTAAACCATTTTCAGTTTTTCATCATATATGGTAACTTGCTGTTAAACAAATGAACAGGTTTTTAATGTATCATTTTATAGTACTTTTCTTTCTTAAATAAATAAATGTGTTATTTTCAGTTAAAGAGTGTGCTATTTTAAAAATTATTCACACTTCACTATTTGACATTTTTCTTTTCTAAGTGGCATTCATGCATTGTTGCGTATTGTCTAATACAATAATATTGTTCAAATTGTTCAATAAAGAAAAGGAAGAATTAAATATCCTCACTAAAACTTCCCGTTTTTCACAATGCATCCCATTCACCAACATTTTGTCCATGATTTCTGTTTTCTGTCTCATGCTGTCATTTGCGTAATGTCTTGTGTCTTATTTGCGTCAATTTTACACCTCTTCAACAGAAATTAACTGACAAGATATGACTTATTCAAGAGCAATTATTCTACGCCGAAACAACACTCCTTTTTCAAAATAACAAATCTGTAAAGTGATTAAAACGGAATTTGCTTGATGTTTCGTCACCATTTGTCAAGCTGTTTGTTCGGGGGCAAATAATTGGGGAGACTCGTGCTATCCTCGTGTCATAAAGTTGCTCAAATTGGTGGTGAAAGTGGTGTTGACAGCGTATCAGATTCTTTAATTGACAGTGGTGTGTGTGTGGCGTCGCGGCGAGAGCGTGTGTGTTTTGCTCTTCTCTATCTGTGTGTGTGTGTGCATCTGGGGCCCGTGTCACTCAGTGCCAGGACCTCGAGACCTCTGCGCTCATTTAGCGCTAACATTATGAAAATCATCCCTCAGCCCTAAAGCGAGAGATCTTTGTTACGACTCGTGGCTCTGTCAAGCCTTCACCAATTACACTCGCAGGTACAATGGTCTATTGAGTGGAGCACAGCCCTTGACTGGCGCGGCGACAGTGATTTGTGAATCGTTACCGCGTCGCCGGAGGAGAGCTCCGTACCTGAGGAATGCAAATAATGTGCCGCCAAACCAAACTACAGCTACTATTACCGCAGATTGGATTTTTCATCCTTTCTTCGCCTCTCACGAGTGTGAAGTTTTCAACTAAATGTAAATTTCTCTCCATCAGAAGTGGCCACTAGCTCCGAATGATGGCTTTGACTCTCAGCTCGGGCTGAAGTGCCTCTGGTGGAAGAGCGGTATATAAAAAACAGCAGATTTGGGCCTACTGTAGCATTACTTTAGAATGACAACATGTGCTGATTGCATGTTCTCGGAAAGATGTGCGGTCCACCCGGAGGAGACTTCTTTATACGGCAAATGCAACCGAGCTGAATTTTAATGCCTTATTTATTCAATCTGCCACATTCAATCTGACACACACTCCACACACAGATGGAAATCACTGGTTCAGTGGCGTGAGCGGATGATGGTCTACTAAGAGCAGCCTACTTGATGGGAATAGTTGAGATAAAAATGAAAATTGTGTCATCATTTTCTCACCCTCGTGTCTTTTCAAATCGCTCTTCTGTGGAATAGAAAAGAAGTAGTTTAGTAAAATGTTCACGCTGCTCTTTTCCATAAAATAAAAACATACAGTACAGACAAGAAAAAACTCAAATATCATTAAATTAGCTCATACCACTGCTAAATTCCAAGCCTTATACAGTATGTAACTCATTGCTCACTGATTTTTTTATGCCAAACTGCCAAATATCATGTTTCTCATGCCTTGTATCTAGTCGTGACACATCAGTTTTGAATATCAATATGTATAAATCAGGGTGATCATCCATTAAAAATGACTTTTTTATGAGACAGTGCAGAGATTATGAGTAAATAACAACTGAAATGTTGGTCTGTTCCTCACATAAATCTTCCTTAAGAAGATTTGGGATACAGTACATGAGTGTCCATATGACTCATGTACTGTATCCCACATCTTCTCACTGTTAAATCTTCTTCTTACTTCGATAACTTTTATGGTGATGTGTCTTTAGGAGATTGATCGCTCCTGTGCACTATATGCTTTTATAGTATGGAAAAGAGCAGCATGAACATTCTTCCAAATATTTATTTTCAGGTTTTTATGGTTCATATATGATCTGTTTTTATCCACACGGATACGTTGTTTTCGTTCAAATCAAAGCACAAACAACGTAGAAAACGTGTGGCGCGGCTGACACAGAACAACATACGCTGTTTATGTTCAGTGGATACTCTCCACAAAATGACGTTACAGGGTGATGCGGAGGAGACGAATTGTTGAATAAAGTCATTTTTTTTCTTTCTTTTGGGCACAAAAAGTATTCTCATAGCTTCGTAATATTATGGTTGAACCCCTGATGTCACATGGATTATTTTACCGATCTCCTTGCTACGTTTCTGGACGTTGATCGTGGTAGTTACCTTGCTGTCTATGGGAGGGTCAGAGAGCTCTCAGATTCCATCAAAAATATCTTAATTTGTGTTCCGAAGATGAACGAAGGTCTTACGGGTTTGGAACGACATGAGGGTGAGTAATTAATGACAGAATTTTAATTTTTGGGTGAACTATCTACTACTAATTTATAGGTTAAACTTTTTGTGCAACAGAAATAAACATGACTCCAGTTATTTGGCTTGGAGATCAATGCAATATGTGCGATTTGATCTTTTGTGCAGGCAGAAACTGTCACATTTCAGAAGAATCTATTATACAAACACTATTTGTCTTCCAGAGGAAGTAATAGAGTTCAGGTAACTCAATGAAAGTGTGAGATACGGTGCGGCGCGACCTTGGAAAACCGTCGTTCCAAAACAGTGTGGTAAACAGGCGTGACTGCGATCATGAATATACAAACGCCTGTGAATAATAAACACCCCTATATCTGTCAGTAAGTCCGTCTGCAGACCATAGCAGAGATGACCACGCAGAAGCTCGGACCTGCAGACCGGGTCACGGCACCACCGCACGGACCGTGGAGGAGCTCGAGAGGACAGCAGCAGATGTGAGGAGCGAGGAGCAGTCATCCCTGAGGTTAATTAGCATTCTCTTTCC
>NW_015549571.1:985874-1003915 GCF_001515605.1 Sinocyclocheilus anshuiensis
TTTCCCTTCACTTTATTATCAGCTGTGTCCTCCACACACCCGTTTAATTGCGTGAGCTGATCGAATAATAAATGGCAGAGTAATTACCATTCTAAAGGAGAGATCCCTCTCTCTCTCTCTCTCCACCGCGCAACTCAGTCAAAAGAGATTTTTATTCTAAATTAAGTTTTTAACTGTCATCTGTCATCTTAGGTATAATTATAACTTAGACATTTCGGGTTCATTGTTCTCGCATTGTGAAATTCTCGACGGAGAAAAGACATTGTGACAGCGGATTTTTAGGCGCATGGAAAATTATGTTTAGGAGGAATTCTCAATGCCTCTAAATGAGAAAGCAAATATGCTAATTAATCAAACTCTCTCACAGGCCAATAACGCAGTTGAAATCCTGCTCTTATTTTAATATATTTAATCAGTCTCTGGCAGGGCCGTGCACAGACCTTTTGAGGGGCATGTACTGAAACTGAAAAAGCACCCCCCCCCAATGACAAATGAAATAACACAAAATAATAGTCTCAAAAGCTTTAAATTTATTCACTATTAGTAACAACCATAATATATATATTTATAGGGTTTCTTAGGTCTATAGGTCTACATGTTATACACTATTATAATGACATATGATATGGCTTTTAAAGACTTAATTTTGGCTTAATTTCTAAATCTCAAAGGTGGAAGTCAGGACTAATAGACATGGCCTGGAAAAAGGACATGGTATGATAGCTTGGCATTATACAGTGCAAAGGATATCTGGCCTTCTAGATGTAAAGTAGGCTATAACAATGGGCCTCCTGGGTAGTTGTCATTATTATTTGTAGGGTCCTGTGTTTGTGAATTGCTCTTGTGTACTCACTCTTTTTTAATTGTTGTAGCTTCAGTCAAGATAGAGGGGGTGGAGTTATGAGGTTTACTGACAGTTTGAGCGGATCCAACAAGATTTAGTCACAAGCTCTTTTTAATACCTTTCATTAGCTAAATATTTGTAAAGCAGACAGACAGATGTAAAGGGTGACCAATATCATTGCTTTATTGAAGGAAAAAAAAACACCATCACCAAAAAAAGGGCACTTCGGAGTGTAAGGGCAAAAAGGGCATGTGCTCTGCGCAGGTTGAGCCCTACCTGTGCACGTGCCTGGTCTCTGGATGAGGTAATGCAGGCTGTCTTTGCTGGAGGACTCCATCGTGTGAGTGCTTTTCTTTTCAACTATAAGCACTTCTGGCTCTGTGGACATTTGGAAAATAAATCAAAACACAGTTTTCACATTTTCACTAATTTATCATTTGTAATTTCGACCAATTCTAAAATCACTCTTTATTTTGGGGTGGAACTAACATTTTAATCTTTGGAATTTTGGAACTCTTGCTGGGGCTAATTTCAAAGATAGATTTTGTTTTTTTTTTATTAAATGCATACAATTAAATAACATTTTCAAAATCGCATTAATATTGACACAATTACAGTTTGATTGGAAATGATATAAAATGAGTTTAAATAAATGGTCACACTTGATTTTAAGGTCCAATTCTCGCCAGTAGCAAACCATTAATTACGACTTTTGCCTCAATACACTCCTAATTTGCTGCTTATTAATAGTTAGTATGGTAGTTGTTAAGTTTAGGTGATTAGGGATGTAGAATATGGTCATGCAGATATGTGCTTTATAAGCACCACTAAACTGCCAATATGTTATTAATAGACATGCTAGTGAGAATTGGTCCCTATACTAAAGTGTTACCAAATAAATTAACATTTAAATAGATTTCCTTTGTTTTTAGTCACACCAGGGTTATTATTGTTAACTAAAATATTAAAAATTTTGTTAATTAATAAAACAATAAGCCCCAAGAAGCTTCACGGGACTTATTGCTTTTATAAAATAAAGTTGAAATAAAATAAAATATAAATATGAAAATTGGAGAAATGTTACCTTGGCAAATAACTGTTGAAGCACCTAAATTAATATCTGTAAATAAATTAAAATTATAACTGAAATAAAAATAAAATTAACCTAAATAGTAATATCTTAAAAAAAGCACATAACAAAATAACAAAAAAAAAAAACGAAAATTGAAATGATAAAAAAAGACTACACTCTTAAAAATAAAGGTGCTTCACGATGCCATATAAGAACCTTTTTGTCTAAATGGTTCCATAAAGAACCTTCAACATCTGAAGAACCTTTCTGTTTCACAAAAGGTTCTATGTGGCGAAAGAAGGTTCTTCAGATTACAAAAAGGTAAGAAAGAGATGGTTCTTTAAAGAACCTTTGACTGAATGCTTCTTTGTGGAACCAAAAATGGTTCTTCTATGGCATCGCTTGAAGAACCTTTTGAAGCACCTTTATTTTTAAGAGTGTAATTCAAAATATTCATAAAAACTACACTGTAAAAAGTGGCATTTCTACCTGATTTAACCCATAAAAATTAATTTTGTTGATATTAATTGTTGTATATATGGTTCAGTGATGTTAAATTAATATTTTGGATTTCAATTAAACTGATTTATTTAGATGTTACCATTTTTTCAGTGTTAAACAGTACGTCACATGTCAATAAATATTACAGTGGTAATATTTTTATTTAAAAACGTTTTATTTAGAATATATTCTCTTAGTTTTCAAATTGCAATGACTTGTAATTTTTTATATTATTTTTTAAATTATTATTTTTATGATGGATTGTCATAGTTTAAGACTGAAAGTTTGATTCCGGGGCAAAAACAATAAAATGAAGACGGGATGGAAGAAAGTTTAGCCAGTTCCTTACAGCCAGTTTTACGCTTTCTGAAATGATCAATGTCCACTTAAATGGACAAGTGGCCTCTCTACCCATAATGCTCCAATGTGTTTGGTTTAACCAGGTGTGTCTGTACGAGAAGCATCCAGGTGAGTCATATTCTCCTCTATACCTGCTCCTGCTGTTCCGAGCCGCAGGCACCAGATATCAGCGGCCTCCACCCCGGTCAAGCCACCATCCCATGCCACGGAGAACTTCAATTACAGTGGGATTCTCGGAGCAGAGAGCGAGGGGCTTGCATTGATTGAGGAGGGCAACAATTGATTTTGTCCATTACGTGGTGAGAATGTTCCCATCCTGCGCAGATCAGGCTGCCCTCCTCCTGTGGGTGGAGATAAGAGGCCGCTCCATTGTGGCAGCCTAATCTGTGTGACGGCGCTTGTCTGTGCTGAAATTGATGTGGCTTTTCATGCGGCCGCATGTGGGTCTGCGTCGGGGGGGTCTCAGATCCACTCGGAGCGCTGAGTGCCGCTCACATCAGCAAACATGAGGGGATTTGCATCGATACAGATATTTGCCTTGCATTTGTTCCACAGGATGTTTCTAAAGAGAATGAAGGCATTTGTAATGATGTCCGCGACTTGTTGAATTCTTGAGCCTTTATTGTCCTTACAGTGGGTCAGAAGAGGGTCAGAAGTATTAATACAAAGGATTTAAACCATGTTAATCTGTAAATAGGAGAGTTTTGTAAGGAAGTTTTATTGAGCTTTTTAACCATAATGTATTCAAATGCTGCCACACAAACAACAAAACCCTTAAAAGTCAACATTAAATTAAATTCTAGCATTCTTAAATAATATATATTGCTGTTTTAGTGAAAAAATTATTTTTCTTTTTCTTTTTCTGATGTCCCTTAAGCTATGTGGGGTTTGGATAATCTTAAGAAAAACAAATCATTTTTAGATATTATTTTGTAACATCAGTTTCAAGATTGACACAATTATTTCCCAATGGAAAAAAATCCCGCTCTAAATTTTAAATATAATTTGTAGAATGACAGTTGGGTCCTAAGGTCTGAGACCACTAATAAAATGTTTTCCCTTAATTTAATTCATTTGAAAAAATGAATTAAATTCATTTTTGATAAATAAAAAAAAAATAAAAAATCTTAAATTTCTCAGGCCTCTAGATTATCAACATGATCAAAACTTTTGCTGAAAATCTTATAGTACATGATCTACTACAGGCCTTCTGTTGTCTGATAGTTTATGCTTTTTTTTCCGCAAATAAAAAGCCTTGTAGTATCATTGCAAAAATGTCCACCTTCTGTGATGATGTCAGATATGATACAACAGGCTTTTGAGGAACATTTATTTGTTCATCGCTCAATTATCATTGCATTCATTTTATATACAATTTAAATATAATACACATTATTGGTCGATATAGAGTGGAAACATGCATTTTGTTGTTAGTAGTCTGCTATACTGTTATAAAGATCTCGTTGGTTTACAGTACAAGCTATCAGAATGTCATCTTAATTTTTGAAAATGTAAATATCAGCACCTGCATCAAATTACATATTTTTTGTTCAGTTTGGGCCTTTTCCGCCCTTGACTATGAGCTATAAAAGCCTGATCTATTAAAAAAAAAAAATTTTTTTTTTTTTTTTAGGTTTTTTGTCTATTTTGTCTGAAGGTTCCATAAACTGTTTGGGGGGGAAATTGATTTTTTGTTTACCAGTATTTCATATGTCAGGCTTTAAAGAGTTAATAATTGTGTAATGAATTCATTTTTTTTTTTTTTAGGTTTTTTGTCTATTTTGTCTAAAGGTTCCATAAACTGTTTGGGGGGGAAATTGATTTTTTGTTTACCAGTATTTCATATGTCAGGCTTTAAAGAGTTAATAATTGTGTAATGAATTCATTATATTTGTAATTTTTCAAAATCCTAAATCAGTCTGTTTATTTCAAGGTTCAAATTAGATTTTGAATTCTAGACTTTCATTGCAGTCTCAGACTTTTGGAGTCCTCTGCGCATCACATTTCCTAAGTAAAATGGTCTGTGAATGTCATTTCATGTTCACTTTAAAGCCGAACAACAGCAACAAGAAAGTCAGCTCATTAGGCAAAGCGGGGCCGAGTGCATAACTGATTACAGGCAGCCTTGCTTCTGAACGAAAGGCACTTAGTCAGGTAAGCACCAGTGAGTAGCTATATTAACCCAATACATCTTACACTGTAAAAACTGCAGTCTGTAACGCTGCCCTACTAAGCCCTGTAACATGCTTTATTAGGCACCCTTGAGGTGAATGTTATCTATCAGCCTGCTCTGCATCAAGACCCCCCATCCCTTCCCAATATGCCCCACACGGAGAACATCGCACGCTCATCTGTTCCTCTCTAACCAGACAAACCCTGATGCTGATTAATGGTAGCTAAACTTCCAGGCACTCTGTCAGAGATGTTACACAGGGAAGGTAATATATGGGAGCCATTAAATACACATCATTTTCCTGGCATGAAATATGTTGACCCCGATCTTATTACACACATAATTAAAAGCGCTCAACAGTTCTGCGGCCGTGCGCGGTAGAGCAGGGTTGCTCACCGACAGCCGCAAGTCAAATTGATGCTTCGCCGGAACGTCATTTGTTTTATTCATCTGTCAGAGCTTCATTCCCTCAGCTGTGCATATAAATTGTTTTTTATTAGAGAGTCTGATTCACAAAACTTCATTTCATTGAGACAGATGTATCTTGCAGTGGCTGCTTTTGTAACAAAGGGACCATTTATTTAGTTGTTTACATGTGGGTATTTCATAAAGTGTATCAATATGTTGAGATTCTGTAAACAAAAACTTTGTACAGACACACGCTGTGCAGTTCACTACTGTCAGAACATCTGCGCAACAGTCAAAAGCTCTTAAAATACAGACTGATGCCATAGGAGAACTTTTTAATTTCCACAACCAACTTTTTATTCTCTTGTTCTTTAGAAAACCTGCTATGCCCTTAAATATCCCTGAAACCAGTTTACACATGTGAAGAGCCTATAAAGTATGATTAAGAACCTTTTAACCTAAAAAAAACTATATATCAACTCAAGAACCAAATACAAACAACAATGGCTCTTGATAATGTAAATATGCTACAAATAACTATTTAATGTAAGAACCTTTTTATGTTTGGATTTCTATGCAGATTTTGGGATATTAAAATAGATATACGCTCTGGCTGGATGTATGTAAAACAAACCTCTTTATTTGGATATTCTGAAAGTCAGAGGGGTCCATTGTTGTTTAATTTTATTCATAAGGTTTGTAACAACATTACAAAATTTTCATTTTCAGGTGAACTATCTCTTTTATTAAGCATACAGAATTCTTGCATATAATTTATAAAACCACTAATGATGGTCTGACTATTGCAGACGATGTGGAACACACCATAAAAACTCAGTGAAGGTCAGACATTTTTTTGGTGTCATAGCCTTAAAATTCATACTAAAGACTGCAGCGTCAGTCGTTAATGTGCCTCTTGTGGCAAGGAGAGTGAAGTTCACCTGCACAACAATCTCTTACCAGCTGGCCTCCGCTACACTCACCCAGGGGCGGGATGTGGAACACCATAAAAACTCAGTGAAGGTCAGACATTTTTTTGGTGTCATAGCCTTACAATTCATACTAAAGACTGCAGCGTCAGTCGTTAATGTGCCTCTTGTGGCAAGGAGAGTGAAGTTCACCTGCACAACAATCTCTTACCAGCTGGCCTCCGCTACACTCACCCAGGGGCGGCACTATGGTTTATGGTCCCTCCGAACAGCATACTGACTCAGGTCCCCCTTGGTAGAATCACGTTACGGGGTTTGTATCAGGCCCCCTTTTCTGATCGGGGCCCTTGGAATCGTCCTGTTACGGCGCCCCTGCACTCACCCCTCAGTTCTGACACAAACACATAGCATATGCATACAGTCGACTTGAATGCAAAGCCTTTCAAAGTATACTTCATTTGATAGTGTGCGAGAAGACACACGGATGTCTGAGTAAAGCCCAAGAATGATAACAATAAAGATAACGACATTAGCGTCCACACCAGCGGACGATATCGTCTGTTTATTCTAAGTGCATGCTCGTCTCCCGCGTTAAATTATCAAGCTCGTTATAGCAGGATGGATTCTGATTGGGTGTCATTTGAGCGTATCGTTCATCAGCTGGAAAAAAAAACGCTCTGAAAGTGAATCCAACAATATCATTTCTCTGTGCTTTTATCGTTATAGCTGTGGTGTGGACTCTGCTATTCTTAAATATCGTCCTTGGTGTGAACGCACAATCACACAAACACTCTTTAATGTGGCTGTCTATTGTTGTTGCCACCTCCAATAGTTTGCTGTTGTTCCATCTCATAGTTTTTTTTTTCAGCTGTGGAATAATGGTCCAAGTCATTGATGCCACCTTGTGGACCAACTGATTAATGGCAAAACCTCAAGGTGCACATGCGACCTGAGCGCACATTGCATGCGTGGTTAGACAGATCTGATTATGTGCGTACTATGCTGATGATTACATTTGCGTTACACACAATGTGCCATAGTATATCTATATAAATGAAAGAATACTTTGGTCTTAATTATTCGCATCCGGGTCACGGCACCACTCCAACCAATTCTGCTCGGCTCACTCCAAATGGGGCTTGATGGTGGTCGGCATTTGAGGTTTTGAGGTGGCCACACTAACAAAGATGCTAAAGGCCACAGCCTCTAGCACAGGAGTGTTCAATCCTGCTCCTGAAAAGTCACTTTTCCTGCAGAGTTCAGCTCAGGGGTGTCCAATCCCAGTCCTGGAGGGCCCTGCAGAGTTTGGCTTCAACTTGTCCAAATATACTTGCCTGGACATTTCTAGTCATTCACCTTGAGTACCTTAATTCAGGTGTGTTTAATTGGGGTTGGATCTAAACTAGGGGTCTACAGCCCTGCTCCAGAGGAGCTACTGTCCTGAAGATTTCATCTCCAACCCCAATAAAACACGCCTGAACCAGCTAATCAAGGTTTTCAGGCTTACTTGACAATTACAGACAAGTGTGTCTGCAGGACAGTAGCTCTCCAGGAGCAGAGTTGGAGACCCCTGATCTAAACTCTGCTGGAAGTTAGCCCTCGTGGAGCAGGATTAACTACGCTTGTACTAGCGTCAGTTGCTAGTGTGCCTCTTGAGGATAAGCGAGTGGGGTTTACCAGCACAGCTCTTATATATACCAGCTTTTACATAAACACCACTTACATTTTCATCAGAAAATTAAAAATATCTCACTCTCATTACAGTCCAATGTGCTGAATTTTTTTTATAGAGCAGGGGTGGCCAACTTCAGTCCTGGAGAGCCACAGTCCAGCAGAGATTTGCTCCAACCTCGATAAAAACCCACCTGTAGCTTTCTAATAACCCTTAGATCTTGTGTAATAACCCTAGCTTGTTCAGGTGCAGTGTTGGGAAAGTAACTTTTAAAAGTAATATTGGGTTACTCCAATAAAAATGTTACTAACTGCATTACTTGGTTACTTTTTTGGAAAGTAATGCATTACGTTAATTTTGCATTACTTTTTGTCATCTGGGCTGGGCTTGCTTATTTGTTTTTCTACAACAACAAAAAAAGTTATATTTTTGGCAACTGTAAAGACCCTTTCACACCAAAAGTGTAATTCATAAGCCCCAGGCTGAAGGAAGTGCCCCTGCACCTCAATCCCAATCCTCTCAACACGGGACAGGAGAGGTGTCAGTGAAAAAATGGAAAAACAAAGTAACTTGTGTTACTTATTTGAAAAAGTAATTCAGATATTTTATTGTAAATTTAAAAGTAGTGCGTTACATTAGTTACTTCAAAAAAGTAATCTGATTACGTAACTCAAGTTTATGTACTTGTAATGCGTTACCCCCAACACTGTTCAGGTGTGTTCGATTAGGGTTGGAACGAAACTCTGCAGGACTGTGGCTCTCCAGGACCAAAGTTGGCCACCCCTGTTATAGAGGTTTGCCAAACCAGTTCTGTAAACCTGATCATAAAGTCTGTTTTATCATAAATGTGTACCTGTAGCCACTCTGCTTCTCAGTCAATCAATCAGTAAAAAGGGTTTAAGACTGAACGCTGGTCCATGTTGATAGCAGGACTGAAGCTTTGTGTTTACGAGGGAAGAGTTTCCGAGAAATCACCAGCCAGACTCATGCTTCACCTGTAGCCACATGTCCCTCATACCCATAAATCCTCTCTAAGCAGCTAACGCACACAAGTCTCCCTTATTCTGTCTCTAGCCCAGTTCTCTCTTCCACGAGCCGAGCTCTCCGCAGGTATGCCGGAGTAATCCGTGAGGACATGGAGGCGGGCTTTATTACATCTGATGTGATGAAACTGGGTCGTTATAAAGAGGCCGGCGGAGGGAAGGATGTCAGGGCCCAGATGAGCATGGCCTCCAGTGATCAGACAGCTCAGACGTCTACACACATCTTCACTTTTACACAGGGGGAGAAATTACTGCGCTCAGCTGACAAAACGTCCAAATCCAGTCTGAAATCCACTCTACATATCCACATCTCTGACTGGATCCTCAAAGCCGTCTCTCACAGAACAGACCCCATGACTGATTTCCTCTCGCTTTCTTTTTATGAGGAGAATACGTGCTTCATCCCCTCATCTCGTGCGCTGCACTGACACTGATACCAACAGGCAAGTTAAATAAAGTGTGAAATTCCTAACATAAGGATTGTTACACAGATGAAGGGAGCATGAATAAGGGTTGCATATCTTTTTTGTGACTGCTGATGTGTTGTGACCTTTTAACAGAACCGCTGTGTTTTCACACAGACAGATTGGCCACATGTAAGTGAATTTTATGGTGGATTTGTAATGACAAAGGCATCGACTTAAAGCATGTTGACGCCGTGTTAAAGGAGTTCAGACCCAGTCTTAATATCGGACTCATGCAGCTTATGGGTGTTAAAGCTTGACTCCAGCTGTAAACCTAACAACATTGCTCAATCTGTCAATCCTTACATGTATAATTTTCATGGTACAAGTGCTTCATGTTCTTTTATGCATAGTACCCATTTAAAGCTGCAGTGTGTAATCAGGCATCAAACAGAATTGCAATAATCTACTAGCTTTTCTGAAGAAATGTGAATGGTCCTTGCTTATGCAAACCCACCACCACAATACTAAGGTGTTTTGAGTGTTTTTTTTTATTAATTTTTTAGGCTTGCTAGGGCAGTTGCCAAGACATCGCGATGCAGTTTCAAGCTGTTTTGGGTGGTTGCTCACTTTCCCAATTCAAAAAATTATAAATTGTTCCTCTATTTTATATTCCACATCAGCTGACAATGGTAAATTTGGTCATTTATAAATAATAATATTCTGGCATCATTCCTGTCTGCAGCACAGCCGGTTTTGGGCTAATTACAAAAGCTTTAAACTTTACATTTTTAGTACATTTAAAATTCTGCCATCATTTGCTCACCCTCATGTTATTCCAACAACATGCAACCAAAGTCCATGTAACCAAAAGTTTGACACTTCAAAAAGTTAATAGAGACATCATAAAGTTTATCCATATGAATTAATTCCTCTTTGTCTTCTGAATGATCTTCATATGACAGATAAACAGATTTAATTTAGACTATTATTTACATATAAACATTAATAAATTCATATGCATATGGCACATCAAATATGGTAGACGCTTGGATTACTTTTACAATGTCTTTATGAACTTTGTGACGCTTCAAAGTTTCGATTATGGTACTCTCAGGTTCCACTAATAATTGTGTTTCGAAGATGAACAAAAGGTTTATGGATTTGAAATTAAATGAGGGAGAATTAATTATGAGAGAATTTGGTAACACTTTAGTTTAGGGACCAATTCTCAGTTGCTTATTAGCATGTACATTACTAGCATTGGCTGTTTATTAGTACTTATAAAGCACATTAGTGCCTTATTCTGCATGACCATATTCTAGATCCCTTAATCCTTCTCCATACCTAAAGTTAACAACTACCTTACTTCCAATTAATAATAAGTAATTAAGAGTTTACTGAGGCAATAACTAACTAGTGAGTTAAAATAGTGAGAATTAGACCTTAAAATAAAGTGTGACCGAGAATGTTTATGTGTGTGTGAACTAACCTGTCAAAGCTTTAAACTTGTGCTTAATGAAAAACAGGTTGTCCCCATTCAAATTGGTTATTGCTGTGTGGAGTTGCTCAATCAAAGTGCCACAATGTTTCCACACCGAAATTAACCCATGCATTGCTTCCCAGGTGAAAAAGACGTAGTATTAAATGTATTAAAAATATACTTGAAATTCAAGTAGTATGTTTATAATACATTTGTATTCCCAACATGCTTATTTGAAGTGTAAATATATTTCTTTTTCACCTGGGTTGCTTACAGTTGTGTCTCCACAGCGAACTTCTGATGAGGAAGCACTGCAGCTTTAAGGCTTAAAGTGAAGCAGTCGATCTCAGAGTCAGATGTGTGTGTGTGTGTCTTTGATTGGTATGAGTGAGACATTTGTTTTAACAGGCTGAGGTAATGCCATTGTGACACATCTCGGTGTTTGCAGGAAATGCCCAAGGCTGGGAACAGCATTCCAGAGCCCATTACGTCACAGACAGCACAGGGGCTGGAGTGGGTCTGGGAAGATTGCTGGGTGTGGAGGTGCTCTGCTGGGATTTCAGGGATATTGCATCAGGGGACGGAGGAAGTGGAGATGTTTTGGTCAAGAGACAGACTTTTTGGGTCTAACCACTTGCAACCTAATATGCACTCCTAAAAGACAAAGACAGGTGTATCATATGATTTAAACATTTATCATTCCATAATGTGTACAGTTCCACATCCTATTTTTAAAAATGAGCAGAAAATATACATAATATACTGTGGAGCATTCAGTAACTATTCCACTCCAAACACCCTGAAACTAATGCGCTGATATGAACAACCCATAACATAACTTATTTCATCTCCAAAAACCCACATAAGGATCCACTGACATCTACAGACCACAGATGAAAACAGGTTTCCCGCTTGTGGAAATTCTCCCTAATACCTGTGGATTTGCATTCTTACACAGAACATTGTTATGAGTGTGTGGTTGTTTAATGCCGTCCCCGAGGGAACATGAGCCCTGCAGGTATGTAGCTTACTGCACAGCACCTGTTTAAACTAATGAGCTCTTAAGAAGAGAACAGAAGCAGGGTGTGAGAACAAACCCTGACACAAAGATCTCAGCTGTCAGCGGTAATACTGCAGATTACACCTGAGATAAGCACACAGCTTACTGTTTACAGCAGCTGTTAAAAGTATTTAAGTCACACATCAAATATCGGAATGCCATTGCTCTGGATATCAAAATCTATGCACTCAAATGCTGCATGAGCTTTTCTCAGAACTAATTTCACTTGTGTTACATGGCTTTCAAATAAATTCTGTTTAGTTTAATATTTTGTATTGCAATGACAACCAGATGTTTGAAGTGTAACTTAAGTTTCCAAATACATTATGACCACTGTATAATTCAAATTCATAAGGCATAAATAATGGTCATTCTGTTTTAATTCTTTATACTTATGATGAACTAATTATTAATTAAGGAGTCATTTCATAAAACGAGCTAATCACGTCATTTAATAAACAACTGAATACATTGTTCAAGATAGGAATAATCCCATAAATGTTGTCATGTCTTAAATATTACACTATTTTATGATACACCTGGTTAATAAAATTGGAAAGTCATAACACAAACTGCTTTGCATTTATAAATCAGTTTAAAGTGTGAAAAATTCAATCAATGTGTACACTGAGAGATGTTAAGTGATATTTTATCAGGATGGCTCAGATTAATCAGTAGCCTGAAGGAGATTGAGTTAAAGCGTTTTAGGCAGTAATCCCTGTGTGTATGTGTGTGTAATTGAGACAGCCCTTTAACCCTTATTAGCAGTAGCCCAAGGGATCTGACACATACGGTTTGTTGTCCTCATTGTAATCTCTAAATATACTCTAGTCGTCTCCATTCATCCTGTATATCCCTCGTAAATCCAGGATGTTGTATGTTAAATAAGCTGCAATTTAACTTTTATATAGATAATATTTTGATGCAATTTTTTTGGTGATTTTAACATTTTGAGTGTTGACAGAAATTCACTGACAATGGAAGTCTAAGGGTCCACCAGCTAACAAAATATGTGTAAAATATATGTGGTAAAATGTTATTTCAAAATGTTCTCGGAATATTCAAAACATCCATTTTTTAAACTGCGAACTTTAATTGCGAATTGCAACTTAATTGCGATTAGAGAAAACATTAAGGAAATATTTCATTTGATCGTTTTTTGCAAACATTATGAAAACATTTTAAATGTTCTCTGAACCTTCTGAAACCAGTAGTAAGTAGTATCGTTTAGATACATGAATGTTCAACTAAAACGTTTCGGAAAAATTCTCCATAAATGAGGAATAAATCAGATCTGTATACATATAGTTTTTTTACATTTAAAAAAATGATTTATACTCTATTCTTCTCTGTGCCTTACACACAGACACATACTGAAACTGCAGAAAATACATACAATACGGTACAGCCTCTCTATATATATTCTGTATTTCTGTATATGTATATATATATATATAGGCCTAAACTACTTACTACTGGTAATGTTTGCAAAAATGATCAAATGAAACATTCCATTAATGTTTTCTCTAATCACAATTAACTTGCAATTCACAATTAAAGTTTGCAGTTAAAAAAATTATATTTTGAATGTTAAGAGAACATTTTATATATATGTGTGTGTGTGTGTGTGTGTGTGTGTGTGTGTGTATGTCCTTAACTTGTTTTGTTATTGTACTGTGGGATGAGGAACTAGTGAAAAACATTTCACTACATTAATAAATGACAAATAAAGAACCTTGAACCTAAATAATATTTTGAGAAAATTATTAAAGACCAGATTTGAATAATGTTTAATTAATGTTACTGGAAGAATATTTCTTCATAACTTTGAGAGAACCTTGCCAGAACGCCTTGCCATAGACTTTCAATAGAAGCATGTATAAACGTAACATAAGCAACTCACATTTGTTCGTTGAAATATAGCGACTGATGAAAATTACTGATAAATTGTTATATTTTTTACATGCTTGTCTAAACTTCTGTCATTTTTCTATACAGCTAACTTCAGAGCAGACCAAACCAAATGTAAGAAGAATCTTATTTGCTAAATGTATGAATCCGCTGAGAACCCCAAAGGGAGGTTTTGTCAGCTTCAGCTATCTCAAGTGTAGCTAAACACGTGCATTCATGCAGGGAAGTTCAGAGACCATCAGAGATGCTAAACTGCCGAAGGCCCCTCGGTGCGTCTCTTTATCCCCCACTCCAGTTCAACGCTCGCAAGCTGTTTATGTGTATGCATACGTGCGTGTTTGTGTCTGCATGTGTGCGTCCCTGACTTCTCCCAAGGCAGAAAGCCTTGCTTTTTCATTTCAGCAGTGGGAATAGGGCGTTTGAATAGGCCAGTGTACGGCTATATCACATTATTAGTAATCATATCTGCTTAAGACAAGCCTGCTGCTCCAGATGGCTGCTTTCAAGTGCAAATGAAGCAGTGAGACGAGGCCGCCTTTAATACGTACTCATGATTCACAAATAGCCATTGATTTTTTCTGTGTCCCCCTCCATCCAGCCAGTCTGCCGGTATTGAGCTCGGATTAAATGGTCTCCTGGGTTTTTAAAAGGAACATTGATTCTTCTAATTAATTGTGCGCCGTTCAGAAGCAGAATGCATAAACTCGTTCGTATTTGCACTTCAAGTCAATTATTTTGAGTTCGGCCGGACAGGGAACAAACAGGCCCGACATATACGAGGAGCTGATGGGAGTCATTTTGTTTCCTCGGGAAGTGTGAATACTCAAATGAAAGAGAGTTATTTCCATTTTGGCTGTACGTCTGAATGGGAATTGACAGAGGAAGAGGTGCAGTCACCCACTGGGATTTCAGACGCCGTATGAATAACACATGGACGTTTTTATGAGCGCGCTTGTTTTAATGTATTGACAAATGCCTACTTTTCATACCTCATCATTATTTTAAATGAAATACTTTAACGCTGCTCTCAGAAGCACACCATAGACCCTTTTCACAAGACTGTGATAATGCATTTAACGGTCATCAGCATCATAAATCCTCAAAAGATTTGATTTTTAAAGGGGTCATAGGATGCTACATGCACTTTTACAAGTAGTTTGAACTGGTGGCACACAACCACCCTATAATGATAAAAAGTATATACAATTATAACACTTTGTGTTATATCACCTTTGCATCAAATTACAAAATACTAGTTAACGCTAAAGTCCTGTTCACACTACAAGCAACACGCAACGACAAAGCGACACAATCCCATTCTTTTTAACCGGATGGGGTGTGTCCAGCGACGCAACAAAGTTCAGAATCCTTCAACTTTATGCAAATGAAGAGCGACTTTCGGGAGTGACAGCCAATAGGAAAGAAGACGGTAGAGCGCCTGATATCGTTCTCTTCTCAGCCATAGATAAACATACACAATTGAAAAAAAGTAGGCTCTGTTTCTCATTCATTTTTGTTTGTATGTACGAATTTAATTTATATTTATATTATATTTAAGGCCTGTTACACCAAGGTCGATAACTATAAAGATAACGATATAGTTATAAAAATCGTTCTCAATATTAAAGAATAGCAGAGTCCACACTACAGCTATAATGATAAAGGCACAGAGAAACGATATCGTTGGAATCACTTTCAGAATGATTTTTTTTCCCAGCTGATGAACGATACGCTCAAATGACACCCAATCAGAATCCATCCTGCTATAACGAGCGCGGTAATTTAAAGCGGCAGACGAGCATGCACTTAAAATAAACAGACGATATCTCAATTTTTGTCCTGTTTTTGAAAGTCACACTATCGTGGAGTTTTTCTTTTGCTATTTGAGCAAATGGGAATGCAAAAAAATATATTTGTGATTCTCTCCCATTCACTGCTCTTGAAGTTAACCCAACTATGACGACTTCCGCTGCTGAGAAACCCGGAAATGTGAAAAAGGTCCATTGTTTCACAGATTCATGCCAGGGTGCGTAGTGGGAATTAGCTTTTGATGGCGAGCTGCCAAGAGACCAGCGGCGTTATCTGTGTCCGCTCTTCTCGCGAGCCCTGTACACCTCTGCGCCGGAGCGAAAGGTCCTCTCAGCGCTGACAGCTTTGCTATTTAAGACAGGGACGGTCCGTTCCTCCAGATTGTAAGAGTGCTCTAAGAAGCATATTACTCTCCTGATACTTCATTAATCTCCATCAAACGCGGTGACACTGACAGCGGGGACAAAGCAGGGTGCTGCTCTCCTCCCAGCTCAGATAATGCGTGTTTTACAGTAGCCCAGATGTCCACACTCAATAAAACATTTGAGGGAATCAGGCGAGGTGTGTTTGGGGATGTCTGTATTGACTGGCTGCTGTGTGGAGACAGCGATACGGGGGCTGCTCGTCTCTGATTACAGAATTAAAAGAGTGGGCTGACAGAGCGACTGGCAGGCAGAGGGACGGGGATAATTGTATCTGTGGAGGGATTTGGATTTGACCAAAGTGTGCCATCCTGATTATCTCATGCAGGAAGAGCCGCATGACTGAAATTAGACTTGGATTAACCTTTATTTCCTTTTACGGTTTGTTTTTCTTGAGTGAGGAAAAAGGCCTACCCACCGTTGAGATGCTGTGATTGTGAATACAACAAACTTTATAGGAAAACAGTGAGCGCTGATCTAATGAAATCATTATTTAGTAGCATAGTTACTCATTTTAAACAATGTAATCTAACTAGTTTGAGATTACTTTATCAAACTTTTTTAAAACTTACCATTAAACACACCATGTTTACTGTACATAAAGGAAAGAGAAAGAAAATATATTCATTTTTTATATCAACATCATAAAATGCATTAAACATGACATTAAACCAGGATTTCATAAAGTGGGCTTAATGTAAGGGGTTAGTGAGTTGATAAAAAGCTAATAATTCATTAAAACATAAAATAAAAATAATTTAAACACTTGAACAATAAATCAATAAAACTATAACCATGACTGTGAATATATAAAATATGTCACTATATTGCAGCACGTTTGTAATACGTGACAACTAAAGAACCTTGAGCGTAATTAATAGTTTGAGAACATAATTGAAGACCAGATTTGAACAATGTTATTGGAAGAATATTTCTCCATAACTTTGACAGGACCTTGCCAGAACAGACTTTCAGTATAATGTAACATGCATGTCAACTCACTTTTGCTTGTTGAAATGTACTGATGAAGATTACAATGAAAATAAATCATTATATTTTTTTGTATGTACGGTGATCCATTGTCAGCAAATACACAGGGGGACACAGAGGTAAGTGCACACAACAGCAGGTTTATTTAACACAGGCAAGTAGATGAGAGCAGACAACAAATCCAGGCGAGTAAACGGGGAGAAGTAGGGGTTTTTGGTTCTTATCTGTGAGTTAACGAATCCTTTTCCTTTTCCAGGGAATCTGAGGGGAATGGCGGAGAATGGAGAATAGCTCAGTGGAGCGGCTAGCAGGTAGGTAAGAGTCAGGTAAGTAAACATGCAACATCTGAGACCAAACAATGAGAGTGTGGGAGGAGTGCAAGGATATAGTGCTCTTGACGAGTGGTGACAGGTGGTGCCGGTTAGTAATCAGGGGATTGGGATCTGGTGCGCGTAGTTGGTGGTGACTGCGGTGACTGTGACTCTCTGACATCCATACAGTAGCATGTCAAGGTGCAGACTATAGATGTAGCTGTGGTGTCATACGCTTACCTAAACATATATAGACTTCTGTCATATAATTGTAAACATGTGAAAGTGAATATAATATAACGTTAATATTTTTTGAAATATTAACTTCCTCAGAGATATTTCAAGTAAATATTTTATTTTGTCGGGGTTTGGCTGACAAAAACATTACTGAAGGTCACTGATATGATCAAGACATAGTGTTTCACAGCTATACATCACCAGTGTTTAGTAACTTCATTATTTGTTTTATACATGGTGTCATTGTTTAAGAGGTGCTATTTTCCCTTGAATTCAGAAGCATGGTTTTCTAATTTATTTACATGACTGTATGAATATAGTCAAAGCTAAATGGTATGACACACAGTAGGATCTATCGATCTATCTATGGATATATATATATATATATATATACAGTGGGTACGGAAAGTAT
>NW_015549571.1:1004336-1013143 GCF_001515605.1 Sinocyclocheilus anshuiensis
TTTTGTTCACATAATATATGAGTGTACTGTGTATATTTATTATGTACTGTATATATAAATACACACACATGCAGTATATATTTTGAAAGTATTTACATGTATATATTTATATTCATATAATTTATATTATATATAAATATATTTAATATATAAACATAACACTTTCCTTAAATATATACATGCATGTGTGTGAATTTATATATACATAATAAATATAAACAGTACACTCATATATGTTATGTAAACAAAAACTTTTATTTTGGATGCGATTAATCGTTTGACAGCACTAATTTTTATCCATGAATTTCTTCACCTTTTTATATAAGATCATATGTTCAGTGAGTAAAAGCGCATCTGAACAAGCCACAGGATGTGAGGTTTCATCATTCATGTCTGTAACAAACAAGTAGAAGTTCAAACTACTAACCCAAAGTAAATACTTTGGAATAGAACAATATATTATTAAATTATGTTTTAGCATTTAACTGTAATAACATATATGTTTACTGTTAAAAAGTCATTTGTTTAATTTACCCTGCGTGGCGCAGGAAGTTGAGCCACTTGACCACATTTCTTTTTTTATAAGGTATAGTTTAAATAACATGTGTTATAGATACTGTCTTATAATTTCAACTGATAAAACTTATCACGAAATATAGATGTACCTCTGTATAATTTTGAATTACCCAGAGAAAACGTAAGCATACGCCGGCACATCCTGCCCCATGCACTCTCCCCTACAGTACGTGTGTGTAATGGAATGGTAATGACTCGACGGTGTGATCACATTCTCTGCAGGAACCTGGAAAAATAACCCCCACACAATCGGCCCTGAGCTCAGAGCACTCTCTTCCACACACACTCTACAGAGAGACTGCATAAATTGTCATTTTTCTCATATTTACGAGACAAAGTCTGAGCTGCTGATTCAGTGTAGTATAGTATTCCTGGCTGAAATTGCACTCTCAGATATGGGGAAACAAAACCGTTTCTGTATTACTGTGTCTGTACTTCAGGGTGAGATTGAATAGAAGATGTGTATGATAAAAAAAAAAGAGAGAGGGATGACAGAATATTTTCAATTGTAGTACTTTACATGTTTTGATTGTAGGTCATAGAGAGGGATATTTTAGCTCGCTCCACAGGTACACTGGGAAACCATGCATACTGATTTCTGTGCCTGATTTTCATCCCGTGAAAACAAACACACATATTCCTTTGTGATTTCAGCAGTTTATTGTATAATCCCTATTTTCTTTTCTTAGTGAAAGAGGATTTTAGGTATATGATTGATGGGTCCGGACTGCTTTTTATTTTTTAATCTTTGTTCAGGACTTGTCGCTGCAGTGCCTAAAGTTCTGTGCCATCACATTTTAGAGTTAGCTCTTGAGAAAATGGGTCAGCTGAGCAGGAACATTTTCCTTCTTTTGGATCGGTCTCTTTGCAGCATTTTTTCAGCGGCCACTGAGGTTTCTCCCATTAAGACGTTCACAGGGAGATAAGTAGATGTTGGGTTTCTTCTCTCACTCCCAGGGCCGAGTTCTGCTTGCGCTAGCCAAAGCTGAAACCCATTATTGAGGCCTGTTTGTCAGACCTAAATGAGCTAGGAACGACAAGTTGTTTTCTGTGGCTTGGCTACAATGTTTTGTTTTGCGTACAGTGACACTAACATTTGTGGAACAATAATAAAGTTATTTAGAACAGCGCATGTGTAGTTCATAAGACAGAACATAATAAATTGCTCTCGCATGTCAACACGTCATTGCGCAACGATGTCTGGAATGTAAGGGCAACAAGCAGAACTCAATTGCCTTTGGTGGATAAAATACACATCAGGGAGACTCCAGTTGTGTTCTCCACTCTGGGCTGCTTTCATTTGATTTAATTGTAAGAGATTTGTGAAATGAAGAGGAAGGATTAGAAGATATCAAAGAGCGATTAGTGGCTGGTTTTTTGGTGTCTGCGCTACAAATGTTGCCATAGTCATCCATCAGCTGGTGCCACTCCGCCTGGAGGCAGAAACCACAATGGCACCACACCAAGCAAGACAGACAGAATAAAGGACTGCACCCACGAAAGGCCAAATTCTGCTGCCATAAATCATACCAGTGCAGCGCTAACCCCAAAACATTTAGAAAAAATACAAACAATCTCCAACTTTAAATATTGTGGGTTGGAGAGAAATAAACACATAAATGAACATGACAATTCTAAGTGAAAACAATGCAATACAATTTGAAATGCAAAACCTAAGAATGACGCCAAACTGGAAAAGACATTTCATTAAAGGTGCATTTTTGCTTTCATTTGACCGAATAGTATGAGAGGGGAATAGTAACGGCAACAAAGGCGGGTTGCAGTTGTGCAGTATATACAAGGCTTTGGCTCTGACTCATGAATAAACAAATGTTTGATGGTGTCCACTCATGTAAGATGACCACTCCAATCCTGTCAGTAGCAATAAAAAACATGTTTTGTTTTATATGGAGTGGGTTGCCTCATGGGGGCTGACATATTGAGATCACATGACCAGACCAATACATGACTAGCCCAGTAATTATTCTATCATTTAGCGCTGCACAGTGATGAAGCATTTTTGTAGGCCAACCCGGATGGTAGCATCAGCCTTGTTCCTTTCACAAAACCCAATAGGATTTTACCATTTGCTTTTGAATTATTGCAGAAGTAAGCTTTGTGCCCAAGAAAAGTTTATGATTCTGTTTTTGTTCATCATGATAATCATCTTTTGAAGCCAGAATTTTAAATAAATTCAATCACCAGAAGTAAAGAGCTAAACGTAGGCCTTAAACGATCTACACATGACATCAATGTCAACACCATAAAGCTTCCGACAGCCTTTTCAGCCTTGATTTAAAAGCATTTTCCCTGAAAGGCTGAGTTAGAACAAGAATATAGAACATAGAAGAGCACAATTATGAACACAATGAGGTTGTAAAAGTGGACTAGTAGGTAGATGAGTTTACCCGTTCAGTGTGATGACCTTTAGTGTCCCTGACCACCTCTGTAGTCCTATTTAGCCACTTGTTGGCAACCCTTTTCCATCAGATAAACACTTCCGAATCTCACTGGTAATAGGTCAGTTGTTCCTAACCATGCTGCCACTCCAACACTGCACATTTTGTATGTCTCCTAAAACAATCACACCTGATTCAACTCGTTAGCTTATAAGTAGAGACCCTAAGAAATGAAATGGTTGCATCCAGACAAAGGAGACATGCAAAAAGTGCTGTTGGAAACTACTTCTGGCAAGATTCTGAAGTGTTCATCTGATGTTCACATTTACTCTCCTTTAAAGGGTTAGTTCACCCAAAAATGAAAATTAGCTTGTGTTTTACTCACCCTCGAGGCATCCTAGGTGTATATGACTTTATTCTTTCAGACGAATCCAGTCGGAGTTATATTAAAAATTATCTTTGATCTTTCAAGCTGTTTAATGGCACTCAGCGGGTGTTGCAGTTGAACAGTCCACAAGTCGTCAAATAAAGCTCACGCATTCATAATAAAAAGTGCTACCCACGGCTCCGGGGTTTGAATAAAGGCCTTCTGTAGTGAATCCATGTGTTTTTGTGAGAAAAATATCCATATTTCAAACGTAATAAACACTTTTATATCACTTCCGCCAACTGTCATACGCGGAAGCCGTGCCGGCGGATGACGTAGTACGTCGGCGTTGCGTGATTAGTGACGAATGCGGAGAGAGGACAAAACAAAACGCCGGTCACGAATTAGAAGCACAAACCGAAGATTTGCAAAGAAGAATGTCAGAGGATTTCGATATAAACCAAGATGAGACTGGTTTTCCTTTGCTAAAGTAAGGAAGCTTTGCTTCCTTTTGCGTATACGTCATACGCCTTCCGCTGGAACGGATCCGCATATGATAGATAACGGAAGTGATATAAAAGTGTTTATTACGTTTGAAATATGGATGTTTTTCTTACAAAAACGCATGGATTCACTACAGAAGGCCTTTATTCACCCCCCGGAGCCGTGTGAGTGGCAGTGGCAGTAAGGCGATGCAACGGACACTGCTAAGTCACATGACAATGATAACATAGAACATAGCTTTTTAGTAGTCGTGAAATAGTTACTATATAATTCAAAAGTATTTTTTAACAGAACATACTGAATGGAATTTTGAGAAAAGTTATGTAAACATTAGATGTAATTACAAATATCACCAACATGTGTTCAACCTAACTGTTTTGGTTCATTTTTTGAATCAATATGAAATCAAAATTGTTCCTCTTTATACATGTTCCTAGTCTTATCATTGGTGCAAATTACTCCAAATATTAGGCCTAGATTTCAAGTCACATGCATTAATAAAACACTTTACTTTTCTGAATGAATTCCCAAAGCCATCTTATTCCTTAACTCCTCCCATTCAAACCAGGTCGACTCATATAGAGAGACCACATTCCAAATCTTAGAGGACAAAATTCCACCACCCTACATTATTATATTACTGTTATAAATTTGGCTGTGAATTTCACGCTTGAGTCATGCAAAAGCAGTTTTCACTTACCACGTTTCAAATGTATACATTTCTACATCATACCCTACATATATCCAAATTCAACTCATCAGTTATATGATGATGAATCAAATCAGCATGTATGCTTCACTTTATCCAAAAGAAACCAGCAGCTCAGTTCACTGATGTATTGTACAGAAGTTAGAGCATAATGAATGCAGGGTAATTCACATAATGCTTCCTCCTCCAACACAACTACATCTACTGGAGCTTTTTTCCTGCACGGCCAAACGTTTAGAGGAAAGACTTGAAAAGAGCAACATTTTCCCCTAATGGACACATTTTTCTTTAAACATGAGCCTAAGCTGCTTGCGCAGTAAACCCCTCTCCCCTGAGCCTCTGTCTCCACCTCAGTGGTGTCCGAATGGAGGTCCCTTCTCTCATGTGTCATTGAGACACATTTGATATTCTGGCCGCAGTCTTTCCTGTGGTGCCATTTTGAAGCTTCCCCATTGAGGTTCCATTTACCCAGGCCACCGGGAGCCTCCAGCCGGGCGGACTCTCTCCACGCGGTCCCTTCTACTGTAGATCGGCCCCAGCAAGCCGCTCCGCCAATATGTTAATACAACGCTTTCAGAAACAACTCATATTCACGCGGTAGGCAGGCCCAGCTATTTTCACCCCAGTAGACAAAGCACATGTCTCACCTCTGCGCTTTACAAAACACCGGAAAATGACTGATTTTGTTTCTCTCCGAACTAAACATGCAGATTTCTGAAAGGCCATAAATAACAGGATTTATAGTTCTCTGCTTTGAAGTTTTGAAATGCATTAATGCATGTAGAACAGAAACATACAAGTTAACATATTTTGGTGCATTTTCATCTGTCACTTGGTAGAAGCTAGCCAGATGTGTTGCTTGACATGTCCTCATCCTCAAAAACTGAACTAAACCACACTCTTAAAAATAAAACTTCCAAAAAGGGGGTTTTCGCAGCGATGCTTTAGAAGAACCATTTCTGGTTCCCCAAAGAACGTTATACATTCTTAAAAATAAAAGTTCTTTATTGGCATTGATGGTTCCATGAAGAACCTTAAAAAATCCATAGAACCTTTCCATTGCACAAAAGGTTTTTTATAGTCGAAAATGGTTCTTTAGATTTTTAAAATGTTATTTACTCTAAGAAAAAAACAGTTCTTTTAAGTTTTAAAGTTCTTAAAAATGGTTCTTCAATGGCATCACTGTAAAAACCTTTAGTGAAAAAAGTTCTATAGCTTTTAAAAATGTATATAAATTGTGCTTTTAAGAACCGTTCTTTTAAGAAAGTTTCTTTGGGGAACCAAAAATGGTTCTCCTATTTGGAACTTTTTTTGGAACCTTTATTTTCATGAATGTAGTTTGAAGATAATCGAAATAAGCCTTTTTCTGCAAGCTTGTGTAAAAACGAGCCGCTCAGATTTCTCTCCCCCTTTGACATAGAAAGGGGATCTTATAATATTGCCGACCCTTGAACTGCACGTTTCCACCCACGGTGCAAGCGAGAGTGGTGTACCAGCTCTAATGCCATGGGGAAAGTTTGAGCAAAGCATGCTACCTGTTCTGTCTTTGGCTGCACTGATGAGCACAGCACACTGTTTAGAGTCCCAGCCTCAGAGGAGACAAGAGAGCAGTGGATTTATTGATTTATTTACTGTATATTACGCTGCTGCCACAGATCTAATATAAGCATGCGATTTATTTCCTAGCTGTTTACCTTCACAGACATAACCAACTGTTTTTGTCTGTTAACTCATGTGTGTTTTTAACAAACTTGTGTGTATTTGACAGTTTAAGCGCAATAAGACATGAAAGAGAACTTAGTTTAGTACTCACATGCCGTGTGACAGCCGCTTTCTGTGCACATGCTTCGGATGTGTGCCCTCAGAAAACAGTATATCAGAAATTTTAACTAATATGGTTTAAAAAGCATGATTTCAAGCACAGCCCTGTTCTGGAAAAGGGGGCGGGGAGCAGCAACTCATTTGCATTTAAAGATACATGCACAAAAGCGTGTTTCTGCTTCCACTCAAATTAGGCATTTTCAAAATGACCTGTGGGGTATTTTGTGCTAAAACTTCAAAGATAGATTCTGGGGACACCTGAGACTTATATTACATCTTGTAAAAAGGGGCATAATAGGTCTCCTTTAATGGAACCAGAGATGCTAATAAAGAAAGATGATTAAGAGTGATAAGAGTGTATGCAAGGTCGAATAAAGTACGAGTCAAGACAACACTGAGTACAGTGTTTGGTCACCACTTGATTTGCCATGAAGTGAAACTAAACCAACTCCCACAGATCCTGTCATTCCCGTGCCGTCTGGGACCAAATCAATCAATAACTCTGATATAACTCTGTGTTCTGTGCTCCAGCTCGTCTTGTTCGACAATCAAGACTGTGTTCCTGGTTTGCAAGCCAATTTGTCAACTTGCCTGAAATCACATCCTCTCGCACATCAGACGAAATCTCAAAGCAATTAACTTATTGTGTAGTACTTCAATCTAAAGATATGAGATAAGATACCCACACCATTGTACAACAGCTGCGTTTTGCCTTCCTATTTGAGTGTGGGTGTCTTTGTGCGTTAGATTGTGGATAAGCCAGCGCAAGGTAAGCTAGGAGAGCGAGAGCCACAGATGTGGGCCTTTCTAAAGGCTCTGTCTGCCAGCCTGTGTTTACCTGACACTCTGATTGACAGAGGAGTGATTGGAAATATCCCCCACTCACTGGTGCGAGCCCCTGAGTGCAAGGAAAGTGCTTTTGTAGTCTGGCTGTAATGAGCCAAGTTTGAATTGAAGGTTGAAGGAAAACGCTGCTCTCTGGTCACTCTCAGGGAGGAGCTGACACAGTGGAAACGATGCAGCGAACAGAGTCTTAGATCAGGAACGCAGCTGAGAGTGCAGAATGTCTCTGGGCTGTTATCTCAATGCAATCGCGCTAATCTTTTAGCGTGCAACACCGCTGCCACGAACAAACTCCAGAGACTCTTTTCTCCTTCTAGACGTGTAGGACGATACAAAATGATTTTTTTTTCTGTATGATCTCGGTGAGATCATCTTCCGCCCAGTTTTTTCCTGCTCATGCTCTCTGGTGAATAACAAAACAATCTGCCAAATTTGCCCCCCAGACAGTCTAATTTCCTAAGTTAATTTGCTCATTCTGTGCTGTTGAACTCCCTTGACGCACTATGAATCAGGGAGGCATATAGGTACATCAGTTGTCTATCTTAGGGAAAATTAGAAATGGTATTATCCTTTTTTTTTGTGAGATGGTGATGCTAACAAGAATAGTAGAACACAAACTTTCTCTTCATTCCAATTCCTATCGTTAAGAACGAGCAATATTAGCGTGCTTTTTTTCCCCAAACCAAGGAGATCTAATTTCACTGGTCAACTCAATCATGCCGTCACCTGTTAAGAAAAGTTCAGACTTTATGGATTCAGTTCAGAGTTTAAAAAAAAAACAAAAAAAACATGGAGATGAGTTTGTTTCTTCACCAGATTTAGAATCTACAAAAAAAGGTTGTAGCACCAAACACTCGTCCAAAAAATCAGTAGGCAAATAACAATGTGCGTAGATACAAAAAAATACAAGGATAGTGGTACAACTTTTTTGCACATATTTTTGTGACCTCTGAGCAATAAATGAAATAAGCCTTTTGAGCTGAATTTGGACGAGTGCGGATCTCTTTCATCTTTTCATCAGATTTGGAGAAATGTAGCATTACATCACTTGCTCAGCAATGGATCCTCTGCAGTGAATGGGTGCCGTCAGTCCAAACAGCTGATAAAAACATCACAATAATCCACAAGTAATCCACACCACTCCAGCCCATCAGTTAATGTCTTGTGAAGTGAAAAGCTGTGTGTTTGTGACAAACAAATCCATCATTCATCACACTTTAAACTGTTGCTTCTGGCCAAAATTCATTCTATATTCATACGATTGCTTTCGCTAGTGAAAATGTTGTCTCTGCTGAATTAGGAGAGAAATATGCACAGATTAAGTACTGTTTATTAGAAAATCAGTCAAAAACAGTTCTAAACAAATATGTGGGTTTATTTTTATGTGAGAGGACAACTGGGGATGGACTTTTTTCACTGCAGGAAGTGTTATTATGGATTATATACTGTTATTTAAATGCATTAATGATAGATATGTTTGTTACAAACACGCAGCTTTTCACTTCACAATATGTTAACTGATGGACTGGAGTGGTGTGGATTACTTGTGGATTATTGTGATGTTTTTATCAGCTGTTTGGACTCTCAT
>NW_015549571.1:1013793-1027736 GCF_001515605.1 Sinocyclocheilus anshuiensis
CAGATTTAGAATCTACAAAAAAAGGTTGTAGCACCAAACACTCGTCCAAAAAATCAGTAGGCAAATAACAATGTGCGTAGATACAAAAAAATACAAGGATAGTGGTACAACTTTTTTGCACATATTTTTGTGACCTCTGAGCAATAAATGAAATAAGCCTTTTGAGCTGAATTTGGACGAGTGCGGATCTCTTTCATCTTTTCATCAGATTTGGAGAAATGTAGCATTACATCACTTGCTCAGCAATGGATCCTCTGCAGTGAATGGGTGCCGTCAGTCCAAACAGCTGATAAAAACATCACAATAATCCACAAGTAATCCACACCACTCCAGCCCATCAGTTAATGTCTTGTGAAGTGAAAAGCTGTGTGTTTGTGACAAACAAATCCATCATTCATCACACTTTAAACTGTTGCTTCTGGCCAAAATTCATTCTATATTCATACGATTGCTTTCGCTAGTGAAAATGTTGTCTCTGCTGAATTAGGAGAGAAATATGCACAGATTAAGTACTGTTTATTAGAAAATCAGTCAAAAACAGTTCTAAACAAATATGTGGGTTTATTTTTATGTGAGAGGACAACTGGGGATGGACTTTTTTCACTGCAGGAAGTGTTATTATGGATTATATACTGTTATTTAAATGCATTAATGATAGATATGTTTGTTACAAACACGCAGCTTTTCACTTCACAATATGTTAACTGATGGACTGGAGTGGTGTGGATTACTTGTGGATTATTGTGATGCTTTTATCAGCTGTTTGGACTCTCATTCTGACGGCACCCATTCACTGCAGAGGATCCATTGCTGAGCAAGTGATGCAATACTACATTTCTCCAAATCTGTTCACATGAAGAAAAAACTTGGATGACCTGAGTGTGAGTACATTTTCAGTACATTTTCATTTTTGGGTGAACTATTCCTTTAAGGTGAGGGTTTAAGGTAGGGTTGGGGATAGCTAGTTTTGTTTAAGTATTATATAGGCAATGAATAGGCTACCATCTTTTACATGAGCAGTGACATCTTTAGAATCGGGTTTGCAATTAACAGCTAGTATATTCCCATTCATATTTACATTTTGTCACACCAGGGTGACTATGAACATCAAATTGTCCAGCCATGACTTCCTGTTCCACAGGATTCTAAATATGAGGAACACAAAGGCCAAATTCCTTAATCATCCATCACAATGAGAAAAACCAAAGAATAGTTCTGATGTGCAAAACAAGATTGTTGAGCTTCACAAAATAGAAAGTGGCAGTAAGAAAATATCTAATGTATTAAGAATTCCCATTTCAGCCATCAGGGCAATAACCAAGAATTTTCAATTAACAGAAAATGGTACAAATCTGCCTGGAAGAGGACGTGTGTCTATATCATGCTAATGCACGGTGAAGAGGAGAGTCTAGTAAAAGACTCCCCAAGGATCACAGCTGAAGAACTGCAGAAAATAGTTGAGTCTAAAAAATATATCAAACAAACCCTACATCACCACATGTTGTTTTGGAGGGTTTCAAGAAAAAAAAAATCAAGAAAAGAAAACACTCTCATCCAAAAACAAACTCCAGCATATTCATTTGCCAGACTATACTGGAACTTCAAACGGGACTGGTTTCTATGGTCAGATGAAACTAAAACAGCTTTTTGGCAGCAAACACTCAAGATGGGTTTGGTGCACATGCACAGAGATAAAAAGTACCCCATGCATACAATGTAAATATACTGCTGCATCTTTTTATGTTGTGGGCCTATTTTTCTCCGGCAGGTTCATCTTGTTCAGATGCATGGCTTCATGGATTCTATCAAATAGCAACAGATAAAAAATCGAAATCTGACTGCCCCTGCTAGAAATCTTATAACGGGCAGTGGCTGGATCTTCCATCAGGACTACAATCCAAAGAAGAAATAAAAAATATATAAAAATAAAAATCAACAGCACAAAACGAAGCTTCTGGCCTGAACCCTATAGAAAATGAGTGGGTTGAACTGAAGATGCGAGTGCATGAACATGGACCTCAGAATTGGAAAGATCTGGGGAGATTCTGTATAGAAATATGGTCTCTGATCTCTTGTCATATGTTCTCTAAACTCATCAGGCATTATAGGAGAGAATCATAGCTGTTTTCTTGGCAAATAGAGGTTTCAAGATAGTATTGAACATAAGGGTGTCAATAATTGTGGCCAACGTGTATTTGAGATTGCTTTTTCAATTGTTTTAAGTGAAAGGTTAGGTTTTTGTGATTTCTTTAAATAAAAGATCAAAATGATTAACAATGCAGACACAGACTTATTTGTTAATATTTACCAAGGGTGTCAATAATTCTGGCCATATATATAAATACATATACATACATACACACACACACACACACACACACACACATACTGAATTGTAAAAAAAATAATAATAATACTACTAATAATAAACTTATTACAGAAGGTGTTTGTCAAGCTTTTTCTGAAAATGAACTCCTGAAATGAACTCCAAACGAACTTTGTTTTGGCATGATTTTGTTTAAAATTATGTCACGCCAGTTTGTTCTTTCGTTTTGCTTGAAATATATATTGGGGCGTTTACAATTAGGCTATCTGTCCCAACCACTGGGGGGGGAAATGCATGGCCGAGATCATTTCTGAGGCTGGTATGGTGCACTTCATATCATTTAGTCTACATACTACAGCTGTAAATTGTTATTAAGCTATATAATGATATACAGTACATTTCAAGAAAAGTGTGGGTGATTGACAGAATAGCACAACAGCTTTACTCCTGTACAAAGCTTTCATCAGCTACAGGCAAGTTTAATGTTCTAGTTCATTTGAAGGTCAGTGGTCTTTAAATATAATTCATTTTATGAAGTCCAAACTAAGTCAGCTCTTTGCATATCAATATTTGTATATCAATATAATCAATATAACTTGTTTAGATGGCAAATTGTGACCGTTATTGTCTGCATTTGTGCTGGCTTTTTTTTTGTTGCCAATATTAACATCTTTGTTTCACTTATACATATTACACAGTTTACATATTATGTTGCACTGGAAATCCCCACAAAGCTTTCATGGTTAGAAGATTTTATTTCTACATTATTACAAAATATCTATACTTCTATAGCCATTATGTTTCTACGCATGAATGCATTTTCTTTTAGCACCTTGTATTTTTTTCTCTTTACAGAGTGGGTGAGGTTTTTCATTTTTTTTGTGTACTGTGGAAATAAACTACTAAAAATATTTTAATAACAGAAGAGCATGGATCCGTGTGGCTCATCACATCTCTGACACATTTCTGCCTTCTCCATTCAGACTGATCTTCAGAAATGACTGCATATCATTAATCACTCCTGTTACTTGAGAAACACTTGACAGAGCTCAAGTGGCCTCTTACATTAAACCATAAACCTCTTAATTGCTGATTACAAGACCATGAAAAAATGATGCATCAACAGTTTCCCAGCTTGTCTGAATGAGCAGAGTGAACTAGTATTCTTGCAAAATATGTTAGATAAGAAAAAAATAAGTTTAAAGCTTTCTTGCTGATAAACTAAACAGGTAATGATGTAAACGCATCAGAACCAGTAACAAAACAAAGCCTGTAGTTGATCACTACACTGACGGAAACCGTACATCTTCACGGACAAAATTTGAGGGACAACGAGACATCGGAAGCAACCCGGTCAAAATGACAGACATCCCGTCCATCCAATCACAAGGCGAGTTCTCCAACCTAATCTCCAATGCGAGGAGAGACGAAGGGCGGGACTTCCGGTCGGTGACGCAGTTGGCGAAGTGGAAGCCCCGCCGTCAATCAAATTAGGAAAAAAACAAACTGGACTAAAGCGAGCGCAGGCACCGATTAAAATAACCATGCTCGGAGTGTAATTAAACGCAGATATCAGTCTTCGTTAAAGAACTCACGTAATGACCGGTACGTAACATTTGAAGAGCGCGGGAACGGTCGCTTTGAAGCTTTGTGCAGGCTATGTTTATGCTAAGCTAGGCTAATGTTAGCAGGCGGGTGAATCTGAGAGACTTTAAGATCCGCGGAAGAAAGAAATACAGAGCTCAAATCATCCATAAAGCGACACAACGCTTCTGTTATAGCCGATGAAGCCACCTATGCAGCGAGCGCGCCGAGTGACGGGCTCTAACGGCTGTTTTGTGTTGTTGTGTGTGTGTTTAAGCGCCTGAAGGGCCAGTGAAAGCGGGAGTCATGGCGGACAGCAGCAGCGCTCAGGACGGCGGCGGCGCGGAGCAGGTAAACCGGATCAAATCCACACCTCTGTATATTCTCTAATGCATGTGCTTTGGTGAAGTTTTCACTTTGTTCTGTTAAAACACTGGTACTTCCTGTGTGGCCACCCCCTTTCATGTGTTAAACCCGCCCATCGTCAGGACGGACAGCCCTCGTCGCTCGCCCTGCTCGCCGCCACTTGCACCGGCCTCGGTTCGCCCGCCCCCGGAGCAGAGCACGGGGCAAACTACAATAATGCTGCTGCTGGAGGGGTAAGTCAGCAGCTACCGATCTCACCTTTATTAGACCTTACTGTGGATCGAGTGTGAGCCCGGCCGTGTTTACTTTGAACGGCTGGATGTTTACACCCCAAACTTAAGGGGCATTATTAATATACGTGGAAGCTCAGATCTGGCTTAGTCTAAATAAATTCTGTAAATTAGAGTCTGGTTCACAGTGCAGCTTATTCTTAACAGGAACTGTTCAAATAGACAGGAAGACACATTTGTGTTTTAGTTGCTTATTAAGACCAGCATGGAAAAAGTCAAAGAATGGATAATTTATTTAGTCATTTAGCAGACGCTTTTATCCAAAGCGACTTACAAATGAGGACAACAGAAGCAATCAGTTGTAGTATTAAAACAACTAAAAACAGGTCCAAAACTAAAAGCTAAAACTTTATAAATTCTACCTATACACATTTTAAAAATAAAGAGATTAAATAAAAATGACAAATGCATACAACAACATTTCAAAACTTAACATTTAAATGAAAAACAAAAAATAAAGCTAAAAACAATTCAAAATATTAAAGAACAAAAGGTATAAGAGTATAATAATGATTCTAACATAACACTAAGCCACACACCAAAAAACAACTACATATGTGTGTATGTACAACCACACACACACACACACACACACACATACTGAATTGTAAAAAAAATAATAATAATACTACTAATAATAAACTTATTACAGAAGGTGTTTGTCAAGCTTTTTCTGAAAATGAACTCCTGAAATGAACTCCAAACGAACTTTGTTTTGGCATGATTTTGTTTAAAATTATGTCACGCCAGTTTGTTCTTTCGTTTTGCTTGAAATATATATTGGGGCGTTTACAATTAGGCTATCTGTCCCAACCACTGGGGGGGGAAATGCATGGCCGAGATCATTTCTGAGGCTGGTATGGTGCACTTCATATCATTTAGTCTACATACTACAGCTGTAAATTGTTATTAAGCTATATAATGATATACAGTACATTTCAAGAAAAGTGTGGGTGATTGACAGAATAGCACAACAGCTTTACTCCTGTACAAAGCTTTCATCAGCTACAGGCAAGTTTAATGTTCTAGTTCATTTGAAGGTCAGTGGTCTTTAAATATAATTCATTTTATGAAGTCCAAACTAAGTCAGCTCTTTGCATATCAATATTTGTATATCAATATAATCAATATAACTTGTTTAGATGGCAAATTGTGACCGTTATTGTCTGCATTTGTGCTGGCTTTTTTTTTGTTGCCAATATTAACATCTTTGTTTCACTTATACATATTACACAGTTTACATATTATGTTGCACTGGAAATCCCCACAAAGCTTTCATGGTTAGAAGATTTTATTTCTACATTATTACAAAATATCTATACTTCTATAGCCATTATGTTTCTACGCATGAATGCATTTTCTTTTAGCACCTTGTATTTTTTTCTCTTTACAGAGTGGGTGAGGTTTTTCATTTTTTTTGTGTACTGTGGAAATAAACTACTAAAAATATTTTAATAACAGAAGAGCATGGATCCGTGTGGCTCATCACATCTCTGACACATTTCTGCCTTCTCCATTCAGACTGATCTTCAGAAATGACTGCATATCATTAATCACTCCTGTTACTTGAGAAACACTTGACAGAGCTCAAGTGGCCTCTTACATTAAACCATAAACCTCTTAATTGCTGATTACAAGACCATGAAAAAATGATGCATCAACAGTTTCCCAGCTTGTCTGAATGAGCAGAGTGAACTAGTATTCTTGCAAAATATGTTAGATAAGAAAAAAATAAGTTTAAAGCTTTCTTGCTGATAAACTAAACAGGTAATGATGTAAACGCATCAGAACCAGTAACAAAACAAAGCCTGTAGTTGATCACTACACTGACGGAAACCGTACATCTTCACGGACAAAATTTGAGGGACAACGAGACATCGGAAGCAACCCGGTCAAAATGACAGACATCCCGTCCATCCAATCACAAGGCGAGTTCTCCAACCTAATCTCCAATGCGAGGAGAGACGAAGGGCGGGACTTCCGGTCGGTGACGCAGTTGGCGAAGTGGAAGCCCCGCCGTCAATCAAATTAGGAAAAAAACAAACTGGACTAAAGCGAGCGCAGGCACCGATTAAAATAACCATGCTCGGAGTGTAATTAAACGCAGATATCAGTCTTCGTTAAAGAACTCACGTAATGACCGGTACGTAACATTTGAAGAGCGCGGGAACGGTCGCTTTGAAGCTTTGTGCAGGCTATGTTTATGCTAAGCTAGGCTAATGTTAGCAGGCGGGTGAATCTGAGAGACTTTAAGATCCGCGGAAGAAAGAAATACAGAGCTCAAATCATCCATAAAGCGACACAACGCTTCTGTTATAGCCGATGAAGCCACCTATGCAGCGAGCGCGCCGAGTGACGGGCTCTAACGGCTGTTTTGTGTTGTTGTGTGTGTGTTTAAGCGCCTGAAGGGCCAGTGAAAGCGGGAGTCATGGCGGACAGCAGCAGCGCTCAGGACGGCGGCGGCGCGGAGCAGGTAAACCGGATCAAATCCACACCTCTGTATATTCTCTAATGCATGTGCTTTGGTGAAGTTTTCACTTTGTTCTGTTAAAACACTGGTACTTCCTGTGTGGCCACCCCCTTTCATGTGTTAAACCCGCCCATCGTCAGGACGGACAGCCCTCGTCGCTCGCCCTGCTCGCCGCCACTTGCACCGGCCTCGGTTCGCCCGCCCCCGGAGCAGAGCACGGGGCAAACTACAATAATGCTGCTGCTGGAGGGGTAAGTCAGCAGCTACCGATCTCACCTTTATTAGACCTTACTGTGGATCGAGTGTGAGCCCGGCCGTGTTTACTTTGAACGGCTGGATGTTTACACCCCAAACTTAAGGGGCATTATTAATATACGTGGAAGCTCAGATCTGGCTTAGTCTAAATAAATTCTGTAAATTAGAGTCTGGTTCACAGTGCAGCTTATTCTTAACAGGAACTGTTCAAATAGACAGGAAGACACATTTGTGTTTTAGTTGCTTATTAAGACCAGCATGGAAAAAGTCAAAGAATGGATAATTTATTTAGTCATTTAGCAGACGCTTTTATCCAAAGCGACTTACAAATGAGGACAACAGAAGCAATCAGTTGTAGTATTAAAACAACTAAAAACAGGTCCAAAACTAAAAGCTAAAACTTTATAAATTCTACCTATACACATTTTAAAAATAAAGAGATTAAATAAAAATGACAAATGCATACAACAACATTTCAAAACTTAACATTTAAATGAAAAACAAAAAATAAAGCTAAAAACAATTCAAAATATTAAAGAACAAAAGGTATAAGAGTATAATAATGATTCTAACATAACACTAAGCCACACACCAAAAAACAACTACATATGTGTGTATGTACAACCACACACATGGTTAGAAGATTTTATTTCTACATTATTACAAAATATCTATACTTCTATAGCCATTATGTTTCTACGCATGAATGCATTTTCTTTTAGCACCTTGTATTTTTTTCTCTTTACAGAGTGGGTGAGGTTTTTCATTTTTTTTGTGTACTGTGGAAATAAACTACTAAAAATATTTTAATAACAGAAGAGCATGGATCCGTGTGGCTCATCACATCTCTGACACATTTCTGCCTTCTCCATTCAGACTGATCTTCAGAAATGACTGCATATCATTAATCACTCCTGTTACTTGAGAAACACTTGACAGAGCTCAAGTGGCCTCTTACATTAAACCATAAACCTCTTAATTGCTGATTACAAGACCATGAAAAAATGATGCATCAACAGTTTCCCAGCTTGTCTGAATGAGCAGAGTGAACTAGTATTCTTGCAAAATATGTTAGATAAGAAAAAAATAAGTTTAAAGCTTTCTTGCTGATAAACTAAACAGGTAATGATGTAAACGCATCAGAACCAGTAACAAAACAAAGCCTGTAGTTGATCACTACACTGACGGAAACCGTACATCTTCACGGACAAAATTTGAGGGACAACGAGACATCGGAAGCAACCCGGTCAAAATGACAGACATCCCGTCCATCCAATCACAAGGCGAGTTCTCCAACCTAATCTCCAATGCGAGGAGAGACGAAGGGCGGGACTTCCGGTCGGTGACGCAGTTGGCGAAGTGGAAGCCCCGCCGTCAATCAAATTAGGAAAAAAACAAACTGGACTAAAGCGAGCGCAGGCACCGATTAAAATAACCATGCTCGGAGTGTAATTAAACGCAGATATCAGTCTTCGTTAAAGAACTCACGTAATGACCGGTACGTAACATTTGAAGAGCGCGGGAACGGTCGCTTTGAAGCTTTGTGCAGGCTATGTTTATGCTAAGCTAGGCTAATGTTAGCAGGCGGGTGAATCTGAGAGACTTTAAGATCCGCGGAAGAAAGAAATACAGAGCTCAAATCATCCATAAAGCGACACAACGCTTCTGTTATAGCCGATGAAGCCACCTATGCAGCGAGCGCGCCGAGTGACGGGCTCTAACGGCTGTTTTGTGTTGTTGTGTGTGTGTTTAAGCGCCTGAAGGGCCAGTGAAAGCGGGAGTCATGGCGGACAGCAGCAGCGCTCAGGACGGCGGCGGCGCGGAGCAGGTAAACCGGATCAAATCCACACCTCTGTATATTCTCTAATGCATGTGCTTTGGTGAAGTTTTCACTTTGTTCTGTTAAAACACTGGTACTTCCTGTGTGGCCACCCCCTTTCATGTGTTAAACCCGCCCATCGTCAGGACGGACAGCCCTCGTCGCTCGCCCTGCTCGCCGCCACTTGCACCGGCCTCGGTTCGCCCGCCCCCGGAGCAGAGCACGGGGCAAACTACAATAATGCTGCTGCTGGAGGGGTAAGTCAGCAGCTACCGATCTCACCTTTATTAGACCTTACTGTGGATCGAGTGTGAGCCCGGCCGTGTTTACTTTGAACGGCTGGATGTTTACACCCCAAACTTAAGGGGCATTATTAATATACGTGGAAGCTCGAAGCTCAGATAGTCTAAATAAATTCTGTAAATTAGAGTCTGGTTCACAGTGCAGCTTATTCTTAACAGGTAACAGGAAAATAGACAGGAAGACACATTTGTGTTTTAGTTGCTTATTAAGACCAGCATGGAAAAAGTCAAAGAATGGATAATTTATTTAGTCATTTAGCAGACGCTTTTATCCAAAGCGACTTACAAATGAGGACAACAGAAGCAATCAGTTGTAGTATTAAAACAACTAAAAACAGGTCCAAAACTAAAAGCTAAAACTTTATAAATTCTACCTATACACATTTTAAAAATAAAGAGATTAAATAAAAATGACAAATGCATACAACAACATTTCAAAACTTAACATTTAAATGAAAAACAAAAAATAAAGCTAAAAACAATTCAAAATATTAAAGAACAAAAGGTATAAGAGTATAATAATGATTCTAACATAACACTAAGCCACACACCAAAAAACAACTACATATGTGTGTATGTACAACCACACACAAAGAATAGTTCTGATGTGCAAAACAAGATTGTTGAGCTTCACAAAATAGAAAGTGGCAGTAAGAAAATATCTAATGTATTAAGAATTCCCATTTCAGCCATCAGGGCAATAACCAAGAATTTTCAATTAACAGAAAATGGTACAAATCTGCCTGGAAGAGGACGTGTGTCTATATCATGCTAATGCACGGTGAAGAGGAGAGTCTAGTAAAAGACTCCCCAAGGATCACAGCTGAAGAACTGCAGAAAATAGTTGAGTCTAAAAAATATATCAAACAAACCCTACATCACCACATGTTGTTTTGGAGGGTTTCAAGAAAAAAAAAATCAAGAAAAGAAAACACTCTCATCCAAAAACAAACTCCAGCATATTCATTTGCCAGACTATACTGGAACTTCAAACGGGACTGGTTTCTATGGTCAGATGAAACTAAAACAGCTTTTTGGCAGCAAACACTCAAGATGGGTTTGGTGCACATGCACAGAGATAAAAAGTACCCCATGCATACAATGTAAATATACTGCTGCATCTTTTTATGTTGTGGGCCTATTTTTCTCCGGCAGGTTCATCTTGTTCAGATGCATGGCTTCATGGATTCTATCAAATAGCAACAGATAAAAAATCGAAATCTGACTGCCCCTGCTAGAAATCTTATAACGGGCAGTGGCTGGATCTTCCATCAGGACTACAATCCAAAGAAGAAATAAAAAATATATAAAAATAAAAATCAACAGCACAAAACGAAGCTTCTGGCCTGAACCCTATAGAAAATGAGTGGGTTGAACTGAAGATGCGAGTGCATGAACATGGACCTCAGAATTGGAAAGATCTGGGGAGATTCTGTATAGAAATATGGTCTCTGATCTCTTGTCATATGTTCTCTAAACTCATCAGGCATTATAGGAGAGAATCATAGCTGTTTTCTTGGCAAATAGAGGTTTCAAGATAGTATTGAACATAAGGGTGTCAATAATTGTGGCCAACGTGTATTTGAGATTGCTTTTTCAATTGTTTTAAGTGAAAGGTTAGGTTTTTGTGATTTCTTTAAATAAAAGATCAAAATGATTAACAATGCAGACACAGACTTATTTGTTAATATTTACCAAGGGTGTCAATAATTCTGGCCATATATATAAATACATATACATACATACACACACACACACACACACACACACACATACTGAATTGTAAAAAAAATAATAATAATACTACTAATAATAAACTTATTACAGAAGGTGTTTGTCAAGCTTTTTCTGAAAATGAACTCCTGAAATGAACTCCAAACGAACTTTGTTTTGGCATGATTTTGTTTAAAATTATGTCACGCCAGTTTGTTCTTTCGTTTTGCTTGAAATATATATTGGGGCGTTTACAATTAGGCTATCTGTCCCAACCACTGGGGGGGGAAATGCATGGCCGAGATCATTTCTGAGGCTGGTATGGTGCACTTCATATCATTTAGTCTACATACTACAGCTGTAAATTGTTATTAAGCTATATAATGATATACAGTACATTTCAAGAAAAGTGTGGGTGATTGACAGAATAGCACAACAGCTTTACTCCTGTACAAAGCTTTCATCAGCTACAGGCAAGTTTAATGTTCTAGTTCATTTGAAGGTCAGTGGTCTTTAAATATAATTCATTTTATGAAGTCCAAACTAAGTCAGCTCTTTGCATATCAATATTTGTATATCAATATAATCAATATAACTTGTTTAGATGGCAAATTGTGACCGTTATTGTCTGCATTTGTGCTGGCTTTTTTTTTGTTGCCAATATTAACATCTTTGTTTCACTTATACATATTACACAGTTTACATATTATGTTGCACTGGAAATCCCCACAAAGCTTTCATGGTTAGAAGATTTTATTTCTACATTATTACAAAATATCTATACTTCTATAGCCATTATGTTTCTACGCATGAATGCATTTTCTTTTAGCACCTTGTATTTTTTTCTCTTTACAGAGTGGGTGAGGTTTTTCATTTTTTTTGTGTACTGTGGAAATAAACTACTAAAAATATTTTAATAACAGAAGAGCATGGATCCGTGTGGCTCATCACATCTCTGACACATTTCTGCCTTCTCCATTCAGACTGATCTTCAGAAATGACTGCATATCATTAATCACTCCTGTTACTTGAGAAACACTTGACAGAGCTCAAGTGGCCTCTTACATTAAACCATAAACCTCTTAATTGCTGATTACAAGACCATGAAAAAATGATGCATCAACAGTTTCCCAGCTTGTCTGAATGAGCAGAGTGAACTAGTATTCTTGCAAAATATGTTAGATAAGAAAAAAATAAGTTTAAAGCTTTCTTGCTGATAAACTAAACAGGTAATGATGTAAACGCATCAGAACCAGTAACAAAACAAAGCCTGTAGTTGATCACTACACTGACGGAAACCGTACATCTTCACGGACAAAATTTGAGGGACAACGAGACATCGGAAGCAACCCGGTCAAAATGACAGACATCCCGTCCATCCAATCACAAGGCGAGTTCTCCAACCTAATCTCCAATGCGAGGAGAGACGAAGGGCGGGACTTCCGGTCGGTGACGCAGTTGGCGAAGTGGAAGCCCCGCCGTCAATCAAATTAGGAAAAAAACAAACTGGACTAAAGCGAGCGCAGGCACCGATTAAAATAACCATGCTCGGAGTGTAATTAAACGCAGATATCAGTCTTCGTTAAAGAACTCACGTAATGACCGGTACGTAACATTTGAAGAGCGCGGGAACGGTCGCTTTGAAGCTTTGTGCAGGCTATGTTTATGCTAAGCTAGGCTAATGTTAGCAGGCGGGTGAATCTGAGAGACTTTAAGATCCGCGGAAGAAAGAAATACAGAGCTCAAATCATCCATAAAGCGACACAACGCTTCTGTTATAGCCGATGAAGCCACCTATGCAGCGAGCGCGCCGAGTGACGGGCTCTAACGGCTGTTTTGTGTTGTTGTGTGTGTGTTTAAGCGCCTGAAGGGCCAGTGAAAGCGGGAGTCATGGCGGACAGCAGCAGCGCTCAGGACGGCGGCGGCGCGGAGCAGGTAAACCGGATCAAATCCACACCTCTGTATATTCTCTAATGCATGTGCTTTGGTGAAGTTTTCACTTTGTTCTGTTAAAACACTGGTACTTCCTGTGTGGCCACCCCCTTTCATGTGTTAAACCCGCCCATCGTCAGGACGGACAGCCCTCGTCGCTCGCCCTGCTCGCCGCCACTTGCACCGGCCTCGGTTCGCCCGCCCCCGGAGCAGAGCACGGGGCAAACTACAATAATGCTGCTGCTGGAGGGGTAAGTCAGCAGCTACCGATCTCACCTTTATTAGACCTTACTGTGGATCGAGTGTGAGCCCGGCCGTGTTTACTTTGAACGGCTGGATGTTTACACCCCAAACTTAAGGGGCATTATTAATATACGTGGAAGCTCAGATCTGGCTTAGTCTAAATAAATTCTGTAAATTAGAGTCTGGTTCACAGTGCAGCTTATTCTTAACAGGAACTGTTCAAATAGACAGGAAGACACATTTGTGTTTTAGTTGCTTATTAAGACCAGCATGGAAAAAGTCAAAGAATGGATAATTTATTTAGTCATTTAGCAGACGCTTTTATCCAAAGCGACTTACAAATGAGGACAACAGAAGCAATCAGTTGTAGTATTAAAACAACTAAAAACAGGTCCAAAACTAAAAGCTAAAACTTTATAAATTCTACCTATACACATTTTAAAAATAAAGAGATTAAATAAAAATGACAAATGCATACAACAACATTTCAAAACTTAACATTTAAATGAAAAACAAAAAATAAAGCTAAAAACAATTCAAAATATTAAAGAACAAAAGGTATAAGAGTATAATAATGATTCTAACATAACACTAAGCCACACACCAAAAAACAACTACATATGTGTGTATGTACAACCACACA
>NW_015549571.1:1027826-1036535 GCF_001515605.1 Sinocyclocheilus anshuiensis
ATATGTATGTACACCCACACACACATACATATATATATATATATATATATATATATACACACACACATTTATAAATTCAATATATAATTTCATTTCCATTTCCATTTAGTTTGTTGAAGTATTAAAATAACTCCAATAAAGACCTATACAGACATAATAAATTCAGACATAATTTAACTAAAGAAAGAGGAGAAATAAAAAGCGATACTTATTGATCATGATAGGTTTGATTTTATAGATGGAGATTGTGACGAGAGGGGCGGGGCCGAGAGCTGTGGGAACGGAGCGAGGCCGGTGGAGTAATTGCTAATGCGCACTGACAGATTTATTTTGTAAACAACCTAAAGTTAAGCTCTTCTTTGGCGTGGGTTAGGATGGTGTATGCGGTGTTAAATTTTACATTCAGCTCTGCCAGTTGCACAGAACGGCTGGCGGCTAGGGGTGTGCGATATTGACGAAATTATATCTCTATTTTCTGTGATTTTTATCGATAACGATAATTTGACTGAGTGTTACTGTGCTGATATCTTAAGTACTACCGTGGACAGCTAACTCCTAAAGTTCTTGATATTCTTCATGTTCTGTGTGGTGGTCAGTTCACAGCAGTGATAGAAATGAATCTTTACCAATAAGTTTAAATAGATTTTTACCTTTTATGGTCATATTTACCTTAAAGCCATTTTTTATAATTTGAATCAAATTCTTATATTTAATCAGTCAATTAGGCTATAATAAGACATTTGGGCTGTTATTATAAAGCAAATTAAAGCATCAACAAAATTAATCTTTGCAATGCAGAGGAAACACAGAAGCTGCATCTGAAGTGGCATTTAGATGCATTTACACACAGATTAATGCAGGACATGAATGCATTTAACTTGCAGTTACACATGCATAAATAATGTTGTAATATTGTAAACATAAAATGTTGAACACTGATAATTGAAATATTTGAAACTTTAAATGTGAAATTAAAACCGCCAGTAGGTGGCAGCAAGTCACTGTTGATAAGTTAGTCATTGCGATTGAACCGAATCATTTAAACGGTTGATTCATTCAAGAGCGAAACACCGTCATGTTGCTCCGAGATGAGAAACAGTGCTGTGGCTTTGTTTGGAATTATTTTTGTTGGCAAAAACAGGCAATATGCTGTCTAAAACGTAAGTCTCTTAATATTAACTTCTGGTTTATTGAACAGTTGTATAAAATCAGTATCACATTTGTAATCCTGATTTTTGGAGAAAAAAATGGCACTCTTCTTATGGTATTGATTAACTATATGAAATGATATAAAGGCCCCATATCTTGAATTTTGTGATGCATTTTAATAGACTGAATCATGCAGTGAAAAAAACGCACTCTAACCTACTAGACTTCATCACGTCATGTATGCGTGCACTCTGTAGGTGTGTTTTGTTTGGATTTTGCAATATACTCGATAATGTCAAATCGCACATCGTAAAACATCAATTACGAAATGTGTAGATTCAGTGGAGAACGCTGTTACCTGCAAACTCCGTCCCACAGGCTTTAAAGTGAATGCAGCGCATAGAGCACAGTGCATTTTCATAGCAAAGTCTTTCAACCATTCTCTCCGAAAACTGTACGCCTTCTTTTCGGCTGGTGGATCAACATTCACCACATGATCGCTATCACCAGCACCATTATTTGTAACTTTAGGTGGTTTACGAAAGAAATCTGTCAGTGTTCTTTTTCATTTTCCCTCTTCTTCAGCCCTTTACATTCCCCGCGGTAGTTAGCTCCCTGTAACCTGACACTGGAAAGCTGTGACTGGGTGATTGACGGCTAATATTAACCAATCTAAAATCTGCATTGAAGTTAAGAATGTAAAGGTGAAGTTTAATTGGTTATGTAGCCTAACGTTTTTGATAGCACTCAGAGGCACATACTCTGAACGTTTTTAGAGAAATGAAAACAGGTCGCACGACAACAATTATATGCACTCGCACAAATGCTCCCAACTATATTTTGAGGTCGCACAGATTAAATTTTGGGAGCATATGCGATTTCGAGCCTTGTGTTACAAAGTATAATCAAATAGAAAAGATATTTTAAATTGTAATAATATTTTACAATATTACCCTTTTACTGTACCTTTGGTCAAAATAAATTAGTGACTTGATGAACAAAATAAATTTCTTTCAAAAACATAAAAAATGGGTAATTTATTTAAATTTGTATTTCCAGTTTTTCAGCTTTTTTTAATTTCTTAAAAAATAAATAAATATAGCCCTCACTAATGGCATTTCGCAGCAGTACAGAAAACACAGAAGACATGACTGGATACTTGTGTAGAGTTTATGATCATAATGTTTGTCTCTCCAGGTATAGGTACTCATAATTTCACAAACACAACTCAGAAAACAAAGCAAAACCTAAACTCTTGAAAATTTGATCACACTAACCAGGAAAAAAAAAAAAATCATGAGATTGTGCAACACAAATGAAGAAAAAAAAGTGCACTGCAAATTTCCAAAATTGGCTTAAAATTTTTAAGCTAGTACAGAAATACAGCAAAAGCTGAATGATGTGCTTCTTTGCCACCAATAAGAGACTTCCAGTGATTAAAAAATGTCCCCCCAAAAAAAAAACCCAGGTTCACAAATTACATTCTATTTAGATATATTTGAAACGTACTTTATTTTCCCCATTTCATAGTATGTTTATATATTTATGTATAAATGTGTGTATGTTTGTATTAGGGATGCACCGAATGTTCGGCAACCGAAATTATTTCGAAATTATACACCGAAAGAGCTTTTTTTTTTTTTTTGCTATTTTCGGCCGAATCATTTCAGTTAATAGGCGAAAAGACCGAATAAATTGTACCAAACTATGATGTCACATGAACAAATAGAGGCGCGCACTAATGCAGCAAACATGTCTGCAGTGTAAAAGTATTTAAAACTGTCAGAGAAAGTCGCAAAAATCATTACAAGCACCGACAGCGAGAGACTGCTTAGGACTGCATCGCAGGTCTTCGATGAGAAGAGGAAGGGTGGTTGTTGCTTTTTACTGTATGATGATTGAAATCGCGAAATGGCCTTAAACAATCAGTAAATAAACTGCAGAACGTTGTGTTTCATAATACACGCATGAATTGCATATATTCTGACAGCGCTGCATGAGCTCGCGGCTCTATCTGCTTATAGCCAGGGTTCAAAGTCCAAAGCGCAAGAAAATCTGCGCTGAAAAATACAGTAAAAAATACATGCCTGATTCAAGTCTCAAAAATGGCCAAAAAATATTATTTTACTAACTTACTAATTTGAAGTTAAATTGTGCTTTGTTGATATAATGTCTGCTAGAATGTTAAAAAATGTTCAGTGTTAAGTAAATATTTTTAAATTGTTGTTTTATAATTGATTTTTTTTCTTTGAAAAGTAAGACAAAACAGTAAAAATCACATTTTAGCTGTTTAATTTATGCAATGGTGAGAAGAAATTGGCAAAATACGGGGGAAAAAATACAACAAAAACGTGTTCAGTATTCGGCCTTCGGCCCAGTGTTTCATTTTGTTTGGCTTCGGCCAAGAATTTTCATTTCGGTGCATCCCTAGTTTGTATATATATGGTAAGTGATTAAAATTTTTAATCTAATTAATTACATGATGTGGCGATTTAATTAATCGAAAATTAATCACATCAAATTTGGCTGAGAAATTACTCCCAAAAAATAATTTAAAGTCATTGTTGTGTAAAGCATCAAACAGACATTAAAAAAAGCAGCTTCAGCAAGAAATATTTTGTTTGATTCAACATAAAATTTATTACATATACTCTTTTGGACCATGTGAAATGTCAGATGATCCACATAGGTCTGGGGCGGGGCAAGTGCGTTAAATGCGTTAATAATTTTAACGTGTTATTTTTTCACCGTAATTAATCTAATTATCGCGTTAAATTACCAGCCCTATTTTGCTAAAAGGCAAATATTAGTGGAAAATTGGATTGTTTTGAGGGTCACGTTCACTAGTATTTCAGACTAAATTCAAATAATTTTCATACGCAGGATGGGTTTATCCGTGTTCCTTGGCTCCATGTTTTGCATCAGTCACTATAGTAACAGCAAGAGATGAGGACGTGTTCATTGTTATTGGATCTTCCCGTGTACATGCACCGTTGTGGCATCACTTTTAACATCTTGTTCTTTTGTGAACCCGTTTCCTCCCTAGAACGCAGACCTCTCAGTGCAGTTAACAGGGTCGTCTGAAAGGTGGGAGGCGGTGAAGGACGAGTCGGGTGTCCTGCATCTCCACGGCACGGGTATCTGATTTCAAATTTCTTAAATATTAATTAAAATTCAAAACAATTTATGTCGGCTATCGGCCACCCTGCTTTCCAAGATATTGGCATCAGCACCGGCTGTCAAAAAACCAATATCGGTCAACCACTAATTCTAACTACGTTCTCTAGGCTCCATCACGCAGTGAGTTGTTGCCCTGCATCATATTTGTCATCAATCAACTGTATGAAATGTCAGATGATCCACATAGGTCTGGGGCGGGGCAAGTGCATTAAATGCGTTAATAATTTTAACACGTTATTATTTTTTCACAGTAATTAATCTAATTAACGCGTTAAATTACCAGCCCTATTTTGCTAAAAGGCAAATATTAGTGGAAAATTGGATTGTTTTGAGGGTCACATGTTCACTAGTATTTCAGACTAAATTCAAATCATTTTCATACGCAGGATGGGTTTATCCGTGTTCCTTGGCTCCATGTTTTGCATCAGTCACCATAGTAACAGCAAGAGATGAGGACGTGTTCATTGTTATTGGATCTTCCCGTGTACATGCACCGTTGTGGCATCACTTTGAACATCTTGTTCTTTTGTGAACCCGTTTCCTCCCTAGAATGCAGACCTCTCAGTGCAGTTAACAGGGTCGTCTGAAAGGTGGGAGGCGGTCTGCTTCCGCAAGTTTCTTGTCCAGAATGCTTTGTTAATACAACATTAGTCAGCAGTTGCCTACTGTAGCTGTTTTAAGTGCATACTATTTATTTAACACAATATCTGTCAGCAACTATAACTAAGCTGCAATCTGCAGGGGAGTTCTCATCTGAGCTCATGTTTGGAACTAAAGCTCTCAGAGAAACTATGTAATGACATGATAAATTGGTCCTCAATCCCCCTGTACAACACCTGACCTAGTTCAAGAGCAAGAATCTCTCTAACTCTCTCAGCCCAATGTACAACAACCTTTATTTACCAGGCACATTGGACTAGCAGGACATTTGCGGCTTAATGCATAGAATGGGAGACCATCATGGTAGTTTGTTAGGAGTGTCATGGCTTCATTAGCTGGGGGATTCTGCTATATGTGCATATATATGCATGTGCATGGCTTACCATTTACAATGAATCATCACAAAAACTGATTAGCCTTTATCATGTTTGATGTTACTGATTTTGAAATTCAGTAAAAAGTCACAACTTGCATAAATCTGTAGAAAACATTACTTTTGTGATTGGTTACTGTGTGATTTTTGGTGATATCTTTTATGGCTTTTTGCTCAAACATGGCACACAGTGACGTAAGGCCACACCAATAACGAGACATTTATTAGCATCCACACCAACAGCTTTGTCATCTGCTGCTTGAAATGTGCAAGTTCTTTAAACTCGTTTGGATTTTCATTGGCTGTCAATTTTTTATCGTTCATCAGTAGAAAAAAAATGTTCTTAGAGTGATTCCAACAATATATTTTCTTTGTGTTTTATCATTGTAGTTGTAGTGTATGAACTTCCTTGTTCTCAAAGAATTAGAACAATTATTAATACTGAATAGTTATCGTCTTTCGTGTGAGGAACTTTAACAGTGTGGATGAATTGCAGGAATGCAGACAGGCTCTTTAAAGTAACTTTTTAAATTAAATTAAGACGACAAGCCTGCTGTGCTTTAAAAATGTTATGAAAAATAGTTAATTACTTTACATTCCACTAATCTGTCCATGCAGGTCCAAGGAGTTCAGAACCTCCAGAACCTTCAGCTCCAGACGGCTCCAGCTCAGCAGATTACTCTGGCCCCGGTGCAAACGCTGTCTCTGGGTCAGGGTGGTGCAGCAGTCAGCCTGACCTCCGGACAGATGCCTAACCTGCAGTCGGTGACGGTGAACGCTGTGGGCCAGGCAGGCATTCAGTTCCAGCAGTCTGAGGACACAGACAGCACTGGAGGTACTGCAGCTCCTGTTTCAGGAAGTCTGATGAAAATGTCTGTAGTAATCTTCTTAATAGGGGAGAAAAACATGTAGGTAGATGTAGGGCCCTATGACGGCTTTCATTTATTTTTTCGCAAATTACTTTTTATTTTATTTTTTTACTCAATTAGTGTTTTCCATTTTAATTTGTCTAGAGCCCATTTTAATGGTTTAATTGTTAAAATTAAAATAATCAAAAGGGATATCTAATCAATTGAATTCATACAAAGTATTTTAATAATTTCTTAACATTTGAACAATATTAGTACCCTGTGGGATGTTTTTTTATTATTATTATTATTATTACTTTTTATTATTTATTTCAGAAATTGTGTTGTGTTTTTTTTAATTCAGTGCATACAAATTCAACTAATCTTTTGAACTAATCACATTTAAACAGTCCCTTTCTTTTATGGCAAACAAAGTGCTACACAACAGAGATTTACTGATTAGATTACAATTGTGTGGTAGTCCTTAAATAATGTTTTCATTCTACTGTACAACAGCAACATTTCTGTCAATTTCTTTTATTTATCTTTTATTTTGGAGGGTTTTAATAAAGATCTATGAGTTTGTGCGTATCTGACGATAGTTTTATTTAATAAAATCAAGGCAGCTTTATAAAGTTCATGTGGACTGTAAACACATTTATTTACCCAAATTCTGTGAAATTCAACATTATACACTAAAATCAATTTTTTTGACTGGATTCCATCCATGTCTTCCACATCATGGAAATCATAGGGCCCTGTGAAGGTGACCATCTAAAGTAAACTAGATGAAGCAGTCCAGAAGAATCATTTAGAGTGACATTGCAGAGGGAAGATGTGTTTAGCGGTAATGATGCAGTGCTGTTAGTGTAACGCTGATCATACTATACTCTATAGATATTCAGATTAAGGAGGAGCCTGATTCGGAGGAGTGGCCTCTGGATAGTAGCTCTACGCTGAATGCCAATGACCTCTCTCACCTTCGTGTTCGTTTAGTGGAGGAGGAGATGGAGGGATTGAACCAGGAGGGCAAACGTCTGCGCAGGGTCGCATGCACCTGCCCCAACTGCAAAGAGGGAGGCGGGAGGTGAGATCACACTGCTGAGAGCACATTTCCTTTAGCACGTATCCTCACTTAGTTTTGAGACACGGTACAATTTCTGTGTTTATATTGTAATAATATATATGTAATACACTACACTTTTTGTTTTACTACACGTCTTCATCACTGGATGTGTGTAATATATTTCCATTCTGACTGTACATTTCTAATTATATGTTGTAGGGGATCTAACGTGGGCAAGAAGAAACAGCACGTGTGCCATATAGCCGGCTGTGGGAAGGTATACGGGAAGACGTCTCACTTGAGAGCTCACCTGCGCTGGCACTCGGGAGAGAGACCCTTTGTCTGCACCTGGATGTTTTGTGGGAAGAGGTTCACGCGCAGTGATGAATTACAGCGACACAGGAGAACACACACTGGTACTCCTTCTCTCACACACACACACACACACACACACATATATGTAGTGACTACTTCTGTTCTAAAACCTAGCCAACTGCTTACATAGGCAGCTAGTGTCTAAGGCGACATCATGACCCATATAGAGTCTGATTTGGAACACTCCAACATGTTGCTAAGGTAACAGTGCAGCTAAAAAGTAAAACAATATTGGTTATGAATTTATAATATTGAACATTTTAACTGATGCGTTAAGCTTTCCTCCAATGTCAGCTTAAAAAAAAACATATTACTGAAAATGTCTGTAAATAATGTATCTTCCAGCATAGGGTGATGTCAGTATCTACTAGGGCTGGGCGATTTGGCAAAAAATTAAAATCTTAATTAAAAAAAATTTTCCAGAACAATTCTTTTTTTTTTTTTTTTTACGATTTTTAACTAGTCAACTTAAAAATGTAAACTTTTTCTTTATTAACCCTCTATTTAAAGAAAATTCAAGTTAAAAGAAGTTCACTCCCATCTTCTTGCATGTTTTTCCTATTCCACTGCCCGCGTTGCATCTTTGTCAACACAAAAGCGAATTCTGTGTGAATGGCGCCTAGTGGTACGAGCACGTCACATGAGCGGTTAATCACGTGCGCCGACATGCGCTTGGATCATTCTTTTCTCTTTACTGCAGACCTGCCAACCTGTACGCATTTTGTGTAGCGGATACGCATTTTGACCTCAAAGTACGCTGGTACAATTTGTCACTCTAAACTACGCAAAAAAACCTGGTGACGCCTCTGTCCACGTGCAGTATTCAAAACAAGCAACAGAAAAAGATGAAGAGTTCAACCAATCAGAGCGATTGGAAAAAATGAGGGGAAAAGAAACATTTAGCGCATTGTTGTTGTTCTGCCGGCCGGCACACCAAACATCCTCACCGCCACGGCTGCAGCTTCTCAGTGACAACATAGTGACGCCGCTCGCATCATTCACAGTCGGGTTATTAGCAGAGAACACAGAGCAGGACTTGAATTTCGGCGCGGGATTGC
>NW_015549571.1:1036619-1049718 GCF_001515605.1 Sinocyclocheilus anshuiensis
CTGAATTTCTGACCATTACCGCCCACTCCCGCAACGTGCGTGGCACGCTCCCGCAAACATTCTATTGTCAATTTTGCTCTATTTCTTCAACGAAAATAGTTCCAAATATAGTAACCGCTCAGCCGCTGCGCATCTCTAAAAGCAAACACAGCGGCGTTTAATTCATGAATGAAAGTGCGTTTTTGAACGAATCTAGTGAGTCAGTGATTCATGATTACCCATTCATAAAGACATGGTGGATTTAGTTTCATTTTTAGCGTACAATTTCAGTTATTTAAATCATTTAATATTTCTGTATTCAAAATTTTATATTTAAAACATTAATCTCCACATGAATGTATGAATTTAATTGCACTCATGCCACCTCTGAGAATCATTAAACGTCTGAAAATGTACCTACAAGCCACTTTTGTGTTCTTCTGTGCCACCTCTGTAGTACAAATTAATTTTTAATTTCATATGATTGGTAACTTTTATTTGTCGTCTTGTACTACTTCTTATATTGTTTTAAATAGAAATTTTAAAAAGCTTATAAACATACATTTTTGAATTTGACATAGATGAAAATGATGCCATTACAAAGGTAAAAAGAAAATGCCCCTGTAAGTCACTTTAAAGAGTCAAATGTCACCTCATATTAGGAAGGATAATTTTTGATCAGAATTTTTGATTATTGATCAGAAGCTGCTCCTAAATTTTTTAAATTAGGAGGACAAGTACTCCTAATTACAATAAAAAACTGCTCTTAAACTGGGTGTGTGGCAGGTATGGCTGTGGAATGGGGTTTGGCTGAGGAAAAATTTTCAGTCAAAAGATTTTCTTTTGCTTTAACCCCTGCATTGTCACAGTAAAGTGTTTATTATCTTAATGTTCTTTTTGAATATCATCATTCAAAGCGTTTCTGTCTTCTTTCATTCAGTTAGGGATAGCTGGCTGTTTTTGTCCATATTAGGAATTTCCTGGAGCGTCCTGAGTTCTATTTCTTCTATAATGTATATGTGGATTTTCTGCGCATCCAGTGTGAATAAAACACACATTACATGTGTTCATAGCACTAAACAATGGCCAATCCATAAAAACAATACTACTTTTTTTTAAATAGCATTTAAAAATTGCAAAAAAGAACTAAACCAAAAACTGGTAAAAAAACTGAGGTATTTATTGAACCGTGGGCTAACTGTATTGTTGCATCCGTACGGTTTACTCTGAAATACTGTATAACAGGAATATCATTTAATAATAATTAATATTAAATTAATAATATCATAACATTAAATCTTGCAACTTCTGAAGGATCATCTGACACTGAAGACTGGAGTAATGATGCTGAAAATTCAGCTTTGATCACAGGAATAAATTACATTTGATAATATATTCAAATTGCAATAACATTTCACAATATTACTGTTTTTACTATGTTTTTGATCAAATTAATAAAGCCTTGCTGAGCTTTTAATATATTAAAATAAGAGACTTTATAAAAAAAAAATAAAAAAATCTTGCTGATTTTTTATTTTTTAAGAAAATGCACATCTTTAATTGAGCTTTTGGAGCAGACTTTGTGCAGAGGGTTTTGTAACCGCTTTTCTCTGTTCTTTTTCCTATTTCTGTATCATTCCTCATTTGACCATTATCAGGAGAGAAGAAGTTTGTGTGTTCTGAGTGTTCGAAGCGGTTCATGCGCAGCGATCACCTGGCCAAGCACATAAAGACGCATCAGAACAAGAAGGGAGGGGGCGGAGCCGTGGTGGCCAGTGTGGGCGGAGCCATGTCCTCGGACAGCATCATCACAACGGGCGGCACCACACTCATCCTCACCAACATCCAGCCCGGCACCATGCAGGGCCTGGCCACCGTCAGCGCTACCGTCAACACGTCTAGCTCACAGGACCAGCTGAGCACAGCCGAGATTCCTCTGCAGTTAGTCTCAGTGTCCGCCGGGGACACGGCCGAGTGACACACCGTGAACGCTCTGTTAGACTGCCAAGGCTCCGCCTCTTCCTGTATGACATCACATTCTCTTCTCCCGCAACCTGAGACTTCATACGTCGATTCCAAGCTCACACATTTACCTTGCTTTTATACCTTTACATATTTACCCTCCTTTGCGTAAATATGTACATTTACGTGAATGCATATACACACACACACACACACACACACACACATATATATATATATATATATATTTTACAAATATAGAATTATTGGGGGTTTTGTTCATCTTTTTATGGGGGAAGCATTATTTCTTGTTTTCACATACAACACTGAAATGCCTTATATTGTATTATAAGCTGTCGTGTACAAAGCTCGAGTTCTTCATGGGTGTAAAGCATCTGTTTCTGTGTGTACTTGTTGGAATGGGAATAATCGTGTTGTGTAACAGACGGGTGGCTGATGTTAAAGGAGCAGCTTAGCCAAAAGTGAAAATCTCACGTTATTTATTTCCCCCTCCATTACGGCATTCCAAACTCGTGCGGTTTCTTTGAGGGAAAATTGTTTTCTTTCCATGCAACAACACGTCCATGTCTGTCAAGCTCCAGAGTGGACAAAAACTAGTCCATGTGACTAGAATCATGTTGTGTGAGAAACAGACCCAAAATGCAAGCTTTTATTCAGTGAGAGTCATCCCATCAGCTGTATAACTTTGTCAGACTCTGCGTTTTCTGTCATGGGCTTTGTTTGGATGGGCTTCAGAAGAATGTAGCGTCTTGAGTCTAAACGAGTTCTCGTGGAGCGGGGGAGTAAGTAATGGCAGAATTTCCATTACTGTGGGTGAGCTGTTTCTCATTTTAATTATAGGTCGTAAGTGATATTCGTGGTGTAAGTTCTCCATATAAGGAGTAAGATATAAAACTTTGGTGAGGAGCCTGCCATTGTGCTGTTGGGAGTCACGAAGGTGTCCAATAGTGTCTTTACATGTCTCCGATGCTCCTCATGAAAATGCATTTGATTTATTTTATGTAGTTTTATTTTGTGTAGGTAAACCCAGGCCTGGCAAAGGGGAAAAATATGAAACAATCATGTAATTAAAAGCATTTTATGTATCATAATTCTCAAACCTCTATGAGTTGATCAGATCTTTCAATATGAATTTGTTGCGAATGAAGTCTTTTTTGAGCAAAGTGATATTTATATATACATTGTAACCTGGATTTGTGGTGTCCACAACTGCTTTTCTAAGGGAAAAAAACTCCCTTCGGCTTTACTTTTTTAAAGAACTGGACTGTAATCAGCATCAAGAATCATTTGTATGAAATGAAGCGGTTTGTAGTTTGCCAAATTTGATAAATAGATAGAAAAACTCTTGATTTATGTCTGATGGTTTGATCTGTACTGTGTGTTTCAGGACCAAACGAGCAGCTCAGTGTGCTCAACTACAACAATACAACAGGCTAACAGGGTTTTGGGATGTGTTTTGTGGCGGGACCTTTGCGGTCACATCTCGGTCTAACCGTGTGGTGATGTTGGCGGCGTTCACGGTGGTCAATATGTAGGTTTTGAACTCCCTCTCCTTCGTTCACTTACTGTAGCTGCGAGTCTGACGCCTTCAATCACAGAGAGCGGTGGTCCTCAGAGGAGTTCGCTAATGAACGTTGTGTAAGCAGTTCTCAAGGTTTTATTTGAATACACTGCAGGTCATCAGGGAGGACGCACTCGTTTGCTGTCAGTCCATGTACAAGTATGGCTTTTGTTTCCATGTGGTACTGTACAATTATTCTCCGCTGATCTGGTTTTATTCCTTCAGCTAATCAGGATGTCTCTTTATCTACTGCTTTTGAGTACCGTTGCCAATTGTTGTGTTGGGGATTTTCCCGTAGCCAAGTTCGTAACGATCAGGAGTTTGATTGAAAAGGTCCAGCGGCGTTAATGGCAGATAATCAAACACCATTTTGTTTTCTGATTTGATAAGGGGTGCTCTGTCACAGTGACCCAGAATTGCTTTTTTTTTTTTTTCCTAGTTTGTGAAGTCTAATTTGATATTATAAATAGCATCTTAAACATGTCACTTTTATATTTTTATTTGGTCATTTTTCCAGGAACGCTTCAGACTATTGTACAATGCCCACTTTTGAGGGCAGCTGTTTTTCCACACTAAAATGACTAAACATGATCCTGTGCTTGTCAGTTGTCTTATTTTCACAGAACACTGATGCACATGCTTGCACACAACAGTAAAAATAGTTGACAAATAAGAACCATACATTTTATCCACCCCCCATCATAAAAAAAAAAAAAAGCTAATTTAAATAAATCATTTCTTCAGCAGGGATGCATTAAATTGAATCCAAGTGACTGTAAAATAAAGAAGTTGCATTGTTTCAATACACTTCCGATTTAAATAAACACTTGAATCCTAAAAATATAAAAAATGTTTGTTGTGCTGCAAATATGCATATTCTGAAGGATCATGTGACACTGAAGACTGGATCACATGATCAAATTACATTTCAAAATATATTACAATAGCCATTAGTTGAAATTGTAGTAATATTTCACAATATTACTGTTTTTACTGTATTTTGGATTAAATAAATGCAGTCTTGTTGAGCATAAGACTTCTTTAAAACATCTTTGAATGATAATGTTTTATTTTATTTTTTATTGCCTTGTTGCCTTAACTAGTTCATTTGAAATGGTTTCAAATTGTGTGATGTTTTTTAAAACTACAACTGTTCATATATTCAATCTTTCTATAAAAGTTTGAATAGGCAAAAGCATGCGTGCAATACATCTACTATTTGCATTAATACTACAAATTTTGATTGAAATGTTCTATTCATGTTCGAAAACCAATCAATTCTTAAAGTGTGTGTGTGTGTGTGTGTGTGTGTGTGTGTGTGTGTGTGTGTGTGTGTGTGTGTGTGTGTGTGGGTTTTGTGTGTGAAGTCCAGTAGATGTCACTGCAGCAACAGGATATCCAGCTGAGTCTCTGACCGCATCCTACCCTCTAAATCCTGATATATTCCTCATCTCATGTGCGTTTACAAGCGTCTCTGACTCGTTCAATGTTAAAATATGTATAAAAAGAGCAGGCACGACGAGCATCCGCCCACCCAACCCACCGTTTTACCCCCTTAAATTGTATATGAAATGTTTATTTTTGAACTTGCTCAAGTGTGAACAAAATTCCCCTCCATGCCTTTTTCATTTTCAATTTAGATATACACTTACAGCAATTTCCTCTCAGAGGGGCTTATATATTAAAACCACATCACATTTCATGGTCAGAGTCTGTTTTACCTGTTGTCTATTGTGAACATTAAATCCAGCTGTGTGGAAAATTGATTCGGATAGTTGACAATGTATTTTAAATGGGGTTTTTTTGTAAATGTTTTAAATGGATTTCAGTTGTTTTTATAACATTATATATATGTAATGTTATTTTGAAGAATGTTGGTTTCAAATTGCAAACTGCTTTTGTCTCATCATCACTTATGGTTGTGGCCACACATAATCAAAAGTGTCCACTGAAATCTTTTATCGGTCAAATCAAAGCGAAAAAACATGCTCCGGAATTCTACATGATTTGTCGCAGAGATTCAGAGAAAACAGTCTATTAATGTTCATATGGAGCCGCCCGTTGCCTGACACCTTTCATTTGCATAATTTAATGAATTCAATTCATTGTAATGCAATACAGAGAGCAGGGTGAACATGAAATGACAGTTTGAGTTAATGAAATGTGTTAACGGTATCATCATTTACTTGTATGTTAATTAGTCCAATTAATTTCCAGTGCACGGTAATCTGAATATTGTAATAGCACCGTGCGCATCTGAAGTCAGGTGGGGAGCGGGGCATATTGAAGCAAGGCCTATGAATCATCACATTCTCACCTTTCCAAGCCACTTCCGAAGGTTACCCAGAATCCTCCAGTCGCTCGCCCAACTGGCCTTCCTCATATTGGAGCCGCTCGCCTTTCTAGCGCCAGATAAAAGCATCAGAAGTCCAGCTGATAGCCGAGTTTTGTTTGGATGACTTCTTTCTGACCTTGTGTGATGTCCGGTTCCTCTGATAGAAGGAAAGTGATAAATTCCTGTAAAAGCAGCAGTGTGAGGAGATCGATGGGAGGCCCCACGCTACAGCTCTGATAAGTGAAATTGCTCTGGTGTGTATGGGCCACTTTCTGCTGGACCGCACAGATAAAAGCGCCCCTGTTTTCCTGCGGGATCTGGATGGGGAGGGCAGCTCAAAACTCTCCAGCTGCCATTGTTTTGCAGTATTGCCTTTTGTTATTGTCGTGTTAAAACAGTGGTTCCCAAACATGTTTCTGGATGTTTTGCATGTTTCCTTTGTCTGACACACACACACACACACTTCAGTTCTTGGAGTCTCTAGTAACGAGCTGATGAGTTGAATCAGGTGTGTTTGATTAAGGAGACATGAGAAATGTGCAGCTTTGAAGGGACTCCACTGATCTAAAACATGGTTTCAAACCGGAGACTCGCAACCAGGCCAGAGACCCTTGAATAAATCAATTAAGATGCCAGATTATATTGACAACATATAGAGCTTTTATTATTTATATCAACAAACCATAAACTACAAATTAACCACAAACTACATTTTCAAAAATATACGTATTTTTATAAAACTGTAAAATTCTGTGAAAAAAAAAAAATATATATATATGTGTGTGTGTGTGTGTATATATAGGTATATATATATATGTATGTGTGTGTGTATGTGTATGTATTATATATGTGTATATATATATGTATGTGTATTATATATGTGTGTATATATATATATATATATTTGCCTGTGTGAACTGTGGGTATTATTGAAATTCTATTTGTTTATTTATTTACATAAAGATGAGGGAGAAAGGGGAAAAAATAACCGAATTTTTCCAAAAATCAAGTCCTTTATACAGAGCTTTCAAAGCAGCTTTGCACTAATAATCATGAAAACAATAGTGTTAATGTTGTAAAATTCATCAGTTATGAAACAAATCTGTAAATCATTTCAGTTATGGGCAACTTTGCAGAAGACAATAGTGTCATTATTCAAATTAATTCAGTTCAGTGTTGATTCAGTTCAGTTTAATAAATGTGTAAAATTCGTCAATCATTAACAAGTGTAATTCAGCTATAAGCAGCTCTACAGAAGACAATAGAGTCATTTTCAGCTCCATTCAGTTCAGTGTTGATTCAATTCAGCTCAATAGCAGTAGTAATGCTGTGAAGTTATTATCATTATACAGCTCAGTCCAGTTCAAACCTCTTCTCATCTGATAGTGTCAGTGCAGTCAAATCAATAATATTAGTGAATATTTATTGTCTTTTAAACCCCAGCTGAGCAAATCCAGTGACAGATATGCCAGACACATCTATAGAAAACAGATTGAAAGAAGAGCGGAAATAACACAAAAGAAAAAAAAAAATGTTAAGGATATTACAAACAATCAATCAATGAAAAAGTGTTTCCATTAAATAAAATATAACAAATAAATAAATAGTATTAAAATTATGAATAATAGCTTTTTAAATTATTCATTTTGTTGTAGCAGCATAAACAACACTACTTATTTCAAAACAGATGTAGTTACATTCTTCTCTGTCATTCAATTTTTCTTTTTCTTTTTTACATAATACAAAAATTAAAAAAAATTAACTAAATAAAATAAAATATATTAATAACATTAATCATATTTACTATTCGGGGAGTGGTTAGATGTATACTTAATAGTCAAACTCCATACTAAATGATGTTAAAAGTTTGTTCTTGGTTTATGGTGAAGACTGTGGGAGAAAGTCTACTAGTTTCCGATGTGTGGTAGAGAAAAGGTATGCAAGGGAGATTGCAATGACATTTTTCATTCAGGAGGGAAGGGTCATTTGTTTTATACCTCCACAAAGTCTGGCCTTACATATTCAACCCACTTGGACCAGAGTTTATTGAACACATTTTTTCTGAAGACAAAGGGAAAAAATAATATTTTCCATAACATAAATATAATTTACTATATCTACACTCTAAAAAATGCTGGGTTAAAAAAGGGACAAACCCAGCTATTGGGTTGTTTTGACCCAGCTATTGGGTTGTTTTGACCCAGCTGTTGGGATGTTTTGAACCCAATAGCTGGGTCAAAACAACCCAATAGCTGGGTAAAAACATCCCAACCGCTGGGTCAAAGCAACCCAATAGCTGGGTCAAAACATCCCAACCGCTGGGTCAAAACAACCCAATAGCTGGGTAAAAACATCCCAACCGCTGGGTCAAAGCAACCCAATAGCTGGGTCAAAACATCCCAACCGCTGGGTCAAAACAACCCAATAGCTGGGTTTGTCCCTTTTTAACCCAGCGCTGGGTTAATATTTAACCCAGCATTTTTTAGAGTGTATCCACTCTTGAGTAAAAGGTTCTGTTGATGACAGAGCAGATATTCAAATTTAAATAAATGGATCTCGTTTAAAAATCTGAAATTATGCTGAAAACTGTTCTGAAGCAATCTGCATTTCATTCATGTATGTACAGTATATATAAAATATGTCTGAACCTTGTTGTTTCTAAGTGTGTACTAGCTTTGCTGAAGTGTAGCTGCTGCTTTTATAATACTGTTTTGGGGTAAAAAACAGACTTCTCCCAGTGTTGGTCTGAGCTTAGGGGAATCGATGGTAGCAAAATACAGTCAGTTTAAAAGTAAAAAGCAATGGAGAATTTTTAGCGGTCGCAATTTGAGTGTAATTTGATGTATTCTCTTTCATCTGTGCAGCTGTTTGTGGTTCGAGATGCGAAGTGCTGGTCCTGGACCGGCCCTCTCAGTTCGAATTAGAGTAATTGGACCCAGTCTTCCACTTTTTTATTTCAATTCATGTGCAAAATATATAAATAAGATAACTGAAGATTTAGCAGGCCGACAGAAAGCCCACACAGAAATAACATAAAGGCATTTTCAGCCGCATTTGTGACACAATTTGATATTCCTGAGGGCAAGGGCTCCTGTGAAACAGGACCATAATGAGAACAGTTGGTAGAAATGGTTTATTTTATTATATTTACCTCAGGATGTAGCACATTTCAAAAAGCCTGAGGTTTCATCTCGGTCTCTCCCATTTAGTCTAACTGCTTCTCTCACGCGCACTCTCTCTCTTCCTTTCTGTCGCTTTTGAGGTGGTTAAATATGAGGCAGTAATTTCCCAAAATGGCCCCTATTCAATGAGATTGAAAGAGCAACAACTTTGCGAGGAGGGTCTTAAGAATCGTTCTGAGAGCTGCATTCATGTGGCATGTGCTCTGTGCTTCATTCAGCCACTTTGTGCTATTCACGTATGTTTTTACCCATGGTGTCTCTCAGCTCTGGTAAATGTGTTGATACGCGGGCCTAATGTATATTCACACGTGTGCCATGAGAATCCCTGCTGCATGCACAGATACCAACATCCTGTCGCTGAAGTCCATATTACACCACACACACAGTTTATATTGCTAATGTTATATATGAATAAATACGGGGAAGTAAACTTAAACAGCACTAATGCATATGCAGAGCTGGGTAGATTGCTTACAAATTGTAATCCATTACTGATTCCAAATTACATGACAAAAATTGTATTTAGTAACACAATCTATTACATTATTAATTTTACGTAATATAATCAAACTACTTTTTGATTACTTTTAGAGTACTTTTGACCTAACCTCATTTATCACATTAATTTGAATAGGATAAGCTTGAACCATATTGATGTAAAAACACAAAGAGTAAGAAAATATATTCCTTTCATTGTAATTAACAACATTACGTTGCGTTAAGGTTTCCCAAACTGGGGTTCGTAAGGGGATTTGTGAGTTTAATAAAAAGTTAATCATTAAATAAATCATAAAAAATGAAAATAAATCATTTTAAAATAACATAAATTGAAATAAAATACTTCCTAAAAAATTATTTATTTGATTTGTTTACCACCAGTGTCAGAGAACCGTGAACATGCAAATGTGATATTTAATTATTAAATATTTATTTCTGGGGTACTTCAAGTAAATATATTAGGTGAAAAGAGGATCAGGTGACCAAAAAAGTTTGGGAATGTCTACATTACGTGTAAATGAGAACCCTGAGTGATAATTCAAATAAACATTAATGTGTTCATTAGTAGTTGATACAATGTTGAAACACCTGAAATGTAATTTGTGTAAATCCAGAGGTCAAATGCACTGTAGCCACCTGACTAATGACTGATCTCTCTGTGTGATCGTCCACAAAACTGGAAGACTTTCTGAGTGCATATAAGCAGGCTGTTTTAGAAAGGAGCATTTAAAAGATGAAAAAGAGGAATTAGCGAGAATCAATAAATTATGAATCATTTATTGCTATTGTGTGAATAATATGTAATCCTGTAATCAATAAAACCAATAAACCAATTTAATCTAATTACAAGTAGCCTACTTAATTTTTGGAATCTGATTACTTAATCCAGATTACATGTAATCAGTTACTACACTCTAATAGGGACAAACCCAGCAATTGGGTTGTTTTGACCCAGCGGTTGGGTTAAATGTTTAACCCAACCTTCTGGGTAGTAACCCAACCGCTGGGTCAAAACAACCCACTTGCTGGGTTTGTCCCTATTTTACCCAGCACTGGGTTATATTTAACCCAGCATTTTTCAGAGTGTACCCTCTGTGCATATGTGCGTGAGACTTTGACCTAAAAATACAATGAAATGTGTTAGCTATTTTATGGCTTTTAGCTTAGCTCTGTTTATGAGCCATGAACTTCTCCTAAATGTTGATCAAGCTAACTTTTTAGCGTATACAGTCTTATTATTCTGGGGAAAAGGAATGCAAATCTCATTCAAGCAAGTAGCAAACAGGATGCAAAAAAATGCCCTAACGATCAAAAATGTCCTCCAAATTCATGATAAGGGGACAAAAACTGCCCCTGCACAGTTAAGTCAGATCTATTACGGCTGTCACGATTAAGGTGAAATGTGAAATGAAGGAACTGTCGATTGCAGCATTATACATTTAGGCTACAGTATAGATTTTCTCACAATGAATTTGGATTATTTTACTCGTGGTTTGCAGTGTTGAGCATTATAACCAATCACACACATTTCTGTTGAGCTTATAAACGCAACGCCCAATCAGGTGTCTTGATTCGTCTCCGCGGAGAGCGCGCCCTCACTGACTGAATTCTGAATCTGCATTCGCAAATTCTCTCATCATAAACAACAAAGTGCAGAAACGATGTGACTAAGAAACTAATTTTGCAGTGTTCTTTGCTCACTCTCTTTATATAATTTATTTCCAGTATGAATAACTGTTTTATTTTTCATAGTGAAATAGTCTAACCAATTTCGTAATGCGTAAAAAGCAACATAAACAGTTCTTAGCTTGCTTTGTCGGTAGCCAGAATATGACATGCTTAATGTTTCCTGTTATGTGTAGGCTCTTTACATTATGGAGATTGTGTGTGTGTGTGTGTGTGTGTGTGTGTGTGTGTAGGCTACTGCCTACACACGAGCTTCATTAAACAGTCCGTGTCAATCAACATAAATGCAGTGTAAAGAAGTTTTTGTTGATGTTGAAAAACATTTGATTGGTAACAGTCTTGCTGTGAGTGATTAAAGTAACTGGTTAAATTTAAGTATCTGACATACAGTAAAAACCAACACAGATACATAAAGTAATTACAAATTGCCTCAACTAAGGTAAAATATGCCCCTCGAAATCAATCCCAGGGGGACAATATTGCCCATGGAAGATGGAAAAGTTTATTTCTGACCCTTCAAATCATGGTTTGTTGGTGTGTCTTCCATTGCGCTAACACTTATTTCCTTTCTATTGATTGGTTACAATAAAAACCAGTCATAAGGACTTAGTTCTGTAGATGAAGGGAATACAAAATCTGGGGGATTGCAAATTGGGGATGAACCTGAAAGTTATATCAAAAACGCTCTGAAATGATTTGGATTTCATTTGAACTTGTAGAACACGAAGCTCTTTTATTCACCTTGTACTGTATACACATTTTTGTTCAATAAAATAATCTATATACATTATTATTTTGACTATACCACATACTTTGTGATTACCAATACTAGCTATTTGTTTGTGTGTCTTTTGATGCGCTAACACTTATATTTTATTTCCTATCTATTTTCCTTTCTACCTGGAATGAAGTAAATCGGCGTGCTTTCATTGTTTTAATCCATGTTACAAGTTGTTAAATGAGTTTTTGTCAGATCGGTCAAAGTTTGTCTAATTAGCATGAGTAGTTAGTGAATAGATAAGTAGTTAAAGTTGGTAAAAGCCTCTTTTTCTATTCACAGTCATGCTCTTACTGAATCAATTTATAGCACTATAAAATTGTTAAGCAATTTATAAATGACAAATTTCTGGCTATGTCCCCCCAAAAAATAAAGATCTGAAACGGAGATCAGAATCCAAGGACCTTTATTAATGACAGACACAATCAAAAAAAAAAATTCAAAATTTCTGGGTCAAAATTTCCCACATGCTGTAAAATGATCTATTGTGAATAAGAAGTGCACTTTATTGTATTAAATGTGCACTTGTAGTGTTCTACAAATCTTAAAGTATACTTTTAGAAAATTGGATTAGCAGATATTATATTAATGAAGAATTAAACGCCACTTAAGTGTACTTAGAGTTCATTTTCATTACTTTTTGTTAACACAATTAAGTACACATTTAAAAAGTTAAATGTAAAAAAGTAATTGAAAGTACATTTAAATATTTCATTTGTCATGCTTTAGTACATGTATTTTTGATGTATTGACTAACACGCTATATATAGGGTGACAGAGAAGTGCAAAACAAATCACAATTCTGAAAACAAAATAACAAATTACAAACGCAAATGCAAGTCTAAAAAACAAAATAACAATTCAGAAAGCACAACAACAATTCAGAAAACATAAGTCAGAAAACACAATGACAAATTCGAAAACAAATTAACAAGTCAGAAAACACAATGACAAATCCGAAAACAAATTAACAAGTCAGAAAACACAAGGACAAACCCGAAAACAAATTAACAAATCCGAAAACACAACGACAAATCAGACAAACCAGAAGAGGTAGGTATAGTTTGAGACAGCGCCATTGGTTTGGGATTACTCAC
>NW_015549571.1:1049791-1050413 GCF_001515605.1 Sinocyclocheilus anshuiensis
ATTGCTAATACGAGATTTGAAAAGGGAGGAAAAAAAAGTTCGGCAAAAGGTGGGATCGAACCCGGGTCGATCGCGCCAAAAAGGCAAGAACACACACTTATCCACCTGCACCACTGGAGCTGATATTTTACAGCCACTTTTAACTAAATGTAAATAGACACTCCATATTTTTTGGAGATGGTATTAAGGTAGCTCAGTTTAAATGTGTTGTATGAATTGCCCTTACTATGGAATAAAAAATACGTTCATTAGTTAAAAGTGACTTCAAAACTTCAGCTCCAGTGGCGCAGATGGATAAGCACGTGTCGTTGGCTTTTTGACGCGATCGACCAGGGTTCGATCCCGCCTTTTGCCGAACTTTTTTTTTGAGAACTTTTTTCTCCCTTTTCAAATCTCGTATCACATCGTAAAGGCATTTATTTTCAATAAAAATTAAGGAAATAATCAAAAAGTTGAAAATAAAGTATCGGTTAGGGTAGGTGTAGGGAGGGCTTTATTGTACCGATAAGGTGGCATCCATTTAATAATTAAAATTAAAATTATAATTTACACAATACATTATTATTGCATACTGTTTTATAATGTACTACAATACTGAAGTGCAGATAATTGCCACTATTTG
>NW_015549571.1:1051377-1062048 GCF_001515605.1 Sinocyclocheilus anshuiensis
GGGGTATGGTGTCTTGTAATTTGTGATTTCTTTCAGACTTTTCCACACTGATGCTGGGTCACTGGAAGAGAATTGAATCCTTATTTTTTTCAGAATAATTCCTCTTTGCCACTCTGATCTCCGTTTCCAGTGTGTATTTAGCCTGTTTATACAAGACATTTTCCACCTTCCTACAGCCACTTTTAACTAAATGTAAATAGACACCCCGTATTTTTAATTCCATAGTAAGGGCAATTCATACAATACATTTAAACTGAGCTACTTTAATACCATCTCCGAACTTTCTACCACGACTCTGCTGTTCTTCGGCTGGTTCTTCCTGTATACGTTGATTGACAGATGTCTCGTCCAGTCAGCTGTGAGTAATCCCAAACCAATGGCGCTGTCTCAAACTATACCTACCTCTTCCGTTTTGTCTGATTTGTCGTTGTGTTTTCTGACTTGTTAATTTGTTTTCGGATTTGTCCTTGTGTTTTCTGACTTGTTATTTTGTTTTCGAATTTGTCATTGTGTTTTCTGACTTGTTATAATGTTTTCCGAATTGTTGTTGTGTTTTCTTAATTGTTATTTTGTTTTTTAGACTTGCATTTGCGTTTGTAATTTGTTATTTTGTTTTCAGAATTGTGATTTGTTTTGCACTTCTCGGCCACCGTATATATAGCATGTTAAGTACATAATTATAACATATAATCATAAATATATTTTAACTATTTTGTGTTATTTAATATTAAATTTAAAATTAAAATGTTTTAAATGTACTAAATTGCAATTTCATCAAGTAGATATATATTTAAATACAAGAAATTACTTATAAATACCAGAAATATTTGTCAGTACACTTCAACCATATTTTGAAGACAACAGCGATTTTTGATGAAGATGTACTACTAAAGAAGTTCTACTTAAGTGGCACAAAAAAATCATTAATTATATTTTTTAAGTAAAAAATACTCTTTTTAACAGTATGCCAAAGTGTACTTTTTTCACGAGGGTTGTCATAAATCTATCTACACAGTATTATGCTTGTCTTATCTGAATGTAGTGGTGCTCTGTTTCTTTGGATGACGGAGTCAAGCCGCTTCTAGCAGAGTTTGAGAGTTGCTTTCTCCTCTAAGTGTCTTTAGGGAGCGATAACTCTCTGCATTCACCGCACACGCGTGTCCTTGATCAGCTGCAGAACTGGCGTATGCTGAAGCTGATCGTTTTCCGCAGGCTAGACTCAGCATGGACCAACTCAATAACCTGATATTCCCCCACAGCTGAATATGGCCAATTTTGCAGTAAGTCAGTGATTTTTATCCTTCTTTTTTCCAAGCAGAGACAATTGTGTGACCTCCCTCTATGGTGCCAGCAGGGCTCAAGGGTGTGTGTGTGTGTGTGTGTGTGTGTGTGTGTGAAAGAATAGCTCATTGAATCTCTATGGGAGTGGTCCGAGTTGGTGTGTGTGTTAAGGGCGGGAGTCTGAAGGTGGTGGGGAACCTCTGGAAGCTGAAGCAAGGTGGGTATTATGCAAACGATGCCCCTGCAGTCCCAGAATGCTTTGCTCTGGATTGTCTCTGCCTGGAAGTTTCCTGCCATTATTTGTAATCTGCATTAAACTGAGGTGTTTGGGTGGACGCGAGATTGAGAGATGTGGAATTTTAAATGGAAGGAGGGGGGAAAGAACACAAACACCCCGGGATGCAATTGCTTGATGTGTTTTGCTCTGGCCGAGAGGTGTGTTCTATTCACAGGGTCTAATTAGGTGCTTTCTTGTTTCAGAGGAAATTACAGGTTTTGTATGTCTCAACTCTTCCAGGGAGGAAAATTTAAATAGTTTATTCTTTGTCATCATTGTTTGTTTAAGAGTTGTTTAAGCGATACTTTGCCACCATCTTGGGTCTTTGTTTTTAAGAGTTTGTACTGTTTGCATATACATTCAGACACATGCCATCAGAATCAGATTTTTTTCTTATGCTATATTCTTGTATTCATTAAGGCAAGCATCAGTATTACTCTTGCTCATACTGAAGCGATTAGAACAAACCGTCTAAACCTAAGTATTAAACATTGTTGTGTAACTGTTTGTACTATAATAGGATATTCATACCTGTCTCAAATTGTCTGACATGACAAGGAAAGGTGTGCTACTACTTTTATAACTGATTAGACGTTTGGTCTGTCAGGCAAATCAAAAAATGAAGCTAAAAAAATCCAGAGACTAACAATGGTACATTGCAACTACCAAAAACGCTGTACCAACCACCACTCAAAGCATATAGCAACACCCTAATAGCTTTTTAAAAACACTCAGAACACCTAAGCAACTGCATTGCCATGCTCTGACGACTACTAAAAACTCGCTCATAACTTTCTAGCAACCCTCGAGAACACAATAGCAACACATTAGTAATTTGCTAAAAAAAAAAAAAAAAAACACTCAGAGGTGTTTCATGTACAGTGTCATAACTCGCTGATTAACTACAATAATAAGATGCATCATTGTGGAAATTAACTAGCTAGTAACTAGTAGTGCTGGGTGATTTGACCGAAAGTCTATATCGCCTTTTATTTATTTAATTTTTTTTAGGATTCTGGCGGTTTCACAATTCATCAAGTTTTTTTTTTTCCTGAATGTGCCTTTATAAGTCAGATTACAGAAAAAAATAGCAGAACCAGTGCATTTTAATCACGATCCAAACAAACATGTAAAGTAAGAGCAGTTTCTGATGTAAATTAGATTGCCATTTTAAAATTTAAAGCAAAAACAGAATGGTTTGACCTTAGCTTTGTGAAATTATGCTAAATAAAACATCTGCAAGAAACAGAAACAGCAGATGGGCTGCATGAGAACGCAGATCCACTCTCTGACAACAGGTGGCGCTTGTGGAACAGCAGCAATGCATCGCTGTAAACAAAGCAGTGCTGTGCTTTTAAATACTACATTAATATGCATTATATAGAAGTAGGATGAAAAGAAAATACCATCTAAACTTTTCTAAAGAGTTTTGAGATACATTCATATAAACTGCCACCCTAATTCAGTATTTAGGAATTTCTTCCAATATTTCGTGCATCGTGAACAGTGATCTTGCTCTGCCTACTACAGTATTTTCTCCTCTTTGCGTCTTCCACGTCTCTGGCTTCGGTTAACGGCCGTTTACAGATGGTTTATTTGCACATTTAAGAATTAGTTATGTATTATTAATAGTTCTTTAACCATTAGTCAGAAGTGTATGCAGTTAAAAGGAATCACCTCTCAATTCAGGAGGCTGTTTACATTGCTTAGTCACTTGTACTGGTATGCTGTTTTTTTTTTATTCATACCGTGTGAGTAATTTAAACCGGTTTACCATTTGAACTGGTATATCGCCCAGCACTAGTAACTAGCTAGTTTCCAGAACGAGGTTGCATCTCCGTCATTTGATCCACATTGGTTCAACAATATTGGGCTGTCGTTAATGAAGTCATGCACATGTGGTGGAGTAATAACTTATGCTAATTAATTGATTTGAGATGCTACTGTATTGTTCCAACCATGTAAGCTAGCCTGTCTAGCAATACCCTTACACGAACCAAGAGAACACCCTAGAAACAATGCAACACCGTAGCAACATGCTAAAATACACTCAGGGTGCATTTCCCGAATGTAACTCGTTGCTTAACTATCATATTATGATGCAGAAACAAACTACCAAGTCACGTCTGTTTCCCTAAAGCATAGGAACTTAGAACTGTCGTTAATGATGTAAAGCATGTGGTTGAGTGATTATTTCTGCTAAATAATCAGTTTAAGATCAAACGAATGTCAGATTATTGCTGTAAATAATGATCTGGCATCTGAGGACAGATTCACAATGTTTTTTAAAGCTATTTTGCTATGTTGCGTGTTTCCTTACTCCGGGGTTCCCTGTGTTATTGGAGCATTATGCACGTATGGAATATGTACAGTATATGAATGGAATGATACATAGATTGCACTACATGTTAGCTCTGCTGTGGTAACACTTTAGTATAGGGACCAATATAGCTGCAATATAGCTGTTTACTGTATTAGTATTTATTAAGCACATATTCTGCATGACCATATTTTACATCCCTAATCCTACACAATACCTAAACTTAACCACCTTACTACATCTAGTTTGAGCGACGAATGGAGCTCAAGCATAGTTCAGGCAGACCACGGCATGCCTGCAGCATCAGCTGATCGTAACTCCTCCCACTACAATTAATAAGATATATAAGTTCATCCGTACTAGTCTGTCGCATAGACATGCGCTTACCCTCCACCATTCCCAACTCCTCCTTATGCAGATACATGATCATTTAACTGCATTCCCATGGAGATATCATCTATCCAGCTAATTGCTAAATTTGTCCAAACTTATTCACAGTACTGTATTACACTACTGAAATATACAACTGTTGCATATAAAATATCTGGCAATTGCTTAGGCTTCAGGGGGGTTCAAACCTCAGTGAGGTTTGCCTGTGGATAGCTCAGAATCTGAAACCTTCAGAGCGAAGCCTGCCGCCAAATATAAAGTTCAGGTCCTCTACTATAATTTTACTCAAACAGAGTGGTCCTGATTGAACTATTAATTAGCAGCAAATTAGGAGTTTTTTGAGGCAAAAGTCATAGTTAATGGTTTGGTAATAGCGTGAATTGGACCTTAAAATAAAGTGTGACCACTGTATGTTCGTTGGATCTAAGGGATCAGGTAACACCAAATTATTGAACTGTGTCGATAAAGATGGAACAAGCGACCATAGTTGGCTAACAATGCTTTTGGGAAACGCACTCCTTAAAAGGTTAGCAATTGCATACCTTTGAAAACCCACAAGAACACCCTAGTAACTTTCTAGGAACCTCAGAATACACAAGTAATACTCTATGCTAACAACCACTCTGAACAGCTTAGCAAATAACCCCCTAGAAAACCCCAGAACACACTAGCAACCTTGTAGCAATATGTTAGAAACATTCAGAACAGCTTATCAACTGTATAGCAAACAACAAGAACAACCTAGCAATGGCCTATGAACCACAACACAGCAACACCTTAACAGCATGCTGAAAACACACAGAACCCCCTAAAAACCACTAAGAAGACTCTAATAATATGCTAAAAATCACACAAAACAGTTTAGCAACCCTACTTTCAAAATCTAGTTCCGCACTGTCAAGTACCACTTGCATTTGTTTTCACAAAATCTACTTTTTGCTTCTGACATTGAGACAATGAGGCATGAATATGATTACGAGTGTTTTTAATGCCTAAAACAGTCAAAGAGGCCTTCTGTTTACTTCAAGACCCAACATCAGTATGTATCCTAACATGCACCGCTCATGTATATTACGCAATATTTTCCATATTTCCATTTAGTCCCTCTGAAAGCTCAATTTTTGCAGTGCCCTCTCTCAGAGAAATTGCCAGCGTAGCCATTCACCGAAAAAGAGCGAGTGAGCGAGCTTCTTTCAGCGAAGAGACAGCTGAGAATTGTCTCCGTTTTGTGGAAATGTACATTAAATGGTTTCAGCGCCTGAATCGATGGAGGTCAGGATGGGGTCCCCATGGCGACAGTTGCCGGGAGAACTCATTGAGAGAAATGAAAACTAACCCCTTCCCTTTCGAATGGCAGGTGGCCGATGGCTCTCCATATCTCCCATCATGTCTTTGGAAAAGTTGACACAGGTAATGTGCGAGAGGCAGTACTATCCATACGGAGAATGAGGTACATATCATTTCCCATGCAGGCTGACTGATTGAAGACTGTAATCTGGACAGAAGTCTTTCTTGCTTTGATTACAGTCGTCAATCCACTGGCAGGAAAACAAGGCGGGCCTCCTCGGCGCTCCTGCAACGCCATCAGCTGCTACACCGCTGCCCCGTGGGCCAGAACAATCTCCATACCATTTGTGCTCGCGGTACAGCTGGGTGGCGCTACGACAGCGACTGACAGACACAAACTGATTCATTCGACTCCCAAGGTCGCTGTATTTCATCCGTCAGGACACACAAAGAGCAAGGAAACTTCAAAAAACAGCTCTTTCTTTTGAGTCGCGCGTCTCGAGAGTACCTGTGATTACTGAATAGGCCTCTTTAAGGGACTGACCCCAAACGAAGGTCCGCTTGCGCTCACTCGCCGCAGAAAATGCCAGCGAGTAAGTGGATGGTAGAATAGGTGTTTTACATGAAGGAACACTTTTCTTCTGAAAGCCCATCTCGCGTACAATTCCCTCGTCTCGAGTGCACGACGCAACCCCCGAGACCGGCCGAATCTATTTTCTCAGAGATGTTCTCCCGTCGTCTCCCTCCTGCTGTTGTCGGCTTATCTCTCACATTAGGCCGGGCTCTAAATTGGCGAGATTTCACTGTTGACAGTCGCTTGCCGCTCAGCAGACAGACTATAGCGCATTAGCACACGTTCCTTAGCAAGCGTGTTCCCGTGGGAGAAGTGGGATCAAGATGATTGCCCTCTCTTACACGCGTTACTGCTCTTATGCCGCGTTAAACCTGCCATCATTACCGCTTCCCGCCAGTTCCCACAGCAACTAGCAGCCGAGCAGAGCGGCATTAGCAGGTGTTGCTTTGGGGTGAGGTGAAACTGTCAGGCGATGCTTGGGCCTCGCCTTCAGTCCCTTTCAAGAGGGACAGTTCAGAATCCCACCATATGTAGTCCCTTTTTGCCTTTATACTAGTTCATTGCCGTGTGACAAATGCTTTTTAAAAATGTTCTATGTAGTGTTTTGATTAATTTAAGGTTGATAACCATAACAGCTGGTACAACAACACTCTTAAAAATAAAGGTGCTTAAAAGGTTCTTCACAGCGATTGGTTCCACAAAGAACCATTCAGTCAAAGGTTCTTTAAAGAACCATCTCTTTCTTACCTTTTTATAATCTGAAGCACCTTCTTTCGCCACAAAGAACCTTTTGTGAAACAGAAAGTTACCGGTTCTTTATGGAACCATTTAGACAAAAAAGGTTCTTCTATGGCATCGTGAAGCACCTTTATTTTTAAGAATGAATTACAAATTAACTACATAAAAAATACACAGTAGATCCTTTCTAACAGCACTGTTGTATCACTCTGAGGTGTTTAAATAGAAGGTACAACTCAAGTAAAAAGATAATGACAGAATGCTTCCTCGCCTATAATCAACAAAAAGCGAAGAAAATCAATTTTAACGCCATGTTTTAAATCCAAATTGGCCCAAATCAGAGTGGCAAAGTCATTGTTTTATCTGATACACATCAATCATGTTATCATTCAGATATCCTCCACATATATTTGATAAAGCGTCTTCCGAAACTCTTTATTCTTGTAAAGTAAGCATCAAATTAGTTTTTGACTCATCTTGTTTTTTTCCCCCTCCCTCAGTTTATCTCGTCAAGTCTTCTCCTCCGCCCACTCTCGTCTCTCTCCTTGTTTTTCTCCTCCAAACGAACAGCTTGAGAAATAAAGCAGAGGAACTTTACATTGTGCCGGAGAGGGGGGGTGAAAATTACGGGCAGTGTCAGATAATTGAGCTTGTCTTAAGAGACGGGCTAATAACAGACACAGATGCGGAAGCTGTGTCAGTCTGTGAGTGCGCTGACAGACTCTCTCCGTCGCTGATGAGCTGCGTAGGGGAAATCGTTCCATGCAAACGGCTTCGTTATTACGATCTGGCAAGCGCCGTGCATGTGTGTACCCAATTCAGCCTGAACTGACAGAATGCGATTGACCGGGACACATTCATGCCCTTTATTCTCTTTATACTCTCCAACAATGCAGATAATTACTGCGGCAAGAAAAACAGAAAATAGAATTTCGCAGCATGCAGTTGGGGGGAAAACAATGCAGGCGCTGTCACCAGGAGCATTTCTGTGTCTGATGAAATTGGCCCAGTCACTATTTACTCACAGTGGGAGAATGTCTCAATCTTAGACAGCCTCCTACATTTCTGCCTCGCTCAGCAGACAGACTATAGCGCATTAGCACACGTTCCTTAGCAAGCGTGTTCCCGTGGGAGAAGTGGGATCAAGATGATTGCCCTCTCTTACACGCGTTACTGCTCTTATGCCGCGTTAAACCTGCCATCATTACCGCTTCCCGCCAGTTCCCACAGCAACTAGCAGCCGAGCAGAGCGGCATTAGCAGGTGTTGCTTTGGGGTGAGGTGAAACTGTCAGGCGATGCTTGGGCCTCGCCTTCAGTCCCTTTCAAGAGGGACAGTTCAGAATCCCACCATATGTAGTCCCTTTTTGCCTTTATACTAGTTCATTGCCGTGTGACAAATGCTTTTTAAAAATGTTCTATGTAGTGTTTTGATTAATTTAAGGTTGATAACCATAACAGCTGGTACAACAACACTCTTAAAAATAAAGGTGCTTAAAAGGTTCTTCACAGCGATTGGTTCCACAAAGAACCATTCAGTCAAAGGTTCTTTAAAGAACCATCTCTTTCTTACCTTTTTATAATCTGAAGCACCTTCTTTCGCCACAAAGAACCTTTTGTGAAACAGAAAGTTACCGGTTCTTTATGGAACCATTTAGACAAAAAAGGTTCTTCTATTGCATCGTGAAGCACCTTTATTTTTAAGAATGAATTACAAATTAACTACATAAAAAATACACAGTAGATCCTTTCTAACAGCACTGTTGTATCACTCTGAGGTGTTTAAATAGAAGGTACAACTCAAGTAAAAAGATAATGACAGAATGCTTCCTCGCCTATAATCAACAAAAAGCGAAGAAAATCAATTTTAACGCCATGTTTTAAATCCAAATTGGCCCAAATCAGAGTGGCAAAGTCATTGTTTTATCTGATACACATCAATCATGTTATCATTCAGATATCCTCCACATATATTTGATAAAGCGTCTTCCGAAACTCTTTATTCTTGTAAAGTAAGCATCAAATTAGTTTTTGACTCATCTTGTTTTTTTCCCCCTCCCTCAGTTTATCTCGTCAAGTCTTCTCCTCCGCCCACTCTCGTCTCTCTCCTTGTTTTTCTCCTCCAAACGAACAGCTTGAGAAATAAAGCAGAGGAACTTTACATTGTGCCGGAGAGGGGGGGTGAAAATTACGGGCAGTGTCAGATAATTGAGCTTGTCTTAAGAGACGGGCTAATAACAGACACAGATGCGGAAGCTGTGTCAGTCTGTGAGTGCGCTGACAGACTCTCTCCGTCGCTGATGAGCTGCGTAGGGGAAATCGTTCCATGCAAACGGCTTCGTTATTACGATCTGGCAAGCGCCGTGCATGTGTGTACCCAATTCAGCCTGAACTGACAGAATGCGATTGACCGGGACACATTCATGCCCTTTATTCTCTTTATACATGCCAACAATGCAGATAATTACTGCGGCAAGAAAAACTGAAAATAGAATTTCGCAGCATGCAGTTGGGGGGAAAACAATGCAGGCGCTGTCACCAGGAGCATTTCTGTGTCTGATGAAATTGGCCCAGTCACTATTTACTCACAGTGGGAGAATGTCTCAATCTTAGACAGCCTCCTACATTTCTGCCTACCTCACGGACAAATCTCTGCCGTGCGCTTGAACCTTCTGCAGCCGGTGACACCAGCAGACCCTTCCTGATGTGGGATGGGCAGGGAGTTATTAGGAATTGCTCGTCACCATTACATATAATTTATCAAACGCCCCTCGGATGATATTGCTGTTTTCGTGTCTCCTTTCTGTTCATCTTTTGTTGATTTAGCACCAGTACGACCTTTGACCCGACCTTTTCAAGTAGGCTTTTAGGTCTGGCGAGAGGGTCACCTGTCTGACACATGAGCACAAGAAAGGAAAAGTGTGTTCAAGTCTGATGTCTTTATGTTGCTATCAAAGGGTTTAGCTGGTTAGCATGGTCCAGTTAGCCCCTGCTGGTCAATGTTGTAACTACAACTTATGAGGGCAAAAAGTACATTTATCAATTGACACCCATTCATAAGCAGTTCTGTATTCTGCATTAAGTTGTAGGAATGATTTGAAAAGTTGGGGAATATATTATAGATCAGTGATGGGCAAACTTGGCCCTTCCAGGCCACTTTCCTTCAGAGATTTGATCCAACCCTGATATGACTCACCTGCTTGTAGCCTTCTTGTAGTCTTGAAGACAATGATTAGCTGGTTCAGGTGTGTTTGATTAGGGTTGGAGCTAACCTCTGAAGGAAAGTGGCCTGGATGGGCCAAGTTTGCCCACCCCTGTTATAGATCAACCATGCTCACGAATATTAATTAGGTCACTCACCATTATGGTAACTGCTGATAAGAAGGTATTGGAGTTGGTCATATTAGAAATATATATATCACTGAATCTGTTCGTTTGGCTGCTGAAGCAAAACAGGTTAAAGGGGTCATATGATGCCCATTTTACACAAGTTGATATGATTCTTTAGGGTCTTAATGAAAAGTCTGTAACATAGTCTTTTTTACCCTGTCAAAAACAGCTCTTTTCAGAGCATGCAGATTTGTAGCATGTTCCTTTAAATGTTAATGAGCTCTGCTGGCCCCGCCCCTCTCTTCAGAGCCGCTCTCAGAGAGACTGTTTACTTGAGACTTTAGCATCGTGAAACTTGCTAATTAGCACATTATTAGGAAAGGCGATTTGCAAAGATTCATTACTCATTACAATACTCACTTCTTCTGTAGATGAGGCTGGATCATGAATGATTTGCGCGAACATAGACGCATTTA
>NW_015549571.1:1063217-1065892 GCF_001515605.1 Sinocyclocheilus anshuiensis
TGTGTGACGTCACACAGACAGGCATCTGAGATCGGCTCGATTTGAGAAAGGGGAAAACATTTAACCAGATCAAAAAAAAACACTGGGTGGATTTGTATCATTATAGGGTGGTTGTGTACACACACTGCCAACACACATTTCAGTTCAAACAACTTGTAAAAGTGCATGTAGCATCCTATGACCCCTTTAAAAAGTAACAGCAGTCTAACAGCGCTCGTCAATGTAAAAATCAAAAAACGGGCTTTTCTGTTCACACAAGCCGAGTATGGAATCAGATTCGGCATAGTATGGAAGTTTGAATGAGGAAATCCTGAATTTTGAAAAAAAAAAAATTGTCATACATTTAAATAACAGCAACAACATATGTAAGGTTTTTTTTTCTTTTCTTTTTTGCTCAAATAACATTAAAAAAAGCTTATTTCAGGCTGGACCACTAACAGGGCAGCTGCAGTGATGTGACGAGTTCTAGCAATTTGCAATTGGCTCTTTTATTTACAACTTATTCCATCATACTGCACGATGCACTTTCTGCCATTCATAGTAAAATGAGTGTGCCATCTTAGTATATCTAACGTCTTAGGTTTATATCTCACAATTCAGACCTTGTTCTAAGAATGGCAAGATATAAGCTCAGAACTGTGAGATCTTGCGAGATGTAAATGTTAAATTATGAGAAAAAAGTCAGAATTGAGAGATATTAACTCAAAAAATGCAAGTTTATAACACACAATTCTGGTTTTGCATCACACAGTTCTGCGAGATATAAACTTAGAATTGTGTGGAAAGTCAAAATTGCATGAAAAAATACTCGGCTTTATTTTAAATATTTTAAAATAATTTTTATTTGATAATAGTTTATAATACATTTTAGTTCTTTGACTTTCCCTTAAAATTGTTTAATTAGTTGATTCCTTTAAATAAAAAAGACTATCTTCATGATTATGAACTGCTGTGTAACATGCTATTGAATCAATCAGCACCACTCAGTGTGCTTGTATTAAATATCACAAAAAAAAAAAAACTTTTGCTTTTTCAAAATAGCTTTTTCAACAGCCTTCCAACCCTGTTATGTTAAATGTTTGGGGTTGAAAACCCCCAGCAATAATGGTTTTCTTTGTACTGGAGACAAGCAATACTAAACATCATGATATAATGCAATTGAAAATATAATTATTTTTGTGATTACTGCCCAAACAGTATGAGGGGCATTGGTAAAAGTGGGGGGGTCTGGGATTGTGCGCTTTCATTGCCATCAGTCAGTCAGTGTGTCATGATGTCATTTCCTTCAGCTCAAGAGTGATTAGTCACATGGCATTTACAGTTTAGGAGACTGACTCAGAAAAAAAAAAAAAAGAAATGTAGTGAGCAAAGATGGTATATATTAAATCACATACTTCCAGGCAACTGCCACTATTGACATGAATGGGCATGCCAGCAGATAGTTTTCTCCAGGCGTTATGGAGCAGCTTGGCTGCTATCATTAGCCAGCGGGTCAGTTTAGTCCATGAGATCTGTCAGTATTTCGGCGTGCTACGCGAGCTCGCCGTTATCAGGAACGGAAACGCTCTGTCCAGAGAGATGAGTGCCGCTTTGTGCTCACCATAGAACTCTTTCTCTCCCTCTCTCTCTTTGTTGCTCTAACAAGCCCTGCTCAAGCTCCAGTGAAGCGAGAAATTGTAAACTCTGAGAGTGTGGGTGAAGATAAGGCCGTAGTGTGTGTCTCAGATCAGATAAAGTGCAGAGCCGCAGCAGGACACTGGCGTACAGGCCTCCTCCTCTAATCCACACACCTTTGTATTCACTTGCAAATCCTCCCGGCCCCATAAATATGCATGAGCACCTCCTCAGACACTTCTCAAAAACGGCTCTCAATAGATGCGATCAGATTTGGGCCTCGCTCTCGGTTTGTAGCATTGTGTCCTGTCGCGTGAGCGCAGAAAGCATTTAAAGTCTTTCTGTGGTAATACACAGATATGGGAGTGGATGTGGTGCTGCAGGTATTGAGGCACACGCCATGTTTTATGACTCTTGCCATACTGTCGTTTGTGTTTATGCAGAGCGGTGAGAAAAGGTGCACAATGCTGGGTTATCCTCAAGCAGAGAGGGGTAGTTTGTTTACTCATGCTGCTGTTTACTTTTTGTATATAGCAGGACTTTGCTTAGGCTGTTTGTGGGTGATACAGTGCATTGTAATGCAGGTTTCATATGGTCTCATATTAGGTCATATGTTGGATTCATATGGTTCTGAAAAAGCTTTTCAATAAGTTTCAATATAATATATATATTCAATATATATATATATATATATATATATATATATATACAGTGTTGGGGGTAACGCATTACAAGTAACGCGAGTTACGTAATCAGATTACTTTTTTCAAGTAACTAGTAAAGTAACGCATTACTTTTTAATTTACAAGAGAATATCTGAGTTACTTTTTTCTCCCATTTATTGATTGACAGCTCTCCTGTCCCCATGGTGACAGAAATCAGTAGTTCTAAAATAAATGTGAATATGCATTAATTCATCTCACTCACAAAAAACAAACCCCACACAGATTCAGTATTCCTCAAAATGAATAAAAATAATGCAACTCAGAATATGACGCGAACCTGCAATAATTAAATGTTAAACAACACAAATATCCTTTATGTATTTAATCCCATTCTAT
>NW_015549571.1:1066392-1068473 GCF_001515605.1 Sinocyclocheilus anshuiensis
ACTTTTTTATGGAGTAACGCAACATTGTAATGCATTACTTTTAAAAGTAACTTTCCCCAACACTGTATATATATATATGACTATATAACATATTTCCCTTACACCTTACACCAAACGATTTAAATGTACACTGCTGTTAAAAGTTTGGGGTTGGTAAGAATTTTTAATCTTTTTTTTTGTTGAAAGCCTCAACACAGCAGCATTTATTTGATCAAAAATGTATAGAAAAAATAAATATTGTAAATTATTAATACACTAATAACAGTTTTTTTTTTCTGAATATATTTTAAAATGTAATTTATTCCTGTGATGTTAAAGCTGAATTTTCAGCATCATTACTCCAGTCTTCAGTGTCACATGATCCTCCAGAAATCATAATATGCTGATTTGATGCTCAAGAAACATTATTTTTTATCTATTTTTAAAACAGTTGTGCTGCTTTTGTTATTTTTTCGAAACTGAGATTCTTTTTTTCAGGATTATTTGAGTTAAAAAACATCTTTTTTTTTTTTTTTAAATAGAAATCTTTTTAAGATTAGAAATTTCTTTATTGTCACTTTTGTACAGTTTAATGCAACCTTGCTAAATAAAAGCATTAATTTCTTTAGTAAATAAATCTTACTGACCCTAAACGTTTGAATTTTTAAACAGTATTGTCTGTTTGTCTCTGTTTAGTTCCTGTTTGCCCCTATTTGGTTCAGTTCCTGTACTCATTTGGTTAATTATCGTTTATTCCGTTCACCTGTTTTGATTGAGTTCTCCACCTGTTTCCATCACGTTCCATGTGTTTATATACCCTGTGTTTTCCTTAGTTCCTTTGTCTTTGCTTTGAAGTTACGTTGTGGTGTTTTACTCCTATGTTCTTCTGTGTTTAACTCGTGGAATTTTTATTAAAGACTCACTTTTGGATTACCCCTTTGCCGTGTGCCTCATCAAAGCCACATCCTTACGTTACAAGTAAGTATAAAAGAGATTTTACTTCATTTATGAAATGTTACAAATTTTTGAATCCTCACCGCATGGTGACAAGTATTATTATATATATATATATATATATATATTAATTTATAAATATCATGACGTTTTAAGAAGTCACACCACATGACATTGTATATCTTCATCTGTCCGTGTCATAAATAGGTCAAATTGTCTGATATTTTACTAGAATCAATGATTGTTTTGTTTTATTTTGCATGTTAGTTCACTTCACATGACTTTGACTTGCTCGATAAAAGTTTTGTCAAAAGACTTCTTACTTTTGTATGATATGAGGACTGTTGTGTCTCTCTGATATCTTTGACATTATGCCCCCCAAACAAATATAAAATAAGTTTTTATTCAGAAATGAAAGCATACTTATTATAGAAGAGGTATATTCAAGTCATTGTACTGTGTGTATGAATTGCATTTTTAATGTTTTTAGATTTGTAATGAATTAATAGATGCAGACAAAAAGTGCATCATGCTATTGAATCAATCAGTAGCACTCAGATTCAATGTGCTTGTAATAAATATCACAAAAAAATAATAATTGCATTTTCAAAACAGTTTTTTCAACAGCCATTCAACCCTGTTATGTTAAATGTTTGGGGTTGAATGTTATGAAGTTGAAGGTCAGTGGAAAAATGGCTAATTACACCCTTGTGTAGGTGTACTCAGTAATTTTTCCTCATTTAAGGTTTTCCGTAGAAAGAAATGAATGGCACTTTGGAGAAATGATGTACACTGAGATAAAGACTTTGTGAAAGATGCATTTTGTGCATGTGGCGTCCCCCTCTGACAGCATGTTTGCATTAGTATCTCTCTTGTGCAGTTCTGCTGATGTTGGAAGAGCTCACAGTGCTTGAAATCTCCATTGTGTACATGTGAGAATGCATTGCTCAGTTGGTGACAGAGCCTGTGTGTGTGTTTATATGGAAAAATAAGCGCAGCTCGAAGATGAAGCTGTTTCTTGGAGGAGCAGCATCACCTGTCAAAGATGATCACAATACCCAGGAGAGCAGCGAACACACAGAGACACTGTCATCATACAATTACACCACCTATTACAACACTACAGCTGCACCCCCCCTGCACCCCCC
>NW_015549571.1:1068496-1084238 GCF_001515605.1 Sinocyclocheilus anshuiensis
CAGCTGCCCCCCCCCTGCTCCCCCCCCCCACTAACTCACACACACACGCACGCACGCTTGCTATTCAGATCGCTGTTCGTTTAACACTTAAATACTCTTCTGTCTTTCTCCTCCTCTGTCCTTTTATGAAAGGAAAAATGTTTGAAGGATCTTCACAGGCATTCAGGTGTCATCATCTGTCTGAAGGCATCAATCATTACGTGGTTTATTTTTGTCTTTTCATCCTTTTGCCATTGAGACATTGAACATGTTTGGAATAGTATTCCACTTACTATTTATCGTTTATTAAACCAGTATGTATACTGAGTATGAGTATGTATACTGTGCATATGCATACTTTTCATTACCGTTGTGAAAAAGAAGTACACTTTAGTATACTTTTAAAAATAGTACTTATTACATAAATATTTTTTTTTTTTATCATTATTTTTTATACTTAAGTGCAAACTGAATGTAATGTTTCAGACTTACATGTTAATTACAATTTATTGACAATGTATAATAGTTTACATTTATATTAAGTGCAGTTAGCTGAATTTTAGAGTGATTTTGATCCACTTTGATAGGACTTAATTACATCTTACATATGTCATTTCATAATTACGTAAATATGGTTAAAGTGTATTTCTTAATGTACTGGCAAGGATTTATGGTAAACTAAAATAGACTTTAATGTCATTTCTACTGAAATTTGCATGCCATGTATTGAGAAATATTTATAATTGAATAACACGCTACAGTTTAATAATAATAATCAAGTTCTTTACATGTGCTTTAGTATCTTAGCCAACATCAAGATAAATGTACTTCTTTACAACAACAAAATACTTTTATTATATTATTATATGCAAATTTGATGCATGGATTACTTGCAACTTGCTACGTTTGCCCAAATATTTTATCCCACAATGCAGTGCACTCAACTTGACCTCCAAAGTGAAAAAGCCTGATTTCATTACTATCATTTAGTATTTTCATTGCTATTACTATTTTTTTTTTAAATAAATAATAACATATTATACAATTCCACAGATTCATTGTCTGTGGTGTTACATAATTAATGTCTCAACTCATTATTTGATTGGACTGTGAAAAGTTAACACATAATTTGATTAAAATAACCATAATTGTTTGATGATGCTAACAGGACACCACTTACTGAACAAAATATTGAGTTCATGTGCCAAGTTTAAAACCTTTAATGCTGCATGTCGTGCACTGCAAATTATTTTTAAATAGCATAGGTTTTATAATATGTGGTCTATGGTGCAGTATGCAGTACACTAGAGAAAGTGTATTTGAAATGATAAAATAATGTGTATTTACAGAAATCTCTGTAATGGTTAAAACCGAAGGAACTTTTACTGAACCATCAGGGCATTGCTTTCACCTATAGCTGTGTATTTATATTAATTTCACATGTGGTAAACAAGTATAGTTAATGTTGTCATGATTAGCCTGATTGGCTCAGAACTGGACAATCAGTATGTACTTCAGATCTGAGTCACCACAGTATGTTGTGGTCTGATGCATAAAATATTATTATTATTTACACAAACCTAAACACCAATAATAAGTGTAAATCCACTGTATTTCATAACAAATAACTACTTATCCTACCTGTGTGTGTGTGTGTCTGTGTGTGTGTACGTGTGCGTGTGTGTGTGCGCGTCTGTGTGTGTGTGTTTGTGTGTGTGTGTGTGTGTGTGTGTGTGTGTGTGTGTTGGCACACCCCATTCACATCCTCACTCACCTGTGTGTAGTTGTTCCCCAGATGCAGAGATGTCTTGCGTCAGTAACTGCAGATTGAGCTGGTGTGAGGACTTGGCCAGCAGATTGGGTTTAACAAGCCAGATGGTTTTTAATTGTCTGATCAATTCAGTGTTTGTGAGATTTTATGCCTTTCGTTATTATTTGTTTTGCCACTTACAATTTACCATGCAAATTCCACCATCCCTCATTGGGAAAACACTGCACAGTGTCCATATGTCCACACACACACACACACACAGCGACACAAGTGTAGTCGTCCATATGTAGGTATTTGTGTGTGGGATATGGCTGATTTTAGTGCGTCCCACAAGACTATATACACCAGTGTATAGCTCCTGCTCCTCAAGTGTTGAATACCATATTCAAATGCTTCTGATACTTTTACATAATTAGTAAAATATAAATTATTATATAATTGGGGATGTTTTTGAGTACTTCTTTTTAGATTAGGAAATGTACTAAATAAATTAATTGTTACAGTGTAATTACACAATAAAAAAGTGCAGAGTAATATTGATTAGCTTATTATAGGGTTAAGGTTAGGGTTTGGTTAGATTATGAATGAATACTTATATTAGTGTACACATAATCACTATTAACTAATTGCTTATTAGCATGCAAATTACTAGCATATTGGTTGTTTATTAGTACTTATAAAGCACATATTAATGCCTTATTTGGCATCACCATATTTTAGATCCCATAATCCTACCCCATCTTAAAATTAACAACTAACTTACTATTAAAAAGCAGCTAATTATGGAAGCCTGTTTCCGCCACTGAAAAAAGCTTATTGCGACTTTTTATCTCACAATTCTGACTTTTTTTTTTATAAACTCGCAATTGTGAGTTATAAAGTCAGAATTGCGAGATATAAAGTCACAATTGTGAGAGAAAAACTCACAATTGCGAGACATAAAGTGTAGCAAGTGTAGTACTGTCATGATCTGCTGCTACTGTGAAGGAGCGAGGGAGCGAGGAGACTAGGGGAATTCTTGGAACACAATCTTTATTATCCAAAGGGGATAGACGAACAATACCGGCCGCTGGACATGGAAACACACAGGGCTTAAATTATGGGACTAATCAAGGAATTAACAAGACACACCTGGAACTAATGAACATAATGAGACATGAGGGAGAAACTAGGTCATGGGGAGAACATTGGGAGAAAAACACAAGACACGGGAACACAGGACTGACAAGTATCTTTACATTTAACTAAAAACTCAAAGTTATTTTCCTATCATTTGTTTTTTTTATCACATTTGGGCATTATGAGAGAATTAAGATTGTTTGATGACAAGGGTGATCTTATGTATGCAGGAAAAATACTTTTCTTTTAAAGTCGTTGATGCACAATTACCCATGTCTTGGCATTCTTACCTTTTCTTCCACTTTCAGTCATGATTTACTAAGTCGCCATTTTCTCTGAGACACTTTGCGTCTGTGTGTTTCCTACAGTAATAACATCGCCGGCAGTACTCGTGCCCTTCTGTGAATTGTACTTCTTGGACTTCTGGCAACAGTTGACAAGTTAATATGAACTCCATACACAGGTATTCATTTACAGTGACGCTATCATATGATTGCTTTGCATTTTATGTTAAAATAGTCCTCGTCTGTCTCTGAACAGACTGAAATGCAATTTTGCTAGCATAACATGCGTGACATTTGATGGACCTTTACATTGAGAGCGTGCTGGATCTTTATTAGTTGCTCTAAAAGCACTTCAGTGAAGACACTTAACCTGTGCATAAATCACTTAACCCATATCCAGAGCATATATTCTAGAGGCATTATCAAAAACATTTGTTTCCCAATAAACATTTGTTTCACCACTGAATAAAAAATAAAAAAGGTAATTTTTATCTCACAATTCTGACTTTTTTTCTCTTTTATAACACACAAGTTATGAAGTCAGAATTGCAAGATATGTTGCAAGATATATAATTAGTTGTCATAGTTATTGGTTCATTGATTATGTTCAACTGTCCCTTGCTTAGTTCCTCATTTACTTGCGTGTATATATGCCCTCATTTGCCTCAGTTTGATGTTTGGTATTGTTTTTGCAGTTTTTTTTTTTACCATTTGTGGATACCTTACAAGAAATGTCAGAATTACAGGAAAATTACAAGAAAAGTCAGAATTACAGGAAAATTACAAGAAAAGTCAGAATTGTGAGATATAAATGTGTAATTGCAAGAAAAAGTCAGAATTGCGAGTTTATATCATGCATTACTGTTTTCCTTATTCATACGAAGTTAAATAAAACAGTTATCTTCCTTCTGCAGTTATTAAGTATATACAAATACATATGAAAACACATGAATGCAGTGTTGTTAGTCTTACTATACAACAAGCGCATACCACCTAAATATACATATAAACATGTAAACATGTGCCTATATTCCAACATACAGATATATCATGCAATTCTGAGAAAAGAAGTCGCAATTACAAGAAAAAGTCAGAATTACGGGTTTATATCACAGCAATTCTGAGAAAAGAAGTCACAATTGCAAGTAAAAAAGTCAGAAAACTAAAAAAGATATAAACTTGTAATTGCAAGAAAAGTCAGAATTGGGAGAAAAAATCACAAGAATTGGGATATACAAACTTGTAATTGCAAGAAAAGTCCGAATTGGGAGAAAAAGTCCGAATTGGGAGATACAAACTTGTAATTGCAAGAAAAGTCAGAATTGGGAGATACAAACTCAGAATTGGGAGAAAAAGTCAGAATTGGGAGATGCAAACTTGTAATTGCAAGAAAAGTCAGAATTGGGAGAAAAAGTCAGAATTGGGAGATGCAAACTTGTAATTGCAAGAAAAGTCAGAATTGGGAGAAAAAGTCCGAATTGGGAGATACAAACTTGTAATTGCAAGAAAAGTCAGAATTGGGAGAAAAAGTCAGAAATGGGAGATGCAAGAAAAGGCAGAATTGGGAGAAAAAGTCCGAATTGGGAGATACAAACTTGTAATTGCAAGAAAAGTCAGAATTGGGAGAAAAAGTCAGAATTGTGAGTTTATATCACACAATTCTGAGAAAAAAAAAACAGAATTGCGAGATAAAAAGTCACAACATTTTTTTTAATTGAGTGGCAGAAACAGGCTTTCACAGTGACTTTTATAGTCACAACAACTGTTATAGTCAACACTTCGTACAGTACCTGTAGTTTGTGCATGTTAACTTGCAGAGAAGTCTGTGTAAATGTCCTCTAACTGCTCAGTTTCCGCTCTCACACATTATAGACCGCCACTCTTGTAGCAATCAGCTGCGTACGGATTTGCTCATGCACGACTCCCTGCAGTCGCTTGGCTTGATTCCTGCACCGTGAAGTGGGCTAAAGAGTTTTGCATGGAGTGAAAGGGTTAACCCTTCACTTGGAGCCCAGCTACTGGCTTTGTCACTCTGTTCTTTATGTGGATAATTAACTCACTTTAAAGCGATCTTTTGTTTCTTTTCTTAGGTGTGTAATGAGGGAGATCGCTTAAGCACGCACCCAATCAGAAACAGCTAATCTGACCATATTGTTTGACAAGTGTGTTCCTTACTGCTCTCTGCCACAGGAGATGTAATCTGAAACAATTATGCCAATTCCTCAGAACAGTATGGTGTGGGTAAGTAGCTTGTTTTCCACCTTCGTCAGGTTACATTCAATGGCCTCTCGAACGCCATCGTCTAGAATGGGAGTCTCAAGAGTTAGAAGGTAGTTAGCCGAACTTTATGAGCTGAGAAGCAACTTCTTGGCCCCTTTGGTTCATGCAGGAGCTATAAATCGTCATTTGTTCAGATTTTGTTTTAGTAGCAGCGATTTATTTGGAACCTTAACCTATTTTGATATTAATATCTTCCACTCAACTCAATTTCTCTTTTTCCCCCAATATCGGAGTTTCCTAGCTGGTTTAGACCCAGATTTTAAATTACACATCAAGCAGTGGCCCAGCACAAAATGGTACAAGTAAACAAAATGCTTTTAAAACCCCTGTGTCAACAACAAAATAAGACAGAGGTGTTTTCTGTTCCTTTGTGTTAAAAGTGCATTCAGTATTATTTAGCTAGCATTAGCCCTGTGTATTTTAAGTAGCAAAACCACAATGGTGTTAGACGCTGCGCTGTCACCTGGTGATGTGGATCAACATGACCGTTTCTATGTAGATTACACTAATGCTTGTGAGTTTTAGTGAGCATGCAGTTTACACAACTTGTCCCAGTACTTAATTTGTATAAGAATATTTGCTGGATTGATTGATTGACTAGATCAACATGGTTGGTTGATTGATTGCTGTCCCTTGTTTAGTTCCTCATTTACTTGTGTGTATATAGACTGTAAAAATAATTTAGAAATTTTGCCATTTCAACTTTTTTTTGTCAACTCTCATGATTGGCTGACAAAATTCTGTCAGCATCTGTACAGTCACGCCTTATTATTGTTTTTCTCTGTTGTCCGTGACCCTATCAGAATAATCATTATTATATATATAGAATATAATAATTACAATAATCAATATCATGCGTCATGAAAAGTCCCTCGCATTACAGAATTTGTGGCCCGCTCTTGTGAAGAACACATTTCTGTTAGTGTAGATTAAACTCAAACCTTGTGTCGTATCTGACAGATGGCATCTAACAAGACCTGAAACATCACAGACAGGGAGTGGACCCAAGGTTGTGGAGAACTGACTAAATTTAGCTCCCTGTTGAGCTCTTAAACTTTATCACTCCTGGTATTTGTCCTCAGTGGCAAATTAACAGCCTTGGCCCTACGCTTGGATTTCCTTTCAGGAGACAGAGCTTAAATTCTTTCTAACTTCCCTGAATTTACTACTGTTCTGCTGTTCACAGGACAGAATGAATGCCCGGGACTAAAGTAGAGGAGATAACAATTTATGGTATCTTGCAATTTAATGGTTGAAAAGATGCAATTTGAAAGATCATAAATTGTGAAGGAGTGCATGCTCCATTGAGCTTGATTCAGTGCTTGCTGTTAGAAGTTGATTTGCGAGTGTCTGCAGAGTGTGATTAACGACCCGATGAGCCCGAGCACCGCTAACCACGTTACCGCTAATGCTGCTCATTAGAATAAATAAAATAAATTGACTGCAGCTCTATGAAAACTCTGTAATGGTTAAAAATCAAAGAACGTCACCCGGATTTAGCTCCTGGGTGTCTGCGGTGACAGGGCCAAGGGGGAACCTGCAGGACCCGGTCGCTTGGGTAAATATGGAACCGACAGGGTTTTTTCCTTGACTGGTAATCACATGTCAGGCGCCTTTTTGCTCTGAAAACCATTTGAGGAGAAGGGAGTTATAATGCATAAAATTGCATTTCAAGCTGATAATCGCTTGAAGATTACGCTTGTTGCTGTTGTTTTTTTCCCGCTCGTGGCCCGAAATGCCGGTAATAGTGCGTGCGCTCAGAGTTTTAGCTCTCTCTGCTGTCACTCAATTGCGCAGGCCTCTGGAGCCGGATCCCTTCAGACGGGCTGTTCAGGCTGACAGAGTCATCGCTCACAGAAAACATGGAAATTATGGGAAGAGAAGTGGAAATAGACTGTGGATCCACACTGATTTAGCTTAGTTAACTTGGATAGTTCACCCAAAAATGAAAATTCTGTCATTAATTACTCACCCTCATGTCGTTCCAAACCCATAAGACCTCCGTTTATCTTCACAACACAAATTAAGATATTTTGTATGAAATCCGAGAGCTTTCTGACCCTGCAATGACAGCAATGTAACTACCACGATCAAGTTAAAATATAAAATGTAAATTAAAATAGCCATGTGACATCAGGGGTTCAACCGTAACTTTATAAGGCTGCGAGAATCATTTTTGTGCGCAAAGAAAACAAAAAGAACGACTTTATTCAACAATTCTTCTCCTCCGTGTCACACTGTAGCGAAATTAATGACAGAAGTTTCATTTTTGGGTGAGCTATCCCTTTAAAGGAGCAGGGGAAAGGTTGTGAGCCTTGGCCTTGCTCCTTTGCTCTAAACCATTCTCTCACCTTTTGTTTCTTTCTTTCTTTCTTCGTCTAATTCAAGATATACAGATCAAAAACAAAATGTAAAAAAATGAAGTAGAATTGAAAGAATGGATTTTCTGTTTCTGTCTTTCTCCAGGTTTATTTTAATAAATGTGCCTGTTCTTGGATGAATAGTCCGACACATTGTTAAAATCAATGCCCAATAAGTCATTTTATGCTGTACACTTATTTGAACCAGTCAAAGTGGCTTTTTGCTATTTCGTCATTGGATCAGTTTCAAAGGTCATGTAGATCCTGATAGCTAATCATAGATTCACATTATGGATCATGATGGCATGCTCTGGAAACATTCATGGAAACAAGCGATTACACACAGACTAAGACTATAGACATTGTTGATAGAGTGCTTTATTTATTTATTTATTCATCAGAGTTAAGGTGAACCTTCTTAACTGTCATTAAAAAATCCTTAATGCACAGCTTCTCAGGAACCGCAGTGTGATACATTGTTGGCAATGTTCAATACAATATTACTAATTCATATTTTCACTTCCAAGTTATATGCTGTAGTTCGGTTGTCGGCTGTTTGTGATTAACTCATATGTGATCACAGGCTTTAAATGTGACTCATCCAATTAGTTATTTGCAAACTGAATACATCAAAACGGCAAAGAAAGTAAAACCAGACGACAAGTTCTGGATGTTCTTTTTTTTTTCCAACTGGGTGAAAAGAAGTGTGTTTAACTGTATGCAATGTGCATTTGTACTGTACTTCAAATTTAAAAAATATATAAAAAAAAAACTGTACTTTCAGATAATGAAATAAAAGGCCACTTAAGTGTATTTAGAGAGACACTTTATGACCACAATAGTGTTAGACGCTGCACACTTTATGACCGTTTCTTAGCATGCTTAAGTGCACATTTTAAAAGTGCACTTTGTAATAATGTCAAATTAACAGTTTTACTGTAAAGCACATTTTAAATCATTCGTTTTAATTTGTTATCATGCTTTAACGAAATAAACTTATTTTGATGTGCTGGCCAACGTAATGCACATGTGAAGTATTAGCTTATAATTAAATGAATTACATATAAAGTTAATACATTTTAAATGTAAATTGGAATTACACAATAATGTGTAATTACAAAATGTATTTAAATAAAAACAACATATAAGTTTTAACAGAATATATTTTAGTTTGCCGTAAATGCTTGTCAGTATTTTCGACAGCCTACTTTAGCCATATTTCAAAGACAATAAAAGTAATTGTTATTATATAGAAATGATATATAAAGATATTAATACTTTTAAAATGGGTCAAAAAGCACTCATAAGTTTAACTAATTGCATTCAATATAAATTGAAACTAACACAATACAAGTGTCTGAAGGTTTTAAAGTAAAACTAATTATTAATGAAACGAAATATTAAATACATTTTACAGCGGCTGTCACTCAAAAACATTGCAGCACATAGACTATTGCTAATAAATAAATACTGGCATCTTTGACTACAGCAGGCTCACAGGAAACTGAAGGCCCTTTAGAGCTCCAGCTAAATGTAAATGTGCTGGTTGGTTTTCATAAATATTTCAAAACCATTTCTGTAATGGAGGAAGTGGTGAGAGCTCCAGCGGTGAGTGTGTGTGTGTGTGTGTGTGTGTGTGTGTGTGTGTGAGTGAGTGAGTGAGTGAGTGAGTGTGTGTGTGTGTGTGTGTGTGTGTGTGTGTGAGTGAGTGAGTGAGTGAGTGAGTGTGTGTGTGTGTGTGTGTGTGTGTGTGTGTGTCTGTGTGCGTGTGTGTGTGTTGGGCTCCCTGAGGTGTTGATCCTCCCTGTTGTTTCTTTTTTTCTTTCTTTAAAATAATCCTGTGGTTGTACCACAACATTTATGGCACATTCCATGAGAGAATTTTAGCATACCCTGAAGTAATTAAAGAGCAATTCATTTCAAATTTATGTTTTGTTCCTTTGACGATTTCCCAAGATATTTCCTTTCAGACAGAGAACAATGTGCTCAATGACTCGATTATGTTTGTTTGTATTTATTATGTTTGGAGCGCTGTAAATAAGCCATGTTCATCTGTTGCCAGACTAAAACTTCATATCTGAGGGTTGCCAAATGACAGGGTCAGACAGACGCTGACACACACCGCAGTGTGTGTCATATTGCGCTAAATTCTGTGGCATTTGCACATGAGGAAACAATGGCACATGAAAACCAGGGGAGAGTTAATTCAGAGTTTTTCAGAGCTCATTCACACACATTTGTTTGCCGGTTATCAGAGGAGAGCTTCAGGTTTACCGTGTGTGTAAATGACAATCATGCAGTGCAATGCATCTGAATGCTGTTTTGTTTTACAGAACAATCCAAATCCAAAAGGAGAATGTCACAATGTAATCATTTATTGTATTGATTTATTTTGTTTCTTTTTGGGAAGTGAGGCGGTACATAGTAGAATGTGCTGGTTTTGTAAGATCCACAATTGCAATTCACGTTAATATATAACTGAACTGTTTATGCAGTGACTGAGCTATTAAATGTTTCTGGAAAGAATAAACTAAAGCATACTCATATATTACACCTCCCAGAACACCCTTTTATAAGAAGACATTAGTCATGGTGACTTTCATCCTGAAACACCAACACATCTTTCTAGTGTCAGAGGATTTTATTTCTTTCCAAAGACCTTTAGGGTTAAAAAATGCCCATTTGATTTTATGTCTTTTATACATAAAGGAGCTATTCTTTTTCAAGGAAAGTAGGCACTGATATTTACTGTCATGCTTCAAAAATGACAAAAGCACCATACAAGTATCATAAAAGTTGTCCGTTCTACTCGTGTTATGAGGCCACATGATAGTTTTGCGTGAGGAACACAATAAAATTTCAGCCATTGTCCCCTGAAAATCTTCCCATTAGCAGAAGCACACAAATCTCAGTTTCTGTCATTCTCAAAATAATCTCAAAATTTGCCAGCTCAAAATGCATAGATTTGCTCTTAGGCTCTCATATGTCTTCTGACTGATTGCAACACTGGTTTGAAAATCTCTTTTGGAATGACATTTGTAAGTCGAGTATCAATGAATAGCAACCTCATATTTTCTCTTTCTTAATAATTTCTTGCACAAGTAATCAGATTGAAGCTGAACTGAACTGAAGCTGCAGCACTTGAAGACATAACTTCAAAAAAATTGGAATTTAATAGGAATTTGCAGTTTTTGCAAAACACTTAGCAGATTATGAATCAACCCCCTTTTTTCTGCAAAAACACTGATTTTAAGTCTAAACACTTTCATAACTGTCATTTGTGTACAATACACACCAAAGAACAGAGTCAAAATAAGAGAGTCAATTTAAAATGCACATGATGATAAAATGCAGGACTTTTGACATCTGGATGTGTCTTGTGGAAAGGAAGTGCACTTAATTGCAGTTGTAGTGTACTTTAAATCTTAAAAGCATATTCTTAAAAAACGATACTTGAAGATAACATAATATCAATTAAATAAAAGGCCACTTAAGTGGAGTATACTGTCATGACTGTTTCTTAACACACTTAAGTGAACTTTGTAATATTGCCAAATTAATTGTTTTACATTAAAATACACTTTCTATTATGTTTCAATAATCTTTTGTCATGTTTTACAGTCCAATTATTTTATGTGTTGACAAAGCACATGTAAAGAAGTTATTATTCAATATCACACTTAAAGTTAATATATTTTAAGCGCACTAAATTGCAACTTCATCTTGTATAATTGCAAATTGATTTAAAACATGACCTATACAAGTCCTACTAAAGGTCCTACTTGTATCAAGCACTCCCACTTGAATAAAAAAAGGGTTAAACTTTATAATAAAGTAATATCTAATTAATAAAGTAATTATGCATTTAAGTACAGAGTGATATTAATTAACTACATGTACTTACTATATGGTTAGGGTTAGGATTATGGTTTGGCTTAGGGTTACTTGCATGTCATTATGCATAACTTATTGTTATTATAATAGTAAGTACATGTAACATGTAACGTAATGCCTTGCCTTGCCTTTGAAGTTCACAGAAATAACATGCAGTTCAGTCAGAAAACACTACATTCAGATTGCACTGAAGTATATTCTATTAAAGGGGTCATATGATGCTGCTAAAAAGAACATTATTTTGTGTATTTGGTGTAATGAAATGTGTTTATTGGATATTTGCTTTTATGTTAATGTTAATAAAGTAATTTTGTGTGACTACAGTAATGGGGGGGGAGGGGTTAATAATAATAAGTAATAGGGGCGCGAGTGAAATTAGACAAACTTGGGGGGGGCGCATGTCCTAAAAGGTTGAAAACCCCTGCCATACTCAATATTTATTTGCAGAATATTCTGAATCACTAGGTTGAAGCTTTTGCAACAGAACAGCAGAGTCACTTTTTAACTTTGTTTTGCTATGGCCGCTCTTCATTCCCATTCCCAGGATCATCAGGATACGTCAAAGGCTGGATTTGAACTCATAAGCAGCACAAGTAGGCCACACAGGCCTTTTTAAATGCACATTTTATTCATGAAAACACACATTTAGCAGCTTTTGCATCGTCTCTCACCGTATCACAGGTTAACCTGCGCCGCGTTTGTTTGAGCAGGCAATTGAGCGCCGCTTTGTCCCGCGTGCGTCTCGGCGGCGGACTCGGTTTCGCTCCGAGGTCAGAGAGAAACACGAGCAGGTACGGCACACGGGAGCGTGGGGGCGACGGGTTGAGAGGGGCTTCTGTTCTAATCGCACCTCGCTCCAAACGTTAACCAACACTCTCCTCATCATAGTGAAGTGGCAGGTCAGCGCTGCTGTGTATAGACCTCATCAGCGAGGGCCCTTACCCCGATATAATTTGCTATTGTTCGCAGGGGGAAAAAGCCACACAAAGGGCCTTTTTAAGTGTTATTGTAGAGAGCAGAGCCCTTTGTTTAAGACACTTTCATATTGCGGCAGTTAAAGTCTGATTAAAGTCTGAAATGGAGAGATGAAAATGAGCTCGTGTAATGTAGCGAGTCTTGCTGGGAAGGAAATGGCTGGGGTTCTCGTACACACTCTCTATTGTCTCTATTGAACTGATTTGTAAATAGACTTTTTGACAAAAATCCTACAATTTCATGTGTCACTTTTCCTGCCGGTATATTTTTCTCCTGATTGTAGGCGAGAGAACCGCTGGGATATAATCAGACGCCGTGTTTACCGGAAAGTTTGTCTCTCTAAAATGTGTTGGAGAGACTTGGGAACACACTGGATTGTATTGAAGCACATAAATATCAAACTCCGAGACCTGTAATATTACGTTTTCTTTATCAGCACATTTTCAGGGGAACCCTTTTATTTAAATGTTTCTGGAATGACTTGGTATTTGTCTCGAGCATTTGAGTGTTGGAGTCACATGCTATTTGTCCTCAGCATTTGCTTTGGCATTTGAAATCAGCACAGAGTAACAAACGGTTCAAAGAAACACAAACTTCCTGCGTGACTAAACGTGTCAATTTAATGACGCGCGGACAGATTAATAGTGGATTTATGTGTTTCTGAGATGTGTAAGATTAGCAGGGGTTAAACATGTCTGTTGTTGTGCGTTTGAGTTTGAAACGCTACCATTCTAGTTTTGCTTGTGTGCCTCATTAACGACCAACAAATATCTTTCTCATTTGCATATTTCTCAACCTCTATCCATAGGGTTTCTTTATTTTTTGTTTTTGAAACTGCAAAGACTATCTTCTGCATATCTCCACCTTCCAGACTGTAATGCAATTATGCACACTTTTCAAGAAACTGCTTAATGCGATGCAATTAAGACTGTTTAAAAAAATGAAAACCTGTTCATTTCAGGTTTTAAGGGAACTGCTATTTAACAGTCTCTATCATATATGGTTAAGAGGGAATTGCTAATAACTTTTGATTTGTTGCAACATAATCAGCGGAAAAAGTGCCTTTACATACATTTCTGCAAAACTCCAGAAATGTACCTGTATGCATACAGTTCACTGCAGTTTTCAGCTGAAATAAACACTGGTGGCAGTAAAACAACTTCCATTCCTTTTCACACAGATTGTTACAAATCATTAGGGGCAATTTATTAATTAATAAAGACTTATTCTGGTGTTTTTCTTTGCACTATACTGTTATGACTTCAAAGCACATTTAAGATGATTTGTAAATTAATACATTTTTAAGTTTTCTTAACATAATCGGCTATGCATTGCTTTTGTGATGTTGTAAACTTGCCCAGTAGCTCACCTGGTAAAATCAGTGTAATACCAATGTAATATAACTTTTCAGAAATGGTTGTTTAGAATCTAAATATGCTAAAGTGATCTCATATGTTTTTTTTTTTGGTTTGTTTTTTTTTACATTCATCTCATAATATTGGGATGTTATCTCACATTTACACTACAGTTAGTTTGGGGTTGGTAAGATTTTTTGGTAACACTTTAGAATAGGGGACACATATTCACTATTAACTAAGAGTTTTCCCTGAACAAACTCCTAATTACTGCTTATTAATAGTTAGTAAGGTAGTTGCTAAGTTTAGGAATGGAGTAGGATTAAGGGATCTAGAATATGGTCATGCAGAATAAGACATTAATATGTGCTTTATAAGTTCTAATAAACAACCAATATGCTAGTAATAGGCATGTTAACAAGCAATTAGTTAAGAGTGCGAATTGGTCCTTAAAATAAAGTGTTACCGTTTTTTTTTTTTTTTAAGAAATTAATACTTTTATTCAGCAATGACATTAAATTGATCAAAAGTAACAGTAAAGACATGTTTTTTGTTACTTTTTTTTTCAACTGTTCTTTTGAACTTTCTATTCATCGAAGAATCCTGAAAAAAAAAAATATGAGGCAGCACAACTGAAGCATAAGATATTTCTTTCAAAATCATTTTAAATCATACACCGACCCCAAGCCTTTGAACAGTTTGTTTTATTTCACGATCTTATAATAGACTGATTTTAGGAACTTCTCATTTTGGATCTTTATGCAGCATCTTAATTTTAAATCAAAATAAAGGGCTTTTTTCACACTCTCACACGCACTCTGTGTAACTCTGGGATCTTGGTTTGGAAGATGTTAGTAGTGTCAGCAATAATCAGTCACACTAAATAGCTCACAACAGTAGAGATGACTCTAATTAGCAGGCTGTTCAGGGCTCTGGATGAGCGTGTGTGTGGGAGAGAGAGGAAGGAAGCTGTCATCTGTCAGGAAGAAGAATCCACAATCCTTGATAGCATGTTTATACAGTAAACTAACTTCACCAACTTCTCTGTAATTCTGGTTTCTTGCTGGAAGCCAGAAAATAAATTTCCAGAAAGAAATCAAATAGAAAACCAACTGAGACTTTATCTGAAGAATGTTTGTTCTGGAATAAAAGTAATCTCATATGTGTCTGCTCTATAATTTCAAAAGAGATCTCAACACTGTTTCTATTATCTGATTTACCAAGATACAACGGTAACGTTGCAATGAAGTTCTTCAATATGAGCCCAAACATTTCTAAGACAAAATATTCTGAGCTATATTATTGTCAGACTCTGTTCCTGTCTAGTCTTGTGCTTTGTTCCCCATGTCCTAGTTTCTCCCTCCATGCCCATATTTGGTCCTTCCTGTTTCCTGTTCCTATTATGTTTATTGATCCCAGGTGTTTCTCGTCTTCCCCTTGTCAAGTCCTGTGTATTTATAGTGAGTCCAGTACTATGTTTCTTCGTTCGGTATTAAATGTATTCTGCATTTGTGCTACGTGTGTTCTTGCCTGCCCGTGTAAATCCCATGGATGTTTATTAAAGACTGTTTCCTTGAAGCTACTCCACGTTTCCTCGTTCCTTGCTCCTTCACAGTAGCAGCTAATCGTGACAGAATAACAAACCAAGACAGAAAGTAAGTGGCGACCCTTCTCCCCGTTTTTGTTTCCTCGTTCTTTGAAAGTTTTTTTGCCACCACTGCATGA
>NW_015549571.1:1084327-1093325 GCF_001515605.1 Sinocyclocheilus anshuiensis
TCCAGTCCCAGAGTTTAGCCCAGAGAGGGCCCCAGTCCCTGAGTCCAGCACAGAAAGGGCTCCAGTCCCCGAGTTTAGCCCAGCGAGGGCTCCAGTCTCCGAGTTAAGCCCAGAGAGGACTCCAGTCCCCGAGTTTAGCCCAGAGAGGACTCCAGTCCCCGAGTTTAGCCCAGAGAGGACTCCAGTCCCCGAGTTTAGCCCAGAGAGGACTCCAGTCCCCGAGTTTAGCCCAGAGAGGACTCCAGTCCCCGAGTTTAGCCCAGAGAGGGCTCCAGTCCCCGAGTTTAGCCCAGAGAGGACTCCAGTCCCCGAGTTTAGCCCAGAGAGGGATCCAGTCCCAGAGTCCAGCACAGAGAGGGCTCCAGTCCCCGAGTCCAGCACAGAAAGGGCTCCAGTCCCCATGTCCAGCCTAAGGAGGGCTCCAGTTCCCAAGTCAAGCCCAGGGAGGGCCACAGTTCCCGAGTTCTCCTAGTCTGCCTGCTCCGCCATGGCCTCTTAATCTGCCTGTTCGGCCATGGCCTCTTAGTCTGCCTGCTCCGCCATGGCCTCCTAGTCTGCCTGCTCCGCCATGGCCTCCTAGTCTGCCTGCTCCGCCATGGCGAATCAGGCAGACAGGGGTACTGCCCTGGAAGGCCGTCCGTCCCTGTAAGCCTGTCCTGAGAGGCCTCCAGAGCTCCCGCCCCCTAGTAATGTCAGACTCTGTTCCTGTCTAGTCTTGTGCTTTGTTCCCCATGTCCTAGTTTCTCCCTCCATGCCCATATTTGGTCCTTCCTGTTTCCTGCTCCTATTATGTTTATTGATCCCAGGTGTTTCTCGTCTTCCCCTCGTCATGTCCTGTATATTTAAGGTATTTCCTGTTTTGAGTTCTCTGTGCTGTCTTGAATGTCGATCCCGTGTCCTACGTGTGTTTTCCATGGATGTTTATTAAAGCCTGTTGATTATGATTCTCCTGCGTTCTCCTCGTTCCTCGCTCCTCACAGTAGGCACACAGAAGACAGCACCAAAACAGTAAGTGGCGCCCCTTCTCCCTGTTTGTTTTTTCCGGTTTTGAAAGTGTTTTGATTTTCCGTCAAATTTTTGCTCCAGTGTCGGCTCCAGTCCCCGAATCCAGCCCAAAGAGGGCTCCAGTCCCCGAGTTTAGCCAAGAGAGAGTCCCAGTCCCCGAGTTTAGCCCAGCGAGGGCTCCAGTCTCCGAGTTAAGCCTAGAGGGGGCTCATATCCGCGAGTTTAGCCCAGAGAGGACTCCAGTCCCTGAGTTTAGCCCAGACAGGGCTCCAGTCCCCGAGTCCAGCACAGAAAGGGCTCCAGTCCCCGAGTTTAGCCCAGAGAGGGATCCAGTCCCAGAGTTTAGCCCAGAGAGGGCCCCAGTCCCTGAGTCCAGCACAGAAAGGGCTCCAGTCCCCGAGTTTAGCCCAGCGAGGGCTCCAGTCTCCGAGTTAAGCCCAGAGAGGACTCCAGTCCCCGAGTTTAGCCCAGAGAGGACTCCAGTCCCCGAGTTTAGCCCAGAGAGGACTCCAGTCCCCGAGTTTAGCCCAGAGAGGACTCCAGTCCCCGAGTTTAGCCCAGAGAGGACTCCAGTCCCCGAGTTTAGCCCAGAGAGGACTCCAGTCCCCGAGTTTAGCCCAGAGAGGACTCCAGTCCCCGAGTTTAGCCCAGAGAGGACTCCAGTCCCCGAGTTTAGCCCAGAGAGGACTCCAGTCCCCGAGTTTAGCCCAGAGAGGACTCCAGTCCCCGAGTTTAGCCCAGAGAGGACTCCAGTCCCCGAGTTTAGCCCAGAGAGGGATCCAGTCCCAGAGTCCAGCACAGAGAGGGCTCCAGTCCCCGAGTCCAGCACAGAAAGGGCTCCAGTCCCCGAGTTTAGCCCAGCGAGGGCTCCAGTCTCCGAGTTAAGCCTAGAGGGGGCTCATATCCGCGAGTTTAGCCCAGAGAGGACTCCAGTCCCTGAGTTTAGCCCAGACAGGGCTCCAGTCCCCGAGTCCAGCACAGAAAGGGCTCCAGTCCCAGAGTTTAGCCCAGAGAGGGCTCCAGTCCCCGAGTCCAGCACAGAAAGGGCTCCAGTCCCCATGTCCAGCCTAAGGAGGGCTCCAGTTCCCAAGTCAAGCCCAGGGAGGGCCACAGTTCCCGAGTTCTCCTAGTCTGCCTGCTCCGCCATGGCCTCTTAATCTGCCTGTTCGGCCATGGCCTCTTAGTCTGCCTGCTCCGCCATGGCCTCCTAGTCTGCCTGCTCCGCCATGGCCTCCTAGTCTGCCTGCTCCGCCATGGCGCCCCGAACTGCCTGATCCGCCATGGGTCCCGGAACAGGCACCGCCCTGGAGGCCTTCCGTCCTGGATCCCTGCTCCTAGAGGCCTCCAGAGCGCCCCTGCTCCGCCATGGCCTCCTAGTCTGCCTGCTCCGCCATGGCGAATCAGGCAGACAGGGGTACTGCCCTGGAAGGCCGTCCGTCCCTGTAAGCCTGTCCTGAGAGGCCTCCAGAGCTCCCGCCCCCTAGTAATGTCAGACTCTGTTCCTGTCTAGTCTTGTGCTTTGTTCCCCATGTCCTAGTTTCTCCCTCCATGCCCATATTTGGTCCTTCCTGTTTCCTGTTCCTATTATGTTTATTGATCCCAGGTGGTTCTCGTCTTCCCCTCGTCATGTCTTGTATATTTAAGGTGTTTTCTGTTTTGATTTCTCTGTGCTGTCTTGAATGTCGATCCTGTGTCCTACGTGTGTTTTCCATGGATGTTTATTAAAGTCTGTTGATTATGATTCTCCTGCGTTCTCCTCGTTCCTCGCTCCTCGCTCCTCACAGTAGGCACACTGTGACAATTATCTGTCTGTTTTATTTTTTTCTAAAGATTTTTAGGAGATACATCAAATTGAGAACTCCTTTAGGAAACCTGAACCTTGAAAGAGCAACAATAAAATTGGGTCTGATTCCCAAGGAATTAATTAACTGAATCTAAAATAATGCAGTGTAAGTCTGTTGGTCCTTGTAAAACAAATTACACTTTAGCATACTTTTAAAAAGATTACTTATAGAATATAAGAAATAATATAGAAGACAGAAACAATATAGAATATATATATATGTTAGTCAAAACACATCAAAATACATAACATCAAAATTAGCATTAAGTAAATGTAAAATTTACTTTATACTCTTAAAAATAAAGGTGCTTAAAAGGTTCTTCACAGAGATGCCATAGAAGAACCATTTTGGTTCCACAAAGAACCATTCAGTCAAAGGTTCTTTAAAGAAGCATCTCTTTCGTACCTTTTTATAATCTGAAGAACCTTCTTTTGCTACAAAGAACCTTTTGTGAAACAGAAAGGTTCTTCAGATGTTGAAGGTTCTTTATGGAACCATGACAAAAAGGTTCTTCTATGGCATTGTGAAGCACCTTTATTTTTAAGAGTGTAAAATGTACTTTAAAACTTTTAATTTGACATTATTACAAAGTGCACCTTTTAAAAGTGTACTTAAGTGTTAAGAAATGGAATTGAACACTCTTTAAGTGACCTTTGATTTTATTAATATTATATTATCTGCAATTACAGTTTTTTTTTTTTTAAAGATCTGAAGAACACTACAAATGCAAATTCAATACAGTAAAGCACACTTCTTTTTCACAAGGGAGATACAAAGTCTTCCAAATGCATTCATGTAATCTTGTGTGTTTTAGAATAGAGCTCAACAATGTCTCACGATTTGCCAAAGTGTGCAATCAAGTCAGGGATGAACACAAACATTTCTCATCAAATTCTTTCAAGACTAAAAGATCTGAGGATTTAGGAGAAACATTATAGACAAAATTGATTCTTGGCCAATGCATTCTTGTAGTTCAAACAGTAAGGCATGCTGCTAGCAATGCCAATGTTGATTCACAGTAAATGCATTGCTTTGGATAAAAGCGCCTGCCAAATGCATGACCAAGAACATCATTAAAGGAATAATTGACCCAAAAATGAACATTCTGTCATCATTTATTCATCCTCATGTTGTTCCAAACCTGTATGAGTTTCTCTTCTGTTGAACACAGAAGAAGATATTTTGAAGAATGTTGGGAACCAAACAGTTGACAGTAGCCATTGACTTCCATAGTATGGAAGAAAATACTATGGAAGTCAATACCTACTGTCATCTTCTTTTGTGTTGTGCAGAGGAAAGAAAAATCATACATGTTTGAACAACATGAGGGTGAGTAAATGATGGCAGAACTTTCATTTTTTGGTGAACTACCGCTTTAATTGTGTTCTTCGTCATGCATTTGGCAATAAAGTTTTCTTTTATCATATTATTGATATTTTCATCATGTATGTGTGCATGACGTGAAGTTAAATTCATTCAGCTACCTGAAGGTAAAATGGCTGTGTGTGTGTGTGTGTGCGTGTGTGTGTATGCGCGTGTGTGTGTGTCAGCACACGCTGTCGGGCTCCTCATTTACAGCCCAGTTCTGAGGCAGATCTTTCCTCTTCTCTTCCGTTTTGTCAGTCGTGTCAGAGAACCGAAGCGCTATGTGTCAGAAATATGCATTGTCTGCCATGAAAATATTCATATCCCTTCCTCTCTCCAGGCATCTCTGCGAAAGCCACACTCATCTGCAGGAAAGAAGAGATGGAGGCAGGGAGATTAATGAGCTTGATTAAGTTGATTTGTTATGGAAAAAAATGTGAGGGCAGAGGAGAGGCATGTAGGCACCGTAATAAGAGATTCATTTTAATAGATACAAATTCAGTGGGGTTTTGAAACACAATGGGGCTGCATGGAAAATTAGCTGGAAGTACAAAGGGACACTAGATTAATTCTGTCACAGACATATTTCTCATAATTGCACCAGCCATCTCATGTCTGAGTTCACCTGCCGCTTATGACTGTAAGATTTATATTATTTTATCCGCTTTTCCGAGAGACTGACATCGGGGGGCCAGAAACATCACCGTCAAGTTTATACGTTTGTCTTTTATCTTTTATCCCATCCAAGTTGTAGTTCGGTGACATTTGAAGCGCTGTCACATCCAGCTGTGTAATTATGTTTTTTCTCATGAACAGGGACTATTGTATACCTGTTCTTTACCTGCCTGCCTTCCAACCAGATGAAAGAAACCTCCACAAGACCGCCACAATGTCTTTGTAAACAGCTTTCTATCATTCCGCTCCCTGCCATTTTCTCAAACTTTCATTGAATTTGATCATTTTTCCCGTCTGCGTGAGAGTGCATCACATTTTGGGAGGGTTAATTCGGAGAAACCTGTTGAGAGAAATTTCCAATGAGGGTTTATGATGAAGTGTATTGAGAGCATTCAGATCCTCATCATATTCCCCCACAGCCGCGTGTGTGTGTGTGTGTTGTTTAAATGAGACCCACTGCTGCTTGGGCTCTGAGCTCGGCTCCTCTGGGTGATGCTCTCTGGGTAAACACTCGCTGTTTAGCTGCCATCAGTGTCATGTTCCTGTTACCCAAAATGTTATTTATAAATGTTGCACCCTTGAGTGGAAAAGACACTCTGTCAGCCAGTAAAACGATCAAAGCCGCCTAACAGATTTGAGACGTGCGCTGCTTTATAGCAGTGAGAGTGAGTTATTATGATGGTGTGAAAAGTCAGTTTCATTCATATTCACCACTAAAATATTGTCTAGTTTAAAAAAAAAAAAAGAAGAGATAATTCACTGACTGTAATGTTATCCCCCTACACTTAGGGTTAAATATAAATGAATCCTTACAAAGTATCTGCACGTCTCACATTTGAATGTACACAAGTGCGAATGGGATTTGAGAGATGCATCACAGAGGAAGATTTTCAGCAAATGACGACTTAAATGTTGGGCTTTTCCTCCCACTAATTTATTGTATGGCTTCAGGAGGGATATGAGCTGCTTTTATGATGCTTTCATGGTATTGTTGGCTTGGCAGCCCCAGTCACTGTTCACTTTCATTGGATGGAAAAGAGCAGCTTGGACATTCTTATGTATTCTTATTATGTATTCTTCCTTTTGTATTTCAATAACATTTCAATAATCACATGAGGGTCAGTAAATCTCTTGTGAAAGAGAAGTACAGTTCAGCATACTTTTAAAAACAGTACTTACTACAGAAATAAAATACTTATATAAATAGAACATATAAAATAGAAATACTATTATATGTAAATAATACGTAAAAAACAGAAAATGTTATGTTTTGCACAATACATTGCATGTGAATTGATTATAGAATTAATTGAAAATGTATTATAGTTTTTTACATTAAATGCAATTAGTTGAACTTTAGAGAGATGTTTTATCTTGTTTAGGAACTTAAGTACATATTTAAATGTAATTTCATAATTACTTCTATTGTTTTTGAAATATAAAGTGTACTGCTTAATGTTCTAAAACATACTTCAATGTCTCTTCATCTGAAACGTTATTTTTTAAAATAAAATTGTTATTACACATTTTTATGATCAAATTGCAGTTAGGTACATTTAAAATATATTATCATTAAATGTAATATCAAATATCACACCACAGTTAAAATGATAATGAAGTACTTTACATGTGCTTTAGTATGTGTCAACACATCAAAATAAGTGTACTTTAAAACATTATTGAATATGATTTAAAATATACTTTAAAGTAAAACATTTGTTTTGAAGTTATTACAAAGTGCACTTTTTAAAAGTGTACTTAAGTGCGTTAAGAAACATAGTCATACAAATGTGCTCTCTTTAAATGGCTTATTTAATTAATATTATATTATATTATAAAATGCTTTTAAGATTTTGAATAAACAAGGGTGCATTCAATAGAATTAAGCACACTTCTTTATTCCCAAGGAAAACTGTTCTTGTTTTGTCTTATTTTCTAGCCAGTAAAGTGTCAGTGATTACTGATTCATCTGTTTATTCAGTTATTGTAGATGACAAAATATCATCTTCAAGAGCTAATTAAAAGTGCTAAATTGTAAAGTTTGCAGGAAAGTGTTGTGGTGTGGACTGGCTGATTTGTGTTTTATCTTGAGGTCATAATTCACCGCTGTCCTCCTGGAGTCTGTCGCATTTATCACCCCTCAACACAAAACATATCCCCCCACACGCACGCATATGAACAATCTATCTTAGCACAGCAAATTAATGCACGTCACAGCACGCCATGCCTCATTTTTGTCATTTTCTAGTCCACTGAATGTTTTGTACTTTTGTGAAACTCCCAGACTCTTTGACAGGTAATCCACACACTGGATTCTAAGGGTTTGTGTGGGCTGCTGAAATGAAGCTAATCGTGCCTTTATTTCTAGAGAAGGTGAGTGAGGACAGGGCTCTTTTCATCTGTTCTTTACCTTTTCACGGATTTCAGTGCATCCCAAATATCAACACAGATCTCTAATCACAGACATAATATTGCATTTGCCATAATAATGTGACGTATTCAAGAGTGAATAATTTAAATGCAAAACAGGACTTGATTTGATCCATCAGGAATTGATTGACTAGTGAACAGTGACCTGTGCGTCTCTGTGGCTTTGCAGTTGATTGTGGAAAATGTGTCCCAGGTGTCTCATCGTATCCCTGTGGTAATGTGGTAATGACATTTTTTTTCTTATTTTATCTTATTTGTTATTATTGGCGTAACCTTTATTGTATTAACACTAGCTGGCATTATTGTTTTGATGTGCACTTGTAGTGTGCTTCAAATCTTAAAAGTATGTTTTTGTTTTTTTTAAAACTACACTCTGATGATACTGTTTTTAACACACTTTAAGTAGCCTACACTTTTAAACTAAGTACACTTTGTAATGCTGTCAAATGAAAAGTTTTACTTTAAAGTACACATTAAAACACTGTTTTAATAACTTTTAGCATGCACTTATTTTGACGTGTTGAATGACATACTAAATCACATGTAACGTATTTGTTTATCATTTTAACCATTGTTTGTTATTCTGTATTACATTTAAATGCAATATATTTTAAATGAACTAAACTTCAATTACATAATTACAATGTGTAATTGCAGATATATTTGAAAACATGACATACAAGTTTAATTATATTAGAATATATTTTAGTTTACCTTTAGGTGGTACATTTTAAACATATACAAAAGAATAATTAAATTAAATATAAGGATGTACTTAAGTCCTACTGATGTAGGTCAAAAAAGCACTTTTAAGTAGCTAACTGTATTTAATATAAATTGCATTTATAATACATTTCATTTTATTGTAAATAACATACAGTTTAGTGTCCAAAAACTTTACATTCAGTTTGCACTTTAGTATATTCTTTTGATTTAAAATTTTCTGTATATATTGTATGCTATTTCTATACTAAGTACTCTTTTCAAAAGTATGCTACTTCTATTTCACAGTTAGTGTGTTAACTTTTTAGCAAGGCTGCATTATTTAGACTTTTTTTTTTTTTTTATTAAAAAAAAATTCAGTGACATTCAAAGACATTTCAGTGGTTCAGTGTTTTTTTCATTTTTTTAAATAACATGCACCAATGTACCATGCACATGAAAACCAAAAGCTTGAATTAAATAGAATCCTTTTTTTTTTTTTAAATAAACAACAGTTAGTCTGAAACGGCTGTTTTTTTTTTTGTTTGTTTTTTTCTTAAATCAACCTTGATTTTCTTGCATTTATATTTATGCATTTGGCAGATGCTTTTATGCAAAGAGACTTACGTTTCACTCAAGGTGCACATTATATCAGTTTGTATATTCCCTGGGTATCAAACCCATGACCTAGGCATTGCTAGCACCAGTCTTTACTGTTTGAGTTTTCTCAACAATCACAAGAAGTAAATTATTGTTTTAATTACCCTAGTGAAATAATCGTGATTATTATATAAATTCGACATTCTTCCTAATTCAAAATTTCCTTTCAGATGTGCAGGGGTTTGATCTGAGCTGGTGTGACAAACCTGCCTTATCTTCCCCATGACGGGCCTTTGAACATCTACGCTAGTGTCCGCACTTCTCTGTGTGTGTGTGTGTGTGTGTGTGTGTGTGTGTGTGGGTGTGGGAGTGCGAGT